>NC_138770.1:521306820-521906820 GCF_965119305.1 Pelophylax lessonae | reverse complement strand
ATTTATTTTCCCATTATCAATGGAGCAGACAGTGCTGGGGATTGGGAATCCAAACTTTGGGTTGTCACTTGAACAGTAAAAGAGGGGAAGTCTTTCCGTGGGTAGACTTGTTCTAGTGACAGATGACTAAGAGAGGACTTTCTTCGCTTTGTAGAGATATCCTCCAGCTTCCTGTTGCGTTTATGCGTGAGAAAGTGAAGGTAAATTTCCTCAGTGGGACACAGACAGAAGAAAAAAAGTTTTAACCCTTCACTACTCAGTTTTTAAAAGTTTTGGCTTTAGTTTCATAGTACATGTGGAAAGTATTCAGAGCGCTTCACTTTTTCCACATTTTTGTTTTGTTACAGCCTTGTTCCGAAATTAAATAAATTATTTTTTTTCCTTAAAATTCTACAAACAATACCCCATAATGACAAAGTGAAAGAAGTCTGTTTGAAATATTTGCAAATTTATTTAAAATAAAAACCTAAAGAAATCACATGTACATAAGTATTCACAGCCTTTGCTCAATACTTTGTTGAAGCACCTTTGGCACCAATTACAGCCTCAAGTCTTTTTGAGTATGATGTTAAGCTTGGCACACCTATTTTTGGGCATTTTCTCCTGCAGGACTTCTCAAGCTCCATCACATTGGATGAGGAGTGTCGGTGCACAGCCATTTTTAGATCTCTGCAGAGGTGTTCAATCGGGTTCAAGTCTCTGGATGGGCCACTCAAGGACATTCACAGAGTTGTCCCGTAGCCACTCCTTTGTTATTTTGGCTGTGTACTTAAGGTCGTTGTCCTGTTGAAAGATGAACCTTCGCCACAGTCTGAGGTCTAGAGCACTCTGGAGCAGTTTTTTATCAAGGATGTCACCGTACATTGCTGCATTCATCTTTCCATCAATCCTAACTAGTCTCCCAGTTCCTGTCACTGAAAAACATCCCTACAGCATGATGCTGCCACCACTATGCTTCAATGTAGGGATGATATTGGCCAAGCGATGAGTGGTGCCTGGTTTCCTCTAGACATGACGCTTGCCATTCATTCCAAAGAGTTAAATCTTTGTTTCATCAGACCAGAAACGTTTGTTTCTCATGGTCTGAGAGTCCTTCAGGTGCCTTTGGCAAACTCTAGATGGGCTGTCATGTGCTTTTTTACTGAGGAGTGGCTTCCGTCTGGCCACTCTACCATACAGGCCTGATTGATGGAGTGGTGCAGAGATGGTTGTTCTTCTGGAAGGTTCTCCTTTCTCCACTGAGAAACACTGAAGCTCTGTCAGAGTGACCATTGGGTTCTTGGTCATCTCCCTAACTAAGGCCCTACTCCCCCGATCGCTCAGTTTGGCCGAAGGCCCGCTCTAGGAAGAGCCCTGGTGATTCCAAACATCTTCCATTTACGGATAATGGAAGCCACTGTGCACATTGGGACCTTCAATGCTTCCAAAAATTTTCTGTACCCTGTCCCAGATGTGTGCCTCGATACAATCCTTTCTCAGAGGTCTGCAGACAATTTGTTAGACTTCATGGCTTAGTTTGTGTTCTGACATGCACGGGTAACTTAGGACCTTATATAGAAAGGTGTTTGCCTTTCTAAATCATGTCCAATCAACTGAATTTACCACAGGTGGACTCCAATCAAGTTTTATAAACGTAAAGGGTTATCAGTGGAAACAGGATGAACCTGAGCTCAATTTTGAGTGTCATAGCAAAGGCTGTGAATACTTATATACAGTACATGTGATTTTTTTATTTTTAATACATTTGCAAAGATCTCAAACAAACTATTTTCATGTTGTCATTATGGAGTATTTTTTGTAGAATTTTGGGGAAAATAATGAATTTAATCAAATTTGGAAAAAGGCTGTAGCATAATGAAAAGTGGAAAAAGTGAAGCACTGTGAATACTTTCCAGATGTACTGTAAGTTCAGGGATCAGATGCGTATTGGAATGTAAGATATTTAAGCTATTTAAATGTTTCAGATTAGCTGAAAATAACTAATACCAATAGATTATATAAAGCAGCACACTATGCAGTAAAGCAATTATGATTGTGAACAATACAGTATTTTCACATTGAACTTCTCTTATTTGCTACATTTTGGGCTTTTGAATAAACAATTTAAAGTGTAAAAACGGAATAGAATATCAACAGCATAAATTGCATAATAATTCCAGTAGCGCAAGGATGGTGGTAACCTCTCACCATCAATCAATATGTAATGATGATTGCTCATAAGGCAGACAAAACTTGTCAATCAATGCAATCTAAATGAAGTCCATAAAATTCCACCAAGACAGCAGAAGTTGTTACAAAAGTCCACAGTTGCTACACACTCCTGAGATGATTGCTACATGTGCAGATGGAGTATTGGATCACCATAAGCGCCACCACCGTGCTCAAAGGGGGAGAGAATGCACACTCACCAACTCGACTGGCCCAGCCACTCTCGTGACTAAGCAAACAAGCCCACTGTTAAACACATCCACTTAGGGATCCGGGATATCCACAGTGATGGGTGATCAGCAGTGCTCCAGACCATATAGGAGAAAAAACAAACTCCACTAGTGCAATAATGTCTAGAATACTTTATTCATATTGGTAAAAACAGATATTGCACTCACATGTCGATAGCATATCACTCGCATAGATAATCATAGGAATGTGTTCACCCTTCCGGTATTGTATCCAGATTCCACGCCGTGCACCGCACGCCTTCCTGGTGCCCAAACTCCTCGTACAGCATGGTATAATGACACACACCCGGGGCGTGACCAGGCGGCGTCATTATACCTTGCTGTACGAGGAGTTTGGGCACCCGGAAGGCGTGTGGTCCACGGCATAGAGTCTGGATATGATACCCGAAGGGTGAACACCTCCCTATGATTATCTATGCGAGTGATATGCTATCGACATGTGAGTGCAATATCTGTTTTTACCAATATGAATAAAGTATTCTAGACATTATTGCACTAGTGGAGTTTGTTTTTTCTCCTATATGGTCTGGAGCACTGCTGATCACCCATCACTGTGAATATCCCGGATCCCTAAGTGGATGTGTTTAACAGTGGGCTTGTTTGCTTAGTCACGAGAGTGGCTGGGCCAGTCGAGTTGGTGAGTGTGCATTCTCTGCCCCTTTTGAGCACGGTGGTGGCGTTTATGGTGATCCAATACTCCATCTGCACATGTAGCAATCATCCCAGGAGTGTGTAGCAACTGTGGACTTTTGTAACAACTTCTGCTGTCTTGGTGGAATTTTATGGACTTTATTTAGATTGCATTGATTGACAAGTTTTGTCTGCCTTATGAGCGATCATCATTACATATTGATTGATGGTGAGAGGTTACCACCATCCTTGCGCTACTGGAATTATTATGCAATTTATGCTGTTAATATTCTATTCCGTTTTTACATGTTATTTATTTAAGTAGCAGCATTTTATATTTACATTTATATTTATTACTATTCTCATATAGCGCTTGGGGTTGCTTGCTTGGTGTGCCGTGTTTTTTTGTAAGCATCATTCTTTATAAACAATTTAAAGTGTTTTATATACCTGTTGAAAAATTGAAGAAATACCTTTTGATCTTGTCATAAATTCAGAGCTGCTCTAAGCACACTTTCTTTGTTATCTTAAAGTGGTTGTAAGCCCTTACATATACCCAGTGAAGTGACCAGCACTAGGTGATACACAGAAATAAAACAAATCCTCCTGCATAAGTTGTAGCTGTGTATCTGCTGTCATTTCTTCTGTAGATTGTTCTGAAAACACAAACCGGAAAGGATTTCTTCTTTAATCTAGGAGCAGAGGGCAGGGATCTGAAGTCCTTACAGAGATGATAGCTATGTTCCCTAATTGGAGGAAAGGGGCACACTCCCCTTCACAAAGTATGGAGAACAAGCACAGCTGTAAAAATATGTCACCTTTTTTAACTCTTGGTGTTGGGAAAAGTTGCCAGAAGTGACTCGTGCTGACAACAGAGGAACAAGGCAGCAGAGAGAAATTACACTTAGAGCTTTGGAGAGAGACAAGTACACAGTATAGAAGGATATGCTTTTTTTCATATGTCATATCTGAGGTTTACAACCACTTTAAGGATGAGGTTATCAATAGGGAGATAGGAAAAGACAACCCGACAGAGCTGATACCAATCAGTCCACAGATTTTTGTGTGTTATAAGCCCACAAAAGGATTAGGAGTGCATTTTTTGCAGATCAATGGGCATTTCATTTTTCTGTACTTTTAGGTATTTAAAATGATAAAACATGGTATTTGCATATCATTTTCTTGTTCCATGCTTTAAGGGTTAGTTGCTGTAAAGATAATTGAATTGGACTACACTAGCAGGCTGCATATATACAGCAAATAACATGATATACTGCACTTAATTAGAACAAATATGTGCTTTGTTTGAAACTATAACATTTTTCTTTGTATGCAGGACTTTTTTGGTCAATTAGATCAGAAGGTTCTTAATGCTTTCCTTAAAGCTTGTGATGAACTAACAGATATCCTGCCAGAGCAAGACCAGCAGCCACTTCAAGAAACTGTCAGGAAATTACATAAACAATGGAAGGTTTGTAAATTAATTTATGTTTGGGATCCCACTTTATAGCATTAAACATATTTGGCTTCTGTAATCTAAGAAAAAAAATCTAGGAAATAAAGTGCAAATATATATATATATATATATATATATATATATATTTTTTTTTTTTTTTTTGTACAAACACTGCAAAAACAAAACAGTCTTTTGATAGGTATGGTAAAGGGTTTTCATTATTGCATTCTTGAGCTGTTTTAAATGCTGCTCATTCTTCCTGAAAAACAATTTAAAGTGTTTTAGATATCTTGTATAAATGATCCTGGACAAAAGATATTGTTGCTGAACCAGGGAAAGGAAAAAAAAATGATACTTTATATAAATTTTGACCTGAGCTGTTCCTGAAACGTGGATGGGACAAATCTATCATCACAACAGCAAGTGACCAGTGAATTTGACATTAAAGACATGTTTTCTTCTAAACTTTGTTTTCGTGCTTCTTTGCTTTATAGGATTATCAGAGTGAAGCGCCCTACCACTTATTACATCTGAAAATTGAGCTGGAGAGGAATAGAATTCTAGCCTCAGTAGAAGACTGCAGAGCAGAGTTGGCTCGAGAAAACAAAATGCTTCCAGTAGATGGCAGTGAGAAAATTGTGAAAGAACACAGGGTAGGTTTACATTGAAATGTACTGTCTTCCTCAGAAATGAATCATGGAAATATCAAAATAATACAGCAAATCAAACTGTAAAGAATAATTATATAGTGCCATAAATGGGGCAGACAAAGTCAACAAAGTACTCCTGTGCATGAGAAAGTCAACTACATTTGTACAAGTACCAACTCTTATTTACTGTTTATAGATTTATGGATAGATAGATAGATAGATAGATAGATAGATAGATAGATAGATAGATAGATAGATAGATAGATAGATAGATAGATAGATAGATAGATAGATAGATAGATAGATAGATAGATAAAAATCAGTGTTTCCCAATTCATTTTTCCTGTGGAACCCCGACAAAAAAAAATGTGTGCTGTAGAGTAGTGTGGAGCAGCGTGGCGCAGCGCAAACCTTTCAATGAGCAGAGTGTAATGTTCTCTTTTGCTGTCAAATTCTTTTTATATCTGGTTTTATATCTGGTAAGCACTGCCCCCTTCACACCCCCCCCCCACAGCACTGCCCCTTCACATCCCCCCCTCAGCACTGCCCCCTTCACATTCCCCTCACAGCACTGCCTCCTTTACACCCCCCCCCCCCACAGCACTGCCCCCTTCACATCCCCCCACAGCACTGAGCCCTTCACATCCCCCCTCACAGCACTTCCCCCTTCATATCCCCCCACAGCACTGCCTCCTTCACTTCCCCCCTTCACATCCCCCCAGCACTGCCCCCTTCACATCCCCCCACAACACTGTTCCCCCCCTCACATTTTAACCCCAAAACACTGCCGCTTTTACATCCCCCTCACAGCACTGCCCCTTTCCCATTCCCCCCACAGTACTGCCCCTTTCACATAACCCCCACAACATTGTCCCCCCTTAACATCCCCCCTCAGCACTGCCCCCTTTACATCCCCCCTCAGCACTGCCCCCTTTACATCCCCCCAGCACTGCCCCCTTCATATCACCCCCACAACACTGCCCTCCCCTCACATATCATCCCCAAAGCACTGCCCCTTTCACATCCCCCCCACAGCACTGTCCCCTTCACACCCCCCCCCCCCACAACACTGTTCCCCCCTTCACACCCCCCCACAACACTGTTTCTCCCCTCACATATAACCCCCAAAGCACTGCCCCTTTCACACCGCCCCCTTCAGTGGGACAACTCTGAACTGAAGGCACAGCAGCACTGTATGGGGTGCGGGAGCTTCCGGGTTAACCTTTCATATTAGCAACCTGGTGATTGGTGTCTAGGACCGCCTCCTAGCAGCCAATCACCTCCTGGTTAATGTAAAAAGTTAATTCAGGCAGCTGCCTCAGTGCTGGTCCCACCCCAGTTCAGAATTGCCCCGCCAAACTTATGAGATGGCCATCTTGGATGTGGCCAAACGAACTCCCTTACAGTCCCTTACAGTCTATAATATATAACTTGGATCATACCGTAAAAATACCCCTTCACTTCCAGTCAGTATGGTGACAAGAGAAAATTGGGAGAGCATTTTGCGTGTCTCAGTGTTGGACAGGTAGAGAGGTATGAAGGTGCCTTCTGCTGGACACCACTGAAATATTGCATAGTAGGAGCACAGTAGGGGCATCATGCTGAAAGGCCTCTGCTTCTTACCTGGCCTGACCCATATCTAGTATAAATGACACCCAAAGTCCCGTATTCAGCACAAATGGTGTGTCTGCCATTGTTCATAAACTACTTTGATTCACACTATTGTATAAAGATTAAAGTTCCTGTATGAACACTGTCTAGGCATTGAGTAGTAGCAATATTATTCAAGCTGTAGTTATGCTGTATGATTATTCTGCAGATTATTGTGGCACAAGTGACTAGGCTAGCTATGATAGCCTGTGATGTAGGCTGAATGGGCAAAGCATGTGTTTGACTATAAGTTTTATTTTAGGTTGCTCAGTTCAGCTAATAAACACTGGACATGGTATTTAAATAATGTATTTATCTGGCTTTGTTGACCTCTCTCTCTCTGTTGCTTTTATTACTGTTTTATTATAGGCTTTCTTTGGTGAGAAAGGGTGCTACCAGCTGTGTGAGAAGAGGCTGCGGCTAATTGAAGAGTTATGTTTAAAGCTGCAGGAGAGAGACCCCATAAAAGGAGTATATGAAAGCAGTAGAGTGGTACTAAAAGAAATGAAAACTCAGATTGATAGTACACATCTAAAACTGATGGAGCATCCAGACAAATGGAAGGATTTCAGGATCAGGTACTGTTTTAGAGCATGAGCCCTATCCTACTGAAATGTTGTAGTGTCATTGTTGTGCCAGTTTTCCAGACCCTGTATGTGCAACACACACTTATGCCTAGCATGCACGATGAGAAAAACGGAAGAAAAATACCGATTTTGAAGCGATTGTATGATTATGTGAATGGGAGTACACAGCTTTCGAGAGCCGATCACAACAGTTCATGCAAAATTATCTGAAGGGACAACCACGAAAAAGTTTCTCATGCGATATTAGAACAAACCATTTTCGTTTAATCCGTATAGTATTTGTCCGAAAAAAATTGGAAGACGGCATGCTCGGAAACGAAAGAATACATTACAATACAATGCAACACATTACATCAGAAATTGTATTTTGTTGTACGAGAATTTTCATAACTTTAGTAACCTATTGGTTTTCGATATGAAACTAAAATGCAAAGAAAAACGGATGATCATTTGTCCGATATTCTCATAGCGTGTACGAGGCTTAGGTCACTGGGGCAGGAAAGTGGGTGTGAATGCAATGCCAGGTAATAGTGATCAGTCACAGGAAAATGTTTAGCTAAGACATTGCATTATATGCAGTTCAGCTGATACAATTGTCTCAAACCAAGAGAGGACTGAGAATATTTGTCCTAAGGGAGTAAAGACAGCCATAGTAGTGACAGATTTCTGTGGACTAAAGAAAATGGTAAAGGTGTGCCATGGTTCATGTATAGTACATTGACTGGTGTACATAGTGGAGTGTTTTTTATCCTAAAGGGCAATGCCTCCTTGCTCCCCTGTCCTCCCCTGGCAGAACTCTTTACTATGCTGCCACCTTCACAGCTTTTCAGATATTTAGAATATCACTTACTGACGAAAACACCATTTAGTTTCTAGGTTATTAAAAATAAAAAACTGCCAAAATAACACTGGCTTCCTTAGTACCATTCTCCTGATTTCTCCTGGTAAACTGACTTGTGCTGCATCACATAACCATTTGAGTGTAAAATGTTCCTTTTGGTGTCAAATGTAAATGTGATTAACTAATCTACAGCCAGATGCAGGCAAAATAATTTGGCATTTAAATTGGCCATGAATATAGGTTTTTTTACCCAGAAACATTCTTCTACATTTTGCTTTCTACACTGTGCTAATTTTTGAAAACGTTATTATTTATTATTTTTTTTTTCTGTTACTGTTATTGTCCTAGTGTTACTGACTGGTCCTTCTCAACTTTACAGATTAAAAGAAGTGTCGGATTGGCTGGCAGCAAAGGACAAAGAGTTAATCCAAATTAAAGGCGGGACTAAAGACATTACGAAATATGAACAATTAAAATCTTCAGTGCAGGTAAAAAGTTTTTTTTTTTGGTTTTTAAATATAACATACAAAAATATAGAACATTAAAACGTTACAAATCTGTAAATAAGCTACAATTCGTGGTGAAAAGTACAAGTAAGGACAGTGAAGGTCGTCATACATTCAGGTAAAATGTTTTCAACCTGATATGCTTATGCTTGAGGCAGCATTTGCATAAGATCTTGAATTAATATTTTATACTGTTCTTGGCCACTATGTACTGTGTAGAACAATCAGGTAAGACAAGGATAGTAACTATTTTGGTGACTACAATGGCTACAGATCTACAATGCCTTTGCCTTTCTTGCTGGATGTGCTATAGACACATTACCCACTAGTTTCCATTGGTTGAAGATTTTAGCAGCATCCAAACAGGGCAGTATTTAGACATCATGCTCTCCTGGAGTACATGCCCCACATCTATTTGTGAGTGCACTCGGGTCCCAACACAGCAAAAGCCCACTTTTTTCCTTTAATTTATGTGCAGGTTTGGCAGCTTCTGGCTTCTGTCTCCGCCTGCCAACCCACCCACTGCCAGTCAAGCCTGTAGAACAGATCTGAGGAAAGTACTCCATAACTTCTCTTTGGCTCTATGCTACAGGTCTGACTGTCAGAGCAGCCTATTAGAGAGGCAAAGCCATGAGTCAGTGCACTGTATTGAAAAAAGCCTGTGCCCATCTAATAGAGCTGTGCTGCAGCCACTGTAAAGCCAGGTGAAATATGTGAATGGGGGTAGAGGATGTGAAGGTGAGATCTGTAAATGGAGGGGAGTGGGAGATGTAAAGGGGAGATCTGTGGACAGAGGTGAGGGGGAGGTGCAGAGGTGAGATATGTGGATAAAAGGGGTATAGAGATAAGAGCTGTGGAGGGGGGCTGCGCGCAGAGGTGAAAATTGTAGACAGAGAAGTTGGTGCACAAAGGTTTGGTATCTGGGTGTAGAGGATAGAGAACTGTTTGTTTGGGGGGGGGGGGGGCTTGACACAGAGTTAAGAGATTGGAAAAACGTGAAAGGTGAGGCAATCAGTGAAGCAATCAATCAGGCTCAAAATAGATTTCTGCTGCTGGATCTAATTAATTAGGTAATTGTAGTGCATGCACGAGGAGATAACACTGACACACTTTGTTCAGGTAAATGATACTTCCTGTTTTATTTCTAATGTACAGTGAGTTAAATAGTTAGTAGGTGGTGTCATAAGTTAGTACGTCATAAGCATAATATTAGCATAATACTGATTATTTGCAGCTTTCTGATTAGTCATGTCCATTATAAGGAAGTCCCCTTCTAGTTTACGAATGTTATCTTTTTTGGAGGGCTCCTTGCCAAAGCACCATCTTTTCCAGACATTCCATTCTCGATGAAGGGGTTATCTAGTAACGGCCATTTTGAGTAAGGAAGTCAGAAAAAGGATATGTATATGTACAGAGAAACAGACATAGAAAAATAGACATTTTGTTTAATTCACAAGTGTTTATTACATTCCTTCACAGCATGGTATTAAGGGGTAGGGGTCAGGAGTATGCAATGTATGACACTGCATACACATTTAGCAGTCAGGATTATGTAACATACCTTGTACTTCACATTATCCTGACCATATGCTCTATACTGTGCTGTGTGGTACATACCTGTTACTGTTGTATTATTCATACAGTACTTATGACCGCTATATTCTGGACTGTCCATTACATATGTCCATTACTGACCATTTCAGTTTGTACATGAACTCCTGACTCCTGCACTCTATTTATTATATTGTAATTATATACTGCTGACCTTACATCTGCATGCACATCACAGTGCAGGAGCATCTTCTCACTAGATTAGGAATTCTCAGCATTCTCAGGATTTCACTGGAAGATCTGTGATCTTAATCGAGGCACCCTGGGAGAAAGCCAGGGTAAAAGATAAGCTTATTTTTTATTTTTCTTGTTTTTATTTGTTCTTCATTCCTTTAGTTTTTATTGTTTTATGTGCATGAAGAAATGCAGAGCACCAGAGTATTCAAACATCTGCAGTGCATGGTACAAAAAAGCGTAGTAAGTGATAATTTAAAGCAAGGAGTGTCTTCAGTCCATGGCTTACAAAAAGTGTTGTCTGAAATGCGCAATAAACAAAAATTCTGTGAAAGTGTAAAGTTTGAAATTATGTATAGACCTTGACATGACTTTCCAAGTACTTAAAAGGAGTTTCCATTCAACTTATTATTGTTGTTTGTTACACCAGTAAGAATGTTTGTATTTGCTGCCAGTTATACTGGACAAGCCACAGCTTGGCTGTATATCTAAAGAGGACCTTACATCAAAATTCAAGGCCCATTTATCTTATAAAACCCCAACCCTCCAGGAAAGTAATACACAGGTAAATTAAAAAAAAAAAGCAAAAAAACAAAACAAAAAAACAACAACATTAGAAGAAACATGTTACTCCCCAGATTCCAGGCCATTCCTGTATTTGCTGGTGATGTCACTGGGTATCCTCTCAGGTACCTGGAAAAATTCAGGTTCCCAAATCCCAGGGCAAGGCACTCCAGCACTTTGTGGGAACATTTTCTTTTTTTATAAATTCTTTATTTTAAATTTTGCAAAGCTAAATTACAGAACAATAACCCAATAACCACCTTAGAAAGTCAGAATTAATGAGAGATACATAGAACGTTCAGCAGATCATACATTAGAATATAAATACTCATAGCACTACTTGGTTATAAGAAGGTACATTAGGAATACTGTGAGGCAGAACATATCAAGTTAGACACAATTCCTTCATCTCTCAGCTATTTGAATGTGATCAGCATAACAGTTGAATAATTTGGAACACACATTAATACTGTCTTGGACAATGACTTAATATATGAAGAACTACCTGTCAATTTTGCTTGGAACCCGGCGTCCAACTCAAAATGTCTCTAGTAGAAGACACTGAGGATGGAACAGGAAGAATGCCGGATATATTTCTGCATGTTAGCGGGGCACCCAGACTGGTAGGTGGAACATTTTCTTTTGAGATCTGGGATCCTCAGCTTTCACAGGATCCCAAAAGAAAATTAATTTCATTGATGCCAACCTTGCCTCAGCAAGTTCACCGGAATTTGGGGCGTAAGGTATTTATTTACTGCTATTTTTCATTAATTTGGCTGTCCTTTTTTTAATTCCTGAGGGTTTGGGGTCTTCAATATAAGTACATCTTGCATTTTGATGCAAGGTTCACAATACATTTCTTCTCTTTGGATTAATTCTTAATCATATAGAAAATTCACTAAGGGACTGGTGTAGCCAGCATGATCTCTCCCCAGCTCCTTAACCTATTAGCATTATACTGTATGGAAAAGGTTGATTTCTCCACTGGGAATGCAGGCAGTATACCACTCATTCCCCACCAAATTAAACATTTTTCCAGTGGAGCTCTGCTTTGAAAAAATTGGACTGGTCAATAAATGGGTAGAAATAAGTTTATTCACATTGTAAGCAACATAACATGACAGATCACAGTCAGTACTATACAATAAAGATGCCATTAAGGAGGGTTGGTTTACAATGCAAGACAGGTATCACCTTTCAACCTTCAACCACAAATCTGAATCAAATGAGTAGAGTAAACAAACATAAATATATCATTGCCTGGATAAAAGGTGTGTGGGGGAGGGGGCAGGGAAAGGGAAGGGGGGGGTCGGAAAAAGGGGGGGAGGGGGGGAAACAGCAAGTGGTAGACGCAGATAGTTCACAACGTTCCCTAACTGCCAGAACCATATGCATCTATCCAATGGACCAGGCCATATCAAACCTTTTAGGACAGTTCCTGCTTTCATAAGTCAATTTATTTAATGGCAAAACTGCATTTGCTTCAGCCGTCCAGGTACCCACTGTCGGTGGAGCAGGCTGTTTCCATCTAATAAAAACTTCCCTCCTGGCCTAATACAGAGCATAGAATAGAAAGAGCTTCTGGCATCCAGTAGCTACAACATCCTCCATACTTCCCAACAATGCTAATGCAAGGTTCTGTGTTAGGGCCCAAAATTGTTTAAAACATTAATCACCACTGCCCAGTAAGGTTAAATAGAGGTGCATAACAATATCATGTGAAATGTACCATTGGAGGACTGGCAGCGTGTACAAAGGAGGCAAACCTCAGGGTAAATTGCAGCTACTCTCTGTGGGGTGTAATAATGTAGGAACTTCAGTTGTATAAAACTATGTAGAATCAACATAAGTACCCACATAGTCCTCCACAGTTAAATCTTGGATGTCGACTTTCCATTTATCACATGCCTTCGTCAAGTTAGGAGCATGCGCTGCCGCCAAGCGGAGATAGATAGACAGGGGGTTTTTGAGTACCCTAGACGTCAACAAACGCTCCACTGAGCCTGGCTAAAGGACCGCCAGGTTCCGGAATTGAGCCTGTAGCTAATGCCGGATCTGTAGGTACCTAAAATACATAGTTGCAGGGAGAACAAACTTTTCTCTCAACTCTGAGAAGGAGGAAAATCTATCTTTTGTAAAAATGTGTTTCAGAGACGTAATCCCTTTAAGAGCCCAATCCTGAGGCTCCGGTATACTGACAAGATGTTGAAGCCGCAAATTACCCAACAGGTGTATAGGGTAGAAAGTTTAATGTCATAATGCTGTGATGCTTATATTTTGAACTGTAAATGCATTATTGTGTAAACTTTAACTATAGAACCTAAAATCCATGAGTCAACTGCTCTGTAGAATAATGAGTTGAGCAGTTCAAGTAGTTCACCATGATATATTTATATTTTCCATGTGCTTCCTTTCCCATTTCTCATGACCATTGATACTCATAAATTTAATGCTTTTCTTACTAATGTGGAGAATTGCATTGTTACAGGAAATTAGACAAGATGTGACTAAACAAGAGGATAATCTCAGGTATCTGAAAGACAGACTGACTGCACTTACTGAGGTATCAGTGGAGACGGAAGTACGAAGACAAAACAGTGATCTAGCAAGACTTTCTGACAGCCTAAAACTATTCTTGGACTCACTAAATGAGGTACATAGTGTTAGCATTTCACTGCTACATGGACAGCCCTCATCTCATTATAAGTTCTATTCATTTTTGCCTGCACTGATATCTGAATTGTGCTTTGTACTAGTTTGAAAAAAAATCCAAAGCATCAACCTGTTATCACAAAATGAATGAATAAAAAGTGTCCTAGTACAGTGAATAATAAGTGAAAAGGATGTTCTTTTCCCCTTTATTTGTTTTCCATTACTCTTTTCTTTTTCCATTTACCTCTAAACCACATTTCTTTTTTACTTTTTTTCTGGGAATACCACCACATTTTACATACATATTCTCATCCTCCTCCTTTGTTATTTTTCCATTGATTTAAAGGGTAAATTCACTTTTTTTTTTTGGGGGGGGGGGGGGGGAATAGGGATAAAAGAAAAATTATTATAGCCTATACAATTGCGACACAAGTCATATTGTAATTGAATGTTATTAAAAATTAATTTTAATGTTCTGTAAAATGCAAAGCAATATGGCTACCTGGAGGAGTTCTGTACACAGAATGTGTACAAAACACCCACCAAATATGTAACAAACATGCTTTTGTGATTGGCTTACTGATTTTCCCAGAAGTCTGCACTAAGATACAAATCAGATTTTGAGCATCCCCTGCAACAAAAATGTAATTTTTGGTGAGATACGCTCAAAGGGAAATCACGTCTTAAAGAATGCAGACCCTGCAAGTTTCTTCATTAGAGCCCTGCAGGTGCAGTAGCTGATTGATAAATAAATGGACACAGACAAACAAACAAATTAAATGGACACAGACAAACAGTTATTCCTTTTAGTATATCAAAATGTAGGAATCTGCAATAAAGTTTGTTGAAATGCTTGCAATGTACATAAATCACCAGATAGGAATGTTTTTTTCTCAAAAAAAAGTGGAGTTACACATTCAACATTATCATCAAAGGACCAAACTAATGTAAACATTGTATTATTTACATTTAACATGTCTGCAGTCTGCACTGGGACACTGCTGTGTATACTCTTGGTCTGCTGTACGTTTGCTTTGCTCTTTTACTCTTTTTTTTTTAAAGCCAACTATGTTACGCAGGGCTGGCCTTAGGTTATTTGGCATTTTGTGAAAACGTTTAGTATGACATTCCTGACTTCTGTGAACAATGGTACTCCTACTTTTTTTAACCATTGTTCAGGAAACTCTTCCTTGCCCTCTTGCATCCCTTTTTTGCATTCTACATTCTTGCTATCATATAAATTATAGGGTTTTTTTGGGCAGAAAATGGCTTTTTTAAAGCAGAGGAGTGAAGGCAAAGATGAAGAAATTGTCCTTCAGAAATAATTAATAGAAACATCTCTACTGTATTTGCCATAATTATCTTCAATAAATGGTCAATAAAAGTGAAAGCCCAGCTCTGTGTTCCCCCTGAAGGATGGTGCCTTAAGAAGATACCTAACAAATCACACAAAGCTAAGGCTAGCTATTATGTTATGAAATGGTGTATGCCTGGGTGGAGTCATTGTATCTGTTTAGCATTACATTGGAATGCAATATTAAAATAATTTTAAAATGTAGGAGTCTAGTAATCTAGGTTTTCACCCAAGATTCACACAATTTTGACCCAAGATTTACTCATTTTTACATAAAAATAAATTGAAAAAATTGTGTTTGAAAAAATAGTCCCCTTAGAAAAACAAATCTCCTATTTTTTACTGTTTCCCAATAGACTGAGAAGATTTTAAGCACTGTTGGAGATTGTGTAGAGTGCAAGGAGGCAGTAAAGAATAAACTCAGTGAGTTTGTGACAAGCTCTAAGGATATTCAATCACAAGCTGAGAAGATCTTAAACACAGAAAGCCTTGAGGAGGCCCAGGAGCTACTTCTTCATTATGAGGTATTACTATTTTATAATAATCCAAATAAACATTTAATGTGAATGTTTGTAAGAGCTAAGTGTGGCACATTCTCTACTAAATGACCTGTAAAGATATTTGCATGATCTTCTATTAGTTAGAAAATACTTTTTATGCTGTCTCACTGTGGAAATCTGGGTTCCCCAAGGCATGTTAAAGCCATGCCCAACCTGACATTGTGACAAATCATCCACTTTGGCCAAAATCTTTCAGGTTTTGGATAACCATCGGCCCAAATGATTGTCTTACGTTGTGTGTATTTGGCTTGATAACTATCTGAGTCTAAACCTGAGTTTCTCTAGTATGTCTCCGGTATGTCTGTTTCTTGCTGTTAATGTCCATTCAGCAAAGTATGTTAGATGGTGTCCTAGCCTGTGTATCAATTACTTGTTATCACAGCGCAAATTCTAATACCTGCAATAATACTAGTTTGTTATATAGTGAGCCTATGCTTTCTTATCATGATATAATGTACCATATAATTTGGTCCTTGTAGAAAAACATAAAGAAAATACGTTCAAAGAAACAGGATGTTCAGCTCCAGATTACTCGTGCCAAACAGATACAGACTGAAAAGGGATTGTCCAGAGATGTCCAAGATGAGTTGGTGAAGATGGAAGCTGAAATGGAAAATGTGGAGACAGTATTGGTGCAACAAGAAGAAGAATTAAAGGTAAGCCAAGCAAGCTGAAATACTTTTAAAGCTGTACCATGATGAGACCCCAAGCTAATTGCTGTGGCCTAAAATAAATGATCTATTTACCTAACTCTGTGGTCGCATGATGCACTGGATCCCAAGTCTTCTGGAACGCAGAGTGGGAGCGTCCTTCTTGAGGTGCTAATGTGGACACTTACTATTGGGTGTCCATTGGAAGGGTCCTCTCATGTTCCAGAAGATTGCAGTAGCATGAGGGGTGGCAACCGATTCTATCAGAAACTAGACATCAGATCTAACTGCCATAAGGCTTGCACATCCATTCCTAACTGCAGGTAACCACTTGGTGTATGGCTATATGTGAACAGTGATGGCTACTCTCAGCCTGTTAGTACTATCTACTGGCTGAGTGGCTACTGCTGTTTGCATGCACCTATCGTTCCAGCCACAAGAATCTGCTGATTCTTGCTGCTGGAATCAGATGTATGTGGCTAAATGGGCATGTGAAGGATGCCTAATACATACATATGCAATAAATAAATGGCAAAAATAATTCTCTAATTATTTAAACTTTTTTTTGTATTTAAAAAGCCAATCAAAGCAACAAGTTAGAGATGCACGATTAATCATATGATAATTGCGATCTCGATTCCCCCCCCCCCCCCGCAATCTCCATCCCCAATTTTCACGATTCTCATTGTAGTGGGTTAAGCGTTATGTGTCTGGGTATGACACATAGCCAGACATCTCAAGTCTCCGGCATGAGGGCTGCAGCTGCCTAACAGACAGGCGATATCCTGGCTGTCTGTGTCAGAGGTCAGCTGTCAGAATGGAGCTGATGCTTCTTGTGGAGTTCCGGTTCCGTTCTGTCACAGGTAGAGTGATATCAAATGCACTCCGCCTGTGAGAGGAGAACAGGCTACAGGAAGCATCGGCTCTATGCCGCTCCTCACACTCACTCTTCACCAGCAGTACCCGCAGCAGTACGCACCAGCCAGCAGTACCCACAGCACTACCCACCAGCCAGCAGTACCCACAGCAGTACCCGCCAAGCAAGCAGTACCCTCCAGCCTGCAGTACCCACAGCAGTACCCACCAGCCAGCAGTACCCTCCAGCCAGCAGTACCCACAGCAGTACCCACCAGTCAGCAGTTCCCACAGCAGTACCCAGGGGTAAGCCATGACAGAAGAGGGGGTCACTGCTTTATTTCAAATGGTTAATACAAAGAAAAAAAAATATATATATATATATATATTTAAAATAAAAAAGATTTTGAGAATCATGAGAAAACTGTGATCTTCATTCTAAGCAAAAAATCTGAATCTCATTTTTGCCAGAATCGTACAGCTCTACAACAAGTGAAAGGGCCAATCCACCTAAAATTTACATTTAAGAGTTTGTTAGATATGAGGGAATTAAAACACCTTACAGTTTCCTACATCTCTGTATCTGTTGGAAAATCTTTTGAGGAATAGCTGCAATTTGCCCCTTGGACTAATATTGATAAGCTGTGTTGGACTGGTGGCACTAAGTAAAGATACTTTACTATTCAGACATTGATCAGAGAGGTTCCCTCAGTCAGTGATACATGGGGAGCATAATATAGCTATCTGCTGCCCACTGAGACCTGTGATCATAGCTTCTGACAGAAAGAAGTCTTCCACCAGAAACCTTTTTTTCAGCTCTAAGATATAAGATATAAGACCATGCTTACCAAAAACTACAGCTCCATGAAATATATTGTGTTGTACACTTTTTTATTTAGGCCACAGCATTCTCCCCCCCACGCCACATATATAGAAAGATTTTTCAAAGCACGTTTAAAATTTTTTTTATATGATATATTTTTTCTCTTTGAAGGACACAATCCATAATTGGGAGACCATAGAAAATGGAAAAGAATCCATTGCCCAGCATTTGAAGCAGATAGGACCTACACTTGAACGACCCTTGAACTTTGGAACACTGGAAAATGTATCTACAGAACTTCAGCAGGCAAAGGTTACATTATATTTGTCTGTTTTTACAGTGGTATTCGTGAATAAAATGTGATATGTCTTGGCTGCACACAACAATAAAATTCTAAACAGTGCTTGGCACAGCAAAGTTTTTCTAAAACAGAAAGTATTCACATGTTATATTTGTTCTATATCCAGCAGTTCTGGATGTGTATCTAGCCGGAGGGGCAAAAAGCAATGATGTGCTTGGTTCCTCCCACTGTACCCAAAATGAGAAATTTTTTTGGGGATTCGTGATGGAATTAAACATCTGCCCTGTTTAGAGTAAGGGCTTTGTGATTGCTTTGATTCCTTTTTACCACCCTTCTTACTATACCCTGTATGGTCATACACAATCATAGTTTTGTTTACAAAAGGCAAATATGACAGTGCCACATGATGTTTCCAGAAATACAGAAATGATGTGTGCTTATGTGAACAGGTTAAAGAAGAACATTACTAAGAATTTTAAACATTAAAAGTCAGTAGATTCAAATACTGTAGCTGCTCACCATAAAAAATCAAGTACTTACCAATCCAAGGATTCCAGTGTTGTCTTCCTGCAGCAGAATCATGGATTTGGAAGCCAGCTGTGACTTCCTGATGAACCACAGTCGTCTTTCCACTGCACATGTGGAGGATGTGGGCAGGAAGGGAGGTGGACAAGCGGCGTCTTCCTGGCAGGGCAGGATTTTCCACTAGGCACATTAGGCATGTGCTTACAGGCACCCTTCCTAGAGGGGTGCCCATCAATGTGAGCTTTTTTTTTTTTCAAATAATTCATCTTAACCCTTTCGCTGCCAGGTTCATACATCATACGGACCTGACAGCAGGGGGTTTCACACACAATCCGATGGCTGGATTGTGTATAATACTGACTAGCAGACTCCTGCCTATCAGGTGCGAGCATTTGGGCGGCTGTGTTGCTGTCCATTGCTTTCACACCCCCGGTACTGGCAAAAATATAAAGTTACACCCAAGCACATAACCCCCCCCCCCCCATATTTTTTGAGGCCCTCCACCCCCACATGAAGGTAAACGCACGTGTCGGGGGCGCCTACACATGAAAACGTTGATTGCGATACACATATTACATATCGCTGGGCATAAAGCAGTAATTCTAGCACAAGACCTCCTCCATAACACGAAACTGATGACCTATAGAAAATATAGGTACTGAAGTATGTCACCATTTCACTGGTACACACAAATTTAAGGTTTGACATGTTGGGTATCTATTTACTCGGTGCAAGCTTGTCTTTTATATTTTAACAAAAATATGGGTAGTTTATTGCGTTTTTTTTTATTTAAATTCACTTAGGGTGTTTTCTACTCAAATTTTGCATTTCTTAGACTGTTGTGGTAATTTATCAAGAAAAAATCTGGGGGGCACTTCAGAATTCTCTGCTTATAGGCTCCTCAGATGTAAATCTGGCCCTGCTTCCTTGTCTTCGTGAGCATTAGAAAGTGCTAGTGGGTACTAATGCAAAATGGTGCCCCATCTTCCTCCCTCCAAAAATCCTGCAACTCGGTTACAGGCTGGAGAGGGGGCAGTACCTCACTTTATAGAGTGAATTTCTGTTTTCAGATGGAAAAATACACTTGTAATAAGAAAATTACATTTCTGTAAATCTATTTTTTGGCCGCATATAAATTATTTGTATGAGCCAATCTTTTTAGATGTAAAAAACTTGCTTCTCAAAATCTCTTCTCAGAATACTATGTAATATGTATGGGTGGCCTAATGACTAGATTCTATTTATCCTAACAGGAGCGGTGTAAGAAAAGTGATGATCTCTCAGTTCAGGCTGAAAGTCTGGTGAAGAAGTCAAGTGATATAAAGCTTGGAGAAAAAAGCAAACACCACCTAATGGAGAAAACTAAGGCTGTTGATGAAAACGTGAAGCAGATTAAAAAGTGCCTTTCCGAGAAGTAAGTGCACAAAGATTTGCAGTGGGTTCCTTTCTTGATTTTGGTATCTGATATTGCTGGGAAATGAGAGTCCTGTCTTTACCTGCATTTTTTCAATATAAAAATGAAAAGGTCCTATTACTTTATTTGCTTTATCACAACATGGTACTGCTTCTTCATTTATGGAGCATTGGGTTTCTTGTTCAAGGTTTTATTGGTTTCAAAGTAATAAACACTTAGGCCCCTTTCACACTTGTGCAACTTATCCTGTGATTTGGTGCTGCAAAGACACATGACAAGTCATACTCCATGGATTCCAAAGAGTACCGTTCATATCTGTGCGACTTCAAGTTGCAACGTCTTCAAAGTAGTCCCTGCACTACTTTGGTCCAACTTTGATGCGTTTTGAGGTCCATTGACATAGGCATTGCTTCAAGTCCAGGCAAAATCACGGCAAAAAATTGCGGCAAAATCACGCTATTTTTAGGTCGCACAAGTGTGAAAGGGGCCTTAACCAACCAATACAAACCGAAGCATCGCAAACAGGGAAGCATATACATTAAATAAGAGTATACAATAAAAATTAGATTTGACCCATAAGGATTTGGCAACCAGATGGTTTGAAGAGAAACCAAAACTTCACAGTGGGTCAATAAAGCTCCATATTCACTTCAGCATTGGAAGATCCTTGTTATGGATGTGCAAGTAGGTATAGTGGAATGGTGGGGCAGATGGAGCAACATGTAATCCTGAAAGCTCATTGAAGTGTAGCATCCAAGTATGAAGAATAAAGAAGATGATGAGAAATGCAAGGAAAAGGAAGAAAGCAGGAAAAGTAGGGAGAGGGGGCAAAGGGTGTCCCATGTATTGGCCATAATCTGGTCTTACTGAGCTAAGAAGTGATAATGTTAAGGTAGGGAGGCTTATGGGAGCAATAAGGATTTTTCAAAACGTGGAAGCAAGTTGTGGTTTATCCATGGTCTCCATAGGCACTCATATTTCTGGACTTCTCCAGGAGGACTTCCTTAACTTTGGCCTGGATGGATCATTGGGTTTAAAGAGATGAATAAAGCAAAACTCCAGTTTTTTAAATCCCTGCTTGGATTTAAGAAAAAAAAAATATTATACAGTACAAAGCACAGGACTAAAGGCCATGGATCATATGCAGGATACCTTCAGGTGTTTTTTGCCAGTGTTCAATTACTTGAAGGTAGCTTGCATATAACCCATGGTCTATGAAAGTTCTGTGTCCTGTATTCTATCCCAACATAAGGAGTTTTTAGGAAAGTCAAAATTCGTATTATTTAGTACTAATCATCATCACTGACTTCACTTGTTACTGCCCATGTCCAGATTAAGTGACGGCCAGCATCACTTAATTGTAGCTCAGGATCCCAGGCTGTTCATGCATGCATCCAGCTAGCTTTGTTTTCCAGATCTTTGACTTTGACAACACTTATAAAAGATTTCCACACATGTCACAGTCTTGGCCTGTGTTGATGGCTTTAGCTTGCCTCACAGATTTTGAATTCCCTTACAAGTCTATGGGAATGCAATAGACCACGTTGAAGCAGGTCAAATGCAGGTCAGAGGAGGTCAACTGCAGGTCACATGCACCTGTGAATAAATGATCTTGGGAGCATCTCAAATTGATAAACTGATTACATCACTGTAAGCCCAAAGCCCGTTGACACAGACCCATTAAATGATCTAGCGAAGGAAGTAAGAAAAAAGGTACTGTTGAAATTATTTAGTGAGATTGCTAAGCTTCTGAATCATATAATTTGGGTGTTTGTTATAGGATGTTATTGGTGTTTGTATATATATTACAATTTTATTTGTTTCGTTATTAATTTCAAGTATTATCAAAATGGAACTGGTGAAAGACAGGTGGCAGAAGTTTGATCGTGATTTTGAGATGCATTCCACGTGGATTTCAGATAAAGAAAAGGAACTAGGTGACCTTGAACTGTCAAATATTTCAGCAGATATGCAAGTCAACCAAATCAAGGTAAATAATAAGAAAAATAACTGATATATTATCAGCACTAAAAATAGATTTACATATTTTACATGATACTGTAGTAAAATTACTTCTTTTTTTTTTTCTGTAACAAAAGTTGCTTCACTCTTTGGTCACATAATTATTTTTAATGTGATATTAATATAATAAAGTGCCATAAAATAAAGGAAAAATCACCCTGCTTTTATGACTTAGTTACGGATATTGATGTACGTTTTTGATGGACTAACCCTTTGAGGCAAATGCATATTGTAACTGATCAATACTATAAGCTGTGGCTGAAGGTTTGTTGGGATAGGACAGACAATGCAATACTGAAAACAAAGAACATCTTACAGAAATGTTAACTCTCTAAACGTAGATCCTCTAAAAATAAATGGACATTTTTTTAAAATCTTAGCACCAATGAAAAGCAGTTGTAATGTATATTTGTTTTAATCTCTTAGCTTTTATTTATACTGAAAGCTGTAACCTAAACAATTCAAAAGGGCCACTTTACATTGCTTTTTTTTTTTTTTAATATTTTTTATTTGGTTTACAGGAAATACTAAAGGAGCTACAAGGGAAAAGTAATGCAATAGCAGATCTTGAAGCTAACAGCCAGTCTTTTTCTGAATTTGTAAGCTCATCTGAGATTGCTCGGTTAAAAGCCAGACTGTCACAGATGGTCAAGGACTGGGATGGACTCAAAGAACATGCTCAACGGCTGAAAGAAAGCATCCTGGGGCATGCTGAACAGCAGCAAAAATTTGATGAGGACTTTAAACAGGTAGAAAGAAAAACTGCGTAGGGTTTTTTTCTGGGTGAACTGGATGGACTACTGTCAGGGCGATAAGGATGTGGAACTCTCTTCCACAATTGTTGGTGTCAGTGGGAAGTATTGATATTTTTAAAAGATTCTTGGACGTTCATCTTTGTGAACACAACATACAGGGATATGGGAAATGATTATCAACACTGACACACATACACCTACACAGGGTGAAGTGGATAGACTATTGTCTTTTTTCAACGTTACATACTATGAAGAAGGCACACATCCACTATCAAAATATCAGTCAAAAAATGTAGTTTCAGCAGTGACTACCATCTTTTTTTTTATAGTATGTTGTAAGAATACTTTACTTTGCAATACACATATTCCAAGTAGGTGTGTGGAGTTCTCAATTAATATGACAGAAGTTAAAGATCATGTGTAATATCTTCTTGTAAAATCTTGTATTTGAGAAAGGCAAGACAAACAAGGGAAAACATTTTTGAATGAGAACCGTTTTATACCTTTTTTGTATAATAGTAAATTAATATACTAAAAAATAGAAATTTTAATTGTGTAGGCAGTATGTTTGACGTGACCATGCTGATTATTGCAGAGCCTTTTGATGGATTTATTTTTGTTCTCTTTATGTATTTTCAGCATGGTCATGTGGCCCTGTGATTGTGCTTAAAAAAACCTGATTGCAGAATGTGTAGTCAGCATTGCTCTAAACATACAGTAGGTCAGTCTTAAAGCTGATGTTATTTGCTCTACAGGTGCAAAATTCTTTGGAGAACATTGAGGCTTCTCTTGCATGTCCGGTTAAGAACTGTTCTTCTGCTGCAGAGACGTACAAAGTGTTGAATTCACATCAGGTAATTTTGCTTTTCTATAAGAATATTATTTGCAAATAGAATGCAGTTTAGCTGTTGAGCTTTGTTAATGTTTCATTGCACATAATTTTACCTGTCTTAAAAATCCAAAGTACCACACCAGAGTTTAGGAATATTATGTGTATATATGTATGTGTGTGAAAGAGAGAATGGTGTGCAAATATTACTCTCTTCTGGGTCCCAGTAAAGTTGGTCTGAATTCAAAAAGTGATGATTTGCTATTTTATAGGGAACCTCTAGAAATGTTATTTGTTCCTAAGCAGTATCCTGAAAATGTTAGTTTTGTCTTTAATTCCTTCTGAAAAATAGCAGTGCACTTCCCAGGTCTAGACATTATTATTCCTTGAGCCTTACAACTGTATACCTGCGCGATAACACCTTGGGCATTGCTGCATTTGACTGCTGTTGTCAGAGGATTTCATGATGGGTCTACTGTGCTGATTACTGGAAGGAAAGCTGTACCTGAGGGTCTCTGCTTCCTTCACCTATCTGATGGCAAGGTGGTTGCCCCCATACAAGGCACAGTGTGGATCAAGGCATGGTAAATCGGTAACGGGGCGAATATCACAACATTGAATCTATAGGCAATGCTGGTGACTTGCGCTTTGCCCTATGCATGCTTTTTTTGGACTTTGCGTCCAGACTTATGGACTTTGAGTCCAGAGTTCAGGTCCTCTTTTAGCAATTTCACTAGTATAAAGTACCCTAAGGTACCCTATAGAGCATTGTGGAAGCTTAATGTCCTTTAGTTTCACTGAATTGGTAAATTTCCAACAGAGGCCTATACACCCTGACACTTCTCATAGGGTGTAGAGAGATGAAATGAGACATAAATCAGATATATATAAATCAGCAATGCAAAGTTGTAGAGGATAGCGATAATCAGAACTCACACTCTCCTTAACATTTTACTCCTTACCTCTTTTTGGTGGGCTTTGCTTAATCATCACAGTATTCTTTAAAATGTGTTTGCTGTTACCCACAGGATCTTTGTCATGATGTTGAAACATTAAAAACCAGAATCCATTCCCTGACTGCTGGTGCTCGTAATCTCACAAATAAGGATAAAGCAGTGCAGCAGACCGCAAACCTTCAACAAAAAATTGAAACTGCCTGGACACAAGCTAAAGAGAGGCACTCCTTGCTGGAGCAACTGCTAGCACATTGGCAGAGGTATAATCCAATCTAATAATAATCTTAAAATTATCTGTTACATGACATGTAATAATCTTTATTGAGCAAAAATGACTGTACATAAAGATTGTTGTTCATTACATGAAATCTCAACAGCTACTTTTTTTTTAAAAAATGTAGCTTTTAGAAGTAACTGTCTGGTATTTAGGAATCTAAAGTCACAGCAACATGATGAGAGCATTCTGTAATGATTGTTTATGTTTTTAGGCAAGAAAAGGAGTTTTCTTCATTTATTATCTGGATGGAGAGAAATGAAGCATTGGTCGGTCCTCCACAAAATCTATTCCCTGCAGACAAGACAAAAATCGAAGCTGAAATGCAGGCAGCCCAGGTATGTGTATGCGTCATAACCAAGGGGTATGCATGGGTATGGAAAAATGATTTAAAGCTTGACATCTGGCATTATAATAGTTATTTTATTTAGATTTTCATTCAAAGGTAATATTAACAATGTGCCTCATCACTGTTGCCGTCCTTTGTTATTGCTATTCTACTTTTCCGCAGACACTGTCATCCTCCTTTTGTTTTATTTAGAACAATACAGTTCTTTGTAGACACAACGTAGTGAAACAAGATGTTACATCTCATTGCTGAAAACGTTTAAAAGGAATGCACAGTGTTTACTAGAAAGCTCATATTTTTTGTTATTTTAGTGCTTTCCTTTAAGCACAGTCGAAGTCACTCAAAAACAGATATACAGTACTGCCAGATATTGTACTAGCAACACTATTTTTATGGTTTTACCTCAATTTCCCCCTTACAGCTGTTGGGTAGGGTGTCTAAATATGATTGTACAGTCCAGAAGACACCTTGGTTAGACCAGTGCATTTAGTTATCATCACTCAGAAAGAGGAACAGGCATGGTGTGATAGTCCTTCTCTTCTTCTGTGAGGACACTTGTAATTAGGAGTTTGACTGTTACTCAGCTTTATCAGCACAATGCACTGGAATGGGGGTGTAGCAATACTTTACTGGACGAAAAGGGTACTTTAAGGCATCTTCAATCACAAATTATAACATGCAGAGGTATAGGCCTAAAAAAGGTTAAAATGCGGTGACACTTCAGTTGGGTTTTAAAGTATGTATAATTATAACATTTACATTTTTGTGGGTATTACTCTTCCCTACTTTCTTTATTGTATTAAGAATAGAGTTGTGGATTGTCCAATGTCCACAATGTACACCTTTTCTAATAAGATTAGGGGGATTCTTGTTGACGATATCCTTCTGAACATGCTTATTGGTATGCTAACTCTGGCTTCAGTTCTTTCTAACTCACAGACTTTACATATTAGGAAAATCAGAAGTCCTTAGCTGCATACACGTTTGGGTTAATGACTCAGGGTACTAAAACAAGCATGGCAGTTAGTCAAGTAGCATTTTCCAAAAGAGAGGTCAATAATGGTTGCATGTATGTTTTTTTTTTAAAAGGAAAAGTTTCCTTTAACAGCTGTTAAGATAAAATACCCACACAGGAGTGTATAGTCTTCAATGGGTTAGTTTTCTCCTCAAAATTTATGTTTTTGTTATATTAGTGTGAATGTCAATTTATTTTATTATTTAACCCAGGTACTTATATAGGGCCGTCAATTTACACAGCACTTTACATAAATTTACAAAATAAAAATATAGTATATATTTACATGAGTCCCTGCCCTCCAGGAGCTTACAATCTAAGGGTCCCTAACTCACATTCATATATACAAATACTAGGGCCAATTTAGACAGGAGCCAATTAACCTACCAGCATGTCTTTGGACTGTGGAAGAAAACCGGAGTACCCAAAGGAAACCCACACAGGCAAAGGAGAACATGCAAACTTTGTGCAGGTAGTGCCATGGTTAGGATTTGAACCGATGAGCTTAGTACTGCTAGGCAGAAGCGGTAACCACTTAGCCACTGTGCTACCAATTTACTGGTTTCTCAACAAGATGTTAGACCAGACTCAAATTCTTACTCAGATTTAATATTATCAAGGGCACACAGGGTCAATCGAGGAAGATCATTACGTTGACAAATTGATAAATCTTTTCATGCCACTTATATACCTATTATGTTATGTTAAATATCATATGTCATTACCATTGTCATATAAATCATATGACCATCAATTCATTGTTTTATGATTTGATTAATGCATTTCTAATTATAGAAATGGTTATCTCATGATGATCTTGAATACTATGTCTTTACAACAGCTGGCAATGACTTTTTGTGGTTGTCTGTCATTTAGAACATCAAATAATATACCAAAAAAATAAGAACTAACAACAAATTTCCAGCACCTAATAAAACAGACCTAGCAGTACATAATATTTCTAATATACAGTATAGAAAAGTTATTTTTATAGAATCATTTTGGTGTGTTCTGTCCTTACTGCAAGTTACTGTACCCAGTGGCCTGTGTGAAGGTTGACATAGCTAGGAAGAAAAGGGTGGGTGAAACTAAGAAGAATATAAGAAGAAATATACATTTAGAACACATGTAATATAACAAATAAACAGAGCTGCTGTTTGATGTAACAGCTAAAGTACATTTGCAAATCCAAAGCTCATCGGCGATGATGTCATTATAAGAGGAGGCAGGTATTGTCCTCCATATGAGTTCAAATGTGTTAGCAGGGCTTCTAGATACATCAAGCTAATCTCTTTCACATACAAATTCAAAGACTAATCATTTACTTTAATACAACGCTAGAAACAGTGTGCTTGTTCATTGAACAGAAGGAAATCTTGTATTCCTGTAAAAACGTCTGGCAGTATGAATGTATGATAGAGTGTACAAAGTTCAGTGTTCTGGGGAATGTAATGTATTGCACAGCTTACATAGTGCAGTAAACTACCTTAAGAAACACTGATGCGATTTTTTACATGAGGCAGGTCACTTCCATGCAAAAATTAAAAGACTACAAATTCGTTTTAATACATCATACGATTGCTGTTTTATCAGAATGTTGCATACATCTTTTGTTATAGAAAACAGTGACTGTGAAGTCAGTTTATTTAAAAAAAAAAATGTGGTATAATAATAATTGTGATCATTTTAAACAGTTTTTACCTAATAAGCATCTGAAAATATAATACCATATTGAACGTAAATAATGCAGAATATACTAGACGCTTTTCTCAAGGTTGTTTTAAATATAATCTAAATGACTGATGATGAAGTAACTACTGATATTTTGCACTTACCAGGCTCTTCATGATGAGTTAGCACAATCACATAGGTACACTGTTCTGGTTCAGTTGTCCGCATCTTTGTATCCGACCTCCACTGAAAGTGGGATAGAGTCAATGAGGAGTCGACTAGAGGATCTGTCCCAAAGATGGGATAATTTGCCTGATGCTGTTTCTAAAAGGTTTGTGATTTCATTCCTGTTTATTGTGCAATCACTAGCAGAGTATGTGTATGTAAAGCAATTGGAAACATATACCCACTTGCCAAAATTTTTTTTGCGTTAAACCTTCTATTACAAATTTTTGCTTCACCATTACTGTTTGTATCACTTTTTTTTAGGATTGGTGTTTTGGGGTCTGTCCTGAGTGAGCATCAGAAATTTGATGACATGTTGCTTGAATCATCCCTCTGGATTAAACAGTTCCTTCAAAAACTTCAAGAAGCTGCTGAAATCAATACCTCTAAACATGATGCTGCTGTGACTTTAAATGAGGTGTTCTTCTTTTCTAATACACTTGAAATATTTTCACATCAAGCCAATTGTACACATGTACAGTATATAATTCTCATAGTAAAGTTGCATTATGTTTTAGGCTTTACTTTGAATCTGTCAACACAACTAAACATTTAGTTTTGGTAGATAGTGAACTGTTAAACTACCTACCTTTTCATATTTGTTGTGGATTCCATGATTATTTTTGTGGAGATCCAATTTTTCGCTTTCAGATTTTGAATTAAGTTTAAATTTTGGAATATGCAGCAAGAATAATAACAATACCCACAGGTAGGCAGAACATTTTAAATGAAATGAAAGGAACAATGGTTAGGACATCTTGTTGCTGAACTCCTTTAGTGGTACAAGAAGCTAAAGAGGGGCACCACCTATCAAACTTGACGTACAAAGTAAAATATCACTTTAAATTTGCAGGTGGACTTCATCTGCAAAGTACAATTATTTTGTAAGTAATTGCATACTTCTTTATCCCACAGAAACATATAGCAGAGATGAAAAAACAGCAAGAAGAAGTCAGTCACGTGAAAGAACAATTTGCCAAGTTATGCACCTTCACTATTTCAGAAGATCATTCCCTTTTACAACAAAGAGTCAATGATTGTGTACAGTTGTATGAAGAAGCAACTCAAGTCACAGAAAGACGTCAAGAATCCCTGTCCAAATTAGGAGACTTCTTAAGAATACATGCAGACTCTCTAGGAGTCCTTCAAACCCTAAAAGAAACAGTAGTGGGAGCAGTCAGCTTGGATAAAGACAAATCAGATGCCCTGGAAAAAGACATAAATGTTGTTTCACAGGACATTGACAAGTTAGCAGGCGTGTCTGTAGGTTTAGATACAGCACTTACCAAAGCCCAGTATAACCTAAAGAACTCTATTTCTGAGCAGAGAACTTCTTGTAGAGCACTGTCTGATAATTTAAGTCTAGAACTAGAAAAAGTACAGACATTACTTGGAACAAAGCTAAGTGAAGCAGAGGTTCTTGAAGCTTTGTGGAAATCATTTATTGATTGCAGAGAGAGGTTGCTCAAGACTGTTGAAGACATTGAAGAAAAGGCAGACAGCGAGGAGATGAAAGAGCCAACCCTACAAGCATTTCAACAAAGGTAATAAACAAATACATTTACTTTTTCTTGCCTCTTCAAGAAGAGTTTTTTTAAAAGAACACGCTGTTCAACTAAAGAAAACTTACAGTAGTACATGCAGTACTTCTTTTCTTTACTGTTTACTTGTTCATCATCACTGGTATATAGCATGTTAGAACTTTACTGTTATGAACAAAATCATGTAAACCCTCCATCATATTTCCAATATGCAGCTCCCTATGCTCCAGAGTGCCATACTCCAAGTCCATGACCTTAAGAGTCTCTCTTAAAATGAATGGCCATCGCAGGCACAGGTTCTCAATGTAAAAAACTTGTTTCCAAAAGGACTGGCTTATGTGTATGGACTAAAACAGAACACCACTAGATCTAAATGTTGCCCTGATAGCATTGAAATACCCCATGTGTCTGCGTGTAGGTTCTGTTGTTAAAGTATAAAACCTTCACAATGTAAAACAACCCATTCATTTTAAAATATAAATGAAAGTCAAAACATTTATATATATATATATATATATATATATATATGTACATATACAGTATATATATATATATATATATATATATATATATATATATATATATATATATATATAATATATATATATATATATATATATATATATATATAAAACATGTTGTGCTCTCATGCCTAATGTGGTCAGTTTTTAATAGGGAAGCAGGGCGACTGGCAGGAACAACAAGTATTTCACACAAAGGAAGCAAAAAAAAAGAGAACGGGATACTTTTGTCATACATGGTACAGTAGGTACATATCAGGAATATGAAACATTGGGTTTACATATTCTTTACATTTAGAAATGTGATTCATTTTGTTTATTACCACACTTTCAGGTTCAGAGGTTATACTTGGTAGACTGTAGTAAGAATTTTTATACTCCTTATCTGTCGTGACGGAAAGATGGTCACACTGGCTTTTCTTAAAAGCAGTTTTCAAAAATTCACTGTTTAGTATGTACAAAAAAATCCCAAGCACTGTATGAAAGAAATGCTAACCACTGGGGAGGTAAAGGGGCATGCTTGAAAGTCCTACCTGCAACTGTGGTCGTTAAGCCTATCATCAGCCGGTTCTGCAAAGGTAAGTAAATTGGAGGGTGTGGGGGAGGTATGCAGAGGTAGGCAGAGAAGAAACTACAATTTGGGGTGCACAGTGAGCAGGGAGGGTATGTATAGAGGTAAGAAGGTGGGTGCAAAGATGAGCAGAGAAGGCAGGTAGAGTTAGGGGGGGGGGGGGTTGAAATGGAGAGGGTTGAGGTGCATTGGTTAGCAGGGGTTTTAGAATGCAAATGTGTACTGACAGGATAAATAAAGATTTAGGGCAGCCCATTCATTTCAAAGGGCTGCTCTATGCTCTAGAAATGTGGAAAAAAAGTCCCTAACCCCTTTTCAAAATCACAGCCCCGTGAATTTTGGTACATGTGAAAATGCACATGTCAGCAGATGCATGAGGGTGCCATTAACAATTAATGGCACTACTGTGTATCTGCTAAAGGACAGTGCGTTTTTGTGGTGTCAGGAAAGCGATTTTGCATGCGTTCTCTACACACACAAATGTGAACACAGGCTAAATGTCTCAGTTACAATGGTGGTTAGTGTAAATCTTCTCATTACACTGGGGCTTGGTGTAGAATCCTTTCATTCACACTAGTGGCTAGGTTCAGGGGGGGAGAGGGGCTCTCGCTCATTACCCCCACCCTGGCCAGCCAGGCTGCTTGTTTGGATAAGGGTCTGATATGGATTTTTTGGGGGGGGGGGACCCCACGCCGTTTTTTTTTTTCAATTTTGGCATGGGGTTCTTCTTAAAATTCGCACGAGATCCGAAGGGGGGGGGACGGGACCCCACACCGTTTTTTTTATTTAGTTTTTTATCTGTATTGCCGGGTGCCGACAATACATTACAGCCACGAGCAAGTTTAAATTATTTTTTTTCCTTTTAGAAATGTCAGTATTGCTGAAGCAGGCTCCATACATCGCACAAATGCGCTACTTTACAGACACATGAAGGGGACCCCCAAGGCACGATATTTAAAGGAATTTTTCATTTTTATTGTTTAACTTTAAGCATTAATAAAACCACTGCCGTGTAAAAACTAACATTTTAAAAACATTTTTTTGCATTAATGCATGTCCCCCAGGGCAGTACCCAGGTCCCCATACAATTTTTATGGCAATAACTTGCATATAAGCCTTTAAAACGAGGACTTTTGGTTTTTCATGTTTGTGTCCCATAGACATTTATTAGAGTTCTAATGTTCGCTAGAACTTTTTCCCTGTTTGAGATGTTCTGGTGCGAACTGAACAGGGGGGTGTTCGGCCCATCACTAGTAGTCAGAGTAAATTTGCAATTATATTGGTGGTGAGTGTAAATCCCCCTTACATTGGTGGCCAGTGTAGAAATCCCCCTTTATTGGTTGTTTGTGTAAAATCCCCCATTACATTGGTTGTGAGTGTAAAGTCTTCATTACATTGGTGATCAGTGTACATTTCTCTTTACATTGCTGGTAAGTGCGGAATTGCCTTTACACTGGAATCAGTGTAAATCCCAGTTTACATTGGTGGTCAGTTTGAATCCCCCCTAACATTGGTGTTCGGTGTAGAAATGTCACCTTACATTGATGGTCAGTACAAATCTCCTCAATAATGGTTGTCAGTGTAAATTCCCCCTTACATGGAGGTCATTGTATATTCCCCCTTACACTGGTGGTCGGTGTAAATTGCATTACATTGGTGACAGTGTAGAAATCCCTCTTAATATTGGGGGGTGGTGTAAAATCCCCTGTTACATAGTGGCCAGTGCAGATTCCCCCTCACATTGATGGTCAGTGTAAACCCCCCCCCCCCCTCACATTGGTGGCCATTGTAAATCCCCATTACATTGGTGGTTAGTGTAGAATCCCCCATTACATACTTGCCAAAGATTTCCAGCTTTGCTCTACATAATTCAGAATTTGCCACCATGTACTTCCTCCTAACTAATCCCATTCCGCCGACACTGATCCCATTAACCCCCCAGGATTGCCACTGATCACACCCTGCCCTCCCCCAGCACTGCCACTTATCCCAGGTGTCCTAGGATCCCTAGGAGTTTTCTGTCTATTGATGAGTCCCCTCACCTCCACAGTCCATGGTGTGCAGGCAGTGAGGAGATGATGTGCTGTAACCTCTAGCAACCAATCAGCGAGCAGTAATGATATGCACTAACGTCTTACAACCAATCAGTGAGCGGTAAGGATGTGCAGTAACCTCTTGCAACCAATCAGTAAGCAGTAATAATGTGCAGTTACCTCTAGCAACCAATCAGTAAGCAGTAATAATGTGCAGTAATCTCTAGCAACCAATTAGTGAGTGGTAATGATGTCCAGTAACTTCTAACAACCAATCAGTGAGCAGTATTGATGTACAGTAATCTCTAGCAACCAATCAACAAGCAGATGTCATGTGCTGTAACTTCTAGCAAATAATTAGTGAGCCGTAATGTGTTCTGTAATGTCTAGCAGCCAGTCAGTGAGCGGCAATGATACGCTTTAACTTCTGGCAACCAATCACAATCACTGCCTGATCTGATTCAGTAAACTTATGTTGAGTCTAACTGCTATGTATTGTATGTCTTAGAGCAGGTGGAGAACAAAATTGAATTGGAGGGGAATCAGGAAAATGTTTACCCAGGGTCCATTCAATATTAAAGATGGCCCTGCATGTGTTGAACTTTTACTAATGCATGGATGTTTCTCTTTCAAGTGCTTGTGCTGCTCTTATGTACATTTGTGTAGTTGTCATTTTAATTTCAAAGTGGCAGGTATTTATATCCTATTTATGCATCAAACAAAATACACTTTTTTATTTAAAATTAATACAGGTTAACATTTTTTAATGAACTGGAGGAGGAAATTAACTCATATCAGCACGAAAGACAGTGGCTGATGGACAAAGCAAAGCAGATTGCTCAGAAGGATTTATCTCTGGCAGCTGAAGCAGACAAAGAATTGAATGGACTGAACATTACTTGGGAAGATACTAGGAGGCTTATCAGTGAGAGGTAAGAATTACATTATTGACAGGGTAACCTGCAGCATATTATATATAAATATATATATATATATATATATATATATATATATATATATATATATATATATATATATATATATATATTGTATTACACATCTCGCAAATCCAAAACAAGGGTTGCAGCATACATATAATTTATTGAAAGTTCATCAACATAAATATTATAAATTGGCAGTTTGTAATATTTTTTTGTTGATGGACGTTTAATAAATCATATGTATGCTGCAGCCCCTGCTTTGGATTTTTGCAATATATGAAGCCTGCAATCAGCTTCTAACTTCAGCTTGATGGTAAAATCTGAAAGCTGATTGCTTTCTTTGCAGAGCTGCACCAGATTTTGCACTCTCCAGTTTTAGTAACTCAACCCCAAACTTTAGATACATATACAAAGTGTCCATGATATAGCTCCTAAATATAAACCAGCAACTTGCTGTATATTTTGACCTTCAGCAGGAGAAGGCCAGTGTACACTTAGTATGCTGTTTTTGTGTCCACGCATCACCCTTCTTCCCCTATCAATCCGTAAACCATCCGCTGCCATCAACATTAATCATTACAAAACATTGAGAACCCAAATAGTGTGGCCAGTAGTTTTTTTTTTTAAAAACAAATAAGAGATGTACTGTGAGATTACACAATCACATATTCATAACGCTCCCAGGCCCTATGTGTTTCGTCCAGTCAGGCTTTCTTTTTCATGAGGTCCTTAGCTCCCAAGAAATAAGCCTTACCACTTTAATAAAAATTAACTGGAGTACCTGATCATCAATAATTATGTCAGTATAGTATTTGAAAACTCAGACCCAGAATATGACAATGTAATGGTATGTTACTTTTGACTTTTATAAAATGTTTTTGAATGCTCCTCCTATTCAGTGAACTATATCGGTTTCTCTTATTTCAGTCAAGAGCAGTGTCTGGCACTTATTGATCTAATGAAAGAGTATGAACATGTAAAATCCTTCATAATGAAGGTTTTAGAAACTGTGGAAAATATGATCACAATCAAATTCACTTTAAAAGATCAGGAGGACATCCGCCGCACCATAGCAAAAGTAAGAAAATATCTTTAATGTAATGTGTGTTTCTATTTTAGTATTCTACGTTATATACAACACATTGTGAAGTGCTCTTAATCTAGTATTTTTGAGTTAAATGGTTTGAATAACAGGTGAATAACAATGTATACAGTCTAAATTTGCTTATATAGATGAGCCAGGCTATTTAGAGGCAGTGTAGGAACAACACAATTGGGATAAACCTACCTGCCAGAGCCTAGAAGGTGATCATGCAGCACTTTGGTTCCTGATCACATGGTCTGAAGCTATGGCACATTCCAGCAGAGGTCCTCAGTCAGGAGTTGCTTTGGTCATGGTACTTGGCACACTGGCTTCAGGTCACCAGACCCAGAACCTGGAGCTGCTTCTTATTGCTTACAGTCATTTAAAATGGTTCTGAAGGTAAAACTTTTTTACCTTAATGCATTCCCTGAGAGTCCTCTATTCAGCGCTGTGCCTGGCTGCATCTGTTCTCCCTCTTCTCCTCACTCTCACAGGCTTGGTAAAGAGCAGCAGTAGCCATTGGCTCCTGCTGTTGTGGATTAAAACATATGAGGAGGGAGGGAGGGGTCAAACCGTGCGGCACTGTGTGTGTCCAACTTGGGCGCAATCCTGCAGGTTACATAGTTGGTGAGGTTGAAAAAAGACATCAGTCCATCCTTTTCAAACTACGATGTGTGTATGTGTGTTTACTGTTAACCGTACATCCTATACCCCTGTATCTTTAAGGTGCCCATCTAATAGTTTTTTAAAACCGTCGATGCTCCCTGCTGATACCACCGCTTGTTAAAGAGAATGTATGTTGTGGTCTTTAAGGTGCCCATCGAATAGTTTTTTGAAACGGTCGATGCTCCCTGCTGATACCACCACTTGTGGAAGAGAATTCCACATCCTTACCGCTCTTACAGTAAAGAACCCCTTCTGTAGTTTAAGGTTAAACCACTTTTCTTCTAGTCTTTGTGACTGGCCCCATGTCTTATTGTATTCCCTTTCTCTGAAAAGTTTGTTCCTTATGCTATGGTCACCAGTACGGTATTTGTACATTGATATCATATCTCCTCTCAAGTGTCTCTTCTCCAGAGAGAATAAGTTCAATGCTTGCAGTCTTTCCTCATAGTGGATGTCCTCCATTCCCCTAATTATCGTTGTTGCCCTTCTCAGGACTCTTTCCAGTTCTAGCACATCCTTTCTGAGGTCTGGTGCCCAGAACTGGATGGCATATTCAAGATGTGGCCAGACCAGAGTCTTGTAGAGAGGGAGAATAATCTCTATTTCTGGAGTGAATCCCCTTTTTTATACATACCAGTATTCTGTTGGCTTTGCTTGCAGTGGGTTGGCATTGCATGCCACTGCCAAGCCTGTTGTCCACTAGGACCCTGAGGGCCTTTTCCATCTTAGATTCACCCAGAGGTTCCACAGAGGTGCACCTCCAAAGGGGGCATGGCCCAGCCAGACATTAACTGCCTAAATGTGCAGTGTTCCTTCAGAAGTGGCAGGTATGTGTACATGATGAAGGTTGCGGCAGGGTCCCCTTAACATCAACCAAGCCCTATTGTACTGCCTTTAGTGCCTTGCCTCTGGCTTGGCTATTGCACAATGAGTCTTCATCATCATCACTGTCCGTTTATCAGGCATGTGATGCAAGAAACAGTATACCAGTACAGGGCAACAGCATAACTGAAAAATAACGAAAAAGAGTGTTCCTAGCTGTGCAATGGCTTCTTTTTCAAATGTTTTTTTTTTTTTTTAAAGTTTAGTGAAGGGAGATAACTTCAGCTTGTAGTTGTATTTGATCTAGGGTTATTTTTAACTTGCAGTCCATCACTGGCTCCTACCCAACTAAGCTAAATTTAAATATATTTGTATCAGACCACCAAACTAAAACATACAAATTGTAACTCTTCAACCTTCCCCCAACTCAGTCGTAGCACTTCAGACTGTTTCAGAATGTTATTGTTGCTTTTGTGATTGTGTTCGCTAATTTTAGACAACATTGTTTACTTAGCATGAATCAGCCAAGAATGAAATCACGGAGAACCAGAAAAAACTTGACGAGTTCACCAACAAAGGAAAACGTTTACTGGTGGAACTTAAGAGAATTCATGGCTGTGATGCAAGACCAGTGAAAAAAGATATGGACTACTTTGTGGACCAATGGCTTGATGTAAGATAACTCTGCTGATGTATTAAAGTTTTCTATTCTCCTCTTTCTCTATATAGTTTAACCACTTCTGGACCAAGCCTATTTCTGACGCATGTTGTTTACAAGATAAAATCAGTATTTTTAGCTAGAAAATTACTTAGAACCCCCAAACATTATATATATTTTTTTAGCAAAGACTCTGGAGAATAAAATGGCAGCCGATGCAATATTTTTGTCACGCTGTCTTTCAAACGCCATTTTTTGGGGGGAAAAAATACATTTCACTGCATTTTAAAAAAAACTAAACAGTAAAGTTATCCCATTTTTTTTTTGTATATTGTGAAAGATGATGTCACGCCGAGTAAATAGATACCTAGCATGTTACGGTTTAAAATTGCGCACACCCGCAGAATGGCGACAAACTACGATCAATAAAAATCTCCATAGGTGACGCTTTAAAGTTTTTTAATGGTTACCAGTTTAGAGTTACAGAGTAGCTCTTTTTTTTTTTAAATATTGCTCTCACTCTGGCGATCACAGTGATACCTCACATGTGTGGTTTGAACAGCGCTTTAATTTGCGGTCGCAATTTCTGTATATGTTTTCTTTCCTGCGCGAGCTCACGGCGATGGGGGCGCTTGAAATGTTTTTTCCTATGTATTTTATTTAATTTTTAATTTTAGCACAGGTTTTAAAAAAAAATAAAAAATCTTATCACTTTTATTGCTGTCATAAACAATATAAACATCTCTTGTGACAGCAATAGGCAGTGACAGGTACTCTTTATGGAGGGATCGGGGGTCTAAAAAAACCCCTGACCCCTCCACTGCACTTCAATGTATTCAAAATGCCAAAAACTACATTTGTGAATACTGTCACTTTTTTAAATTCTGCGCCTTTAGCCGCTGAGTAAACCCAGACGTGATGTCATGAGCGTCACTTCCGGGTTTCATCATCGGAGACCTGATCAAAGCTGAATCCGGTGGGACGGCAGACCCGGGCAGAGCCGCGGAAGGCGGCGGGAGGGGGAGTGGTTTCTATGCAATGAAAATTTCTATGGAATGACAGTCACTGCTCTCTGCTCCAAGAAGACCAAGAACTGAACGGTCAGCGGTGATATGATAGCTCAGTTCTCTGTCTTAGAGCCAACATGGGACAGCTGCAGCATCACAACAATAATGCAGCATGAGGTATGTATTTGTATGTGTCCATGCTTCTCCTTTCAATGAGCGCTTGCTTGTAGCAATCATTTGTATTGAAATTCCACCTGTCGCATTTGTAACTTTTAGCTTATTTGCAGTGTTTTGCGCTGCGATTTATGATGGATTAGACATCAAAATGTGGTAACGTGCCTTGCAGCCATTCAAATATCCAAAAACTGTTCCAACTACCAAACAATTCCCTGTCTATTGTATCTTCCCCAACAGAGGGTTAAATATAGAAGTAATTCTCTGTATAATAGATTTCTACATTGTGCTGAAGATTAGATCACTGGATAGTTGTATTTTTAAATGTTATAATAATACTATAACAAGAATACATAAATAATTAACGGCAAAAGTAACTTTTCTTCCATATTTAGTAAAGTGGTTAAATGTTTTATGTGCTGCACATAGCAGAAGAAAACATATGTTTAGGAGTGTGGTAACATCTTCATCATAAAAGACACCAAAAATAAAAGCAGCGTTGTGAATAGGTCTAATATAGTAACAGTCTGGAAGGTTTTTCATGTCATATCCCAAAGGATGTTGGTATTTGTAAGTTATTGGCTGATTTTTTGGTTACATTTTGAGAAATGATTTTTCATGTTTTTTTTTTCATTCATCGTATCTGATTACAATCTTGAGAAGTAACTTAAGCCTGGTACACACTAATAGCTTTTTTTTTATTCAACCGAACGAGCTGAACGAAAAAAAGATGACAGCTCCGGTTGGAGCCACTGTCTGAATGATCCTACGTTAATACAGCAATCTCCGATGTTGAGCTATTGTATTCGGACAGGTAGACGGCCCTCCCCTTTCACCAGAACACTGTGATCAGCGCTCTCAGCCAATGGCTGAGAGCATTGATCAAGAGTTGGTCAGCTTCTGGTTTTCTGGCAGGTTCAGGGGTGCACCATGTACAGAATGAGGTGCCCTATGCACAGAAGGCAGAATTCAGGGGTGCATTGTGTAGAGAGTGTAGGGTTAAGGAGTGCACTACACACAGAGTGCAGAGTTAAGGGGTGTGCTATGAACTATGTGTGCAGGGTTCAGCTTTCTTTCACAGGCTGTCCACATCTCACTTTCAACCGACCTCAGCTCTGACCTCTGCACCATCCCCCACCTCTGCACATATCTTCCTCCAAAGCCCTCACATCTCTAACCCCCCCCCCCCCGCCCAAAGCTTCTTCGCATCTTACTTACCTCTAGTTCCTAGGCTCTAGTACCTCCCAGCAGTTGCAGGAGATCATTGGTCAAAATGGTTGGAATCTGTGCACTGGGGCACAGATGAGGGTCACAGTGCGGTGTACCATGTCAGCCCACACCGCACCTGCATCTCCCTTTTATCTGCTATATGTGCAGGGCAGGCAGGGATATGTGAGAGCTGCTGAGAGGAAAGCTATCCTTGTAAACAAAGAAGGCATCTGAGTTTACAAGTGACAGTGGGGAGTGGGGAGCGGAGGGTGAGAGCCGTAGGTGGCAGAACGGAGTTCTGCCACATTCTGGCTGAAAAAAAGCCCTGGGTGTGAGGGCCACATTAAATGGCCTGGCGGTCCAGATTTGATCCTAGGACCTTGTGTTTGACACATGTGCTTTAGTGTTATATAAAAAGGGTATAATAATCAGTGCCTCCTATTTCAATAGGTCTCACTTCCTAGACTCCTTCCACCATGGCTAGTTTAAGATGTTAAGGGAAAGAGTTTTTCCTTGCTTCCTATGGAGTTTTAACGAGCTTCAGAAAAGCAAGAAAAGCAATGCAAAACATAGTAATGAGTTTTAAAGAGTTGTTAAAGCTTTGAAACTTTTTAAAGAATTTTAATCTCGGCTCTTCATTTGTTATAGTACAGATCTACCCTTCTGAGATAGCTGTGTGTGCTGCTGTTCATTTCTATCCTCTCCCTGTCAGATTGTAATGCCTCCAGTGAGGCTGACCTCTCTCCTGCCAGAGCTAAAGGCTAATAATGGGAATTTAGTCTGGGTAGCTGACTTTTTTTCTCTGACTGGAAAATAATAAAATTAGTCAATAATCAAGTAAACCATGAAATAAGAGGCTGCATTAAAACAATTCAAGTGTTGATATTCAGTTACATGTTCCCATTGGGGACTGGTCCATAGATCACTTGGATTCTGGAGCACTATCTGTTCCTAGGATGATAGCTGTCTGTAAAACCTTACTTTTAGAATGTTACCTCCTGATGCTCCTATGCCACTATATACAGTAAACATGATGTGGGAAGACTGAATAAGAAAGCCTTGATGAAGAAGGAAAATGATTACCTTCCCTATTCTCATTCTTATCAGCATTACATTGATCACTTGATGGTAGTGGAGCTTCACCTTTATATTACAAGTGTTATGTTGTAACCAAGAATGATAATAGCTAATTTACTGTGCTCATTTTGATAATGATTTTTTACAGATTTCGGAAAGAATAGATGAGAACCTGGAAAGACTAAGTGTGAGCCTGGGCTTGTGGGAAGATGTGCTGAGCATAAATGATGAAATTGATGGGTGGTCTACCAACTCCATTTCACAGCTGAATGAGAGTATTACCAACCTGAACAGCAGTCAGCAACTGAAATCTTGTCTTTCAGATTTTCAGGTTTGTGTAAAATTATAGGTTCCTTGATGTAACTTTATTGTTTCCTAAATTCATTTTTTAGAGGGGGGGGGGGGCAATAGTACCTCCTCCAAAGTCATCAATATTCCACCTTCAGTTAGAACTTTTCAAATAGTGTCTTCCTGTCAACTTACGATACTTACGTCAGCTCCATCAGTCTCCAGACTTAATTTTTCTAACCAGAATGGTTAGAAAACCAGAACGGTTAAAGACTTTACTTTTAAGTATACCTTAATTATACTCCCTGTTGATAAAGGTGGGAAGATCAAGATTTTGGACTGTACCTTATATTACCATGATTATGGTCTCAATTTTCCAATACTCAGATATATAATTTACTTAATTTACTTCCATGGGACCCTTAGTTCTACAGTTGTCTCAAACAAAAAGCTTACATATAAAATATTTATTTATTACATATTTATTTATTTTTTTATTATTTATTTGTTCTTTTACTAACTTGTCAGAGGACATGTTTAAGGGGTTTATTTAAAACTGACAACAGATATCATCATCTGCTTGGTACAGGACACCACAGTGTTTACCCCACTGCACCTGATTTTACAAGTTATTCATAAAATGTAGATCTCTGTGTCACCTGCAGTGTTCTACATTATTTTTCATAATAGAATGAGGGCCTGCCCATCTGACTTTGACAAGTCATGTGACCGGGTATTCCTCCCCACTGCACTTTTTTTTTTTTATCATTCGGTACATTTAATTGGGCCTCCCTTTCTTTGGGACTTCACTAAGTACTCATAAATGTGCCTTTCATTTTTTTCATGAAAGCATTTAAAAGGCTGCATTAAAACCAAACTCCTACGTTATTCACTTACTGTATATTTGTACCCAAATTCTGACAGTGTCTGGTCAGCTAACTGTCTGACCATATGCTGATAATACACTTGTATCTTAAGCAGTGGCGGAGGCTGGTGCATGATAATTTGGGGGGGGGGGGCGGCAAAACCCACACCCCCCACGGGACAGACAGGCGGACGGACAGCCAGCATTCTTCCCTCCTCCTTCCTGGATGGCTGAGTGGCTGTGATTCTCCTCTGGCCGTGTGTCTCCTTCCTCTTCCTGGCTAATGGCCAGTAAAATCGCTTCTCTTTTCAGCCAATCGGGAAAGGGGTCTCGCTTCCTGAAAGGACCTGCTTCCTGATTGGCTGGGAGGAGAATCAGTGTGATAATAGTGAATATTCATTCTCTATTGCACAGTGCTCTGCACCCCGAGCCCACCCTTTTTTGAAGCCTATTAGAGCCTCTGGCTCTAATCACGTGCTTAAAAAAAACAAAACAAAAGCCCCATTGGATTCCATGCATCCAGCACCCTGCATGTAGATTAGGGGGCCGGATGTATGGATGGGGGGCAGGCGCTCCTGCGCCCCCCAACAGACGGGCCGCCACTGCTCTTTTTTTTTATTCCAATAATTTTTATTGATTGATTAAGTTCAAGGATACAATATGAACAAGTACGCAGGAGGTTCATCGGTAAACTACAGATCTAGAATACATCTGTCTTCTAGAGTGCAAATTGCAACATGTGGAACAAAGTGTAAAAACACCATGCCTGAGAGACAGGCAGGCAACTGTCGCGAACTATCCAAGTAACAAAAAGCACATAAAAAAGAGAATAAATCATGGCTCAGACTTAATGAACAAAACAGATTAAACATATTTATGATATATCATGTACTCCTTCGGCTCTCCCGCCACTGCTCCTAAGTGTGCAAAAGAGTATTACTTAGCAAAGCCCTGTAAAAAAAAAAAGACATTCATTAGCTACAGCGCTCTGTATTTTATTTTACAATTTATACTAGGGAGTCCATGTATAAAATGTTTGTTAATAAACGTTTGCACAATCGGGAGAAAATTGCTGAACTTTTTCCATTATGTATGATTCTAATATTGGCAGTGGCATCTGTTGGCCATGATATCTTTTTTTTTCCTGATTGAAGTATTTTTGGAAAATAAATGCATTATGGACACTAGGTGGCACAGACAAATTAAGGGGCACATATAAAAAAGGAAGTACGATAATTGTTGCCATGATTGTGTGAATGTTTGGCCCATCCACACAGAGAACATTTTATACATGGACCTCTTTGGTATTTGGAGGAGCAGCTGTTAGACCTTCTCACATCTGATTTCTAGCCCCAAACGTTGACAGACAAATTAATTACAGCTACAGTAAATAAGGGACTGTGACAGGAGTCACTTTGGGCATGGGGGTTGTGGACCCCAAATTTCTTTAAAGAGCCTGGGAGACACCATGTCCAGCCTTGTGTGGCTTTCTTATGTTTAAGTCACCCTGCATCTTTTATGGATGCAGGGTGACCGGGAGGGTGGTGTACACTGAGAATATGGTTTGGACTATTTCAAATGGGACAGTATATGCTTTACCCATATCTCTCAGGAAATATGGAGATCTACCTTATTCCTGTACACTGTAAGGCACAGGAAGTGCACTCCTAATATGGTTATTCCAGGAAGTTCAATGAGGAGACGGACTGTCTGAGGTGGCTCTCCATTCACCTATTGTCGGGTGTGCTAATGAACTTGCCTGCTGTCTGCTAAGAGATGTATTGACACTCAGAGTAATGTGTATTGAGGGCTCGTTAGGGAACCATTGTTCTGTGTCTGACTATTGTGTACATTGATTGCCCCCTGGGGCTTCTGTCTCCTTGCACATGGCAGTCCTTCTGGTCAAGCTATCTGACCAATCACTGCTGACTCATTTTCAAGCCCTCATTTGCATGGCTGGAGAGGACCTTATGGGGAACTGCAGGTACTGTGCAATTGACCAATGGGAAAGTGGTTGGTGGGGTAAGGATGTTCCAAATTCTGTATAAAAGTATGCTGTGTTCTTCCAATAAAGTGTGTTCCTGTTTTACCCTCAACTCGGAGCTTTGTCTCGTATTTGGGGGGGAATTATTGATGGGCTTCATGTATGGCGGATTGGAGTGGTCGATAACTGTCCTGGTGTTCAGGAGCGGATTATCCTAGACGACTGTAACCCCTTTCATACTTGGGGTGTCGTTACAGGGACGAATAAAAATATTTCATAGGTAAGCTGTCAGAACTAATAATAATTCAAAGTGTAACTAAAGCAAAACCTTTTTTTTTTTATTTTGGATAGAGTAAGAGAAAGCTATAACTATAACCCCTGTTACTATTTGTTGCCTGAAGTGAGAGGAAATCCCTCCAAAGTCAGGGAAACCTGGGGTTTTTCCAGGGTCACCAGAACCAGTGTCCCCATTGGAAGATTTTCCCTCTATTAGGCCCCTTTCACACAAGCGGACCGTTCAGATCCGCCTGTCCCTTTTTCAGGTGCATCTGAACGAATGCCCCATGCATCTCTATGGGGCATCAGATGTCAGCGGAGACATGTCCGCTGACATCCAATCCAATCCGTCAAATCCGGATCAATGGAAACCCTATTTTCCATCTGTTTGGTGGATCGGATCGGATGAGAACGGACAGACGGTCCGTTCTCATCCGATTCCCCCATAGAGAAGAATGGGGACCTGACAGCTCTGTCTCCGCACACATCGCATCGATCCCCCACTGAGAAAAACGGAGTCCGCCGATGGACTACCGTGTGTGAAAGGGGCCTTACTGTTCTGACCTCAGCCCAAAATGTGTGATTTTACTTAATCTTTGTAAAGTAAACAGGACAAGTAGAGAGGGTGGACACAGACAGCAGTAAAAACTGACCGATGCTTCAATCCCTCTCTAGTCTATCTGAAACTTAAAATAAAAAGTTTTGCCTTTAGTTACACTTTAAGAATTATTGTTTAGATTCTTGCAAAAGCCCAGTAATGATTGGTTCCTTTTAGGAAATGTTTGTGTCTCCTTAAGTGCCTTAGCAGTACCGTAGCAGGAATACTATGTTTTCTTTTCTCATTAAACATAAGGATACCAAATTAAACACACTGGAAACATTCTTACTCATCTACGTACTCTAAACTGGGGAATTTTGCTTGGCCTGGAATCAAGGGATTGCTGGAAAAAAAAAGACTTAACTTTGCGCTCTTTTTCTTTATGCCATTTTCTTCACTGCAATGATACAGACTGAAGTAACAAACAAGGGACAGAGACTGGAGGAGTTTCATTCCAAGGTTTATGAACTCAAAGAGCTGACCAAGAGCCAGGAGCCCCCTGCAGAACTGCAGGTCAGTATTCTGTTTTATAATGATATTAGAACTGTTTTCTAAAACCACATGTGTTCTGCTGTGTGACAAGCCCAGCTCTGAAAATAGATGGGACATAATGGTAACAAAAATCTTGCTAGTTCCAAGTCCTCTGTAGCATCAGATTGGTTGACGTTCCTAATATCTACAGTAAATGAGAAAGATTGTAAGGTGTTTTTAACTTGACAGTGCATACAAAATTAATGATAAATACAGCACAGTCGTCTTTATTAACCGAGTTTCATTCCCCAGAAACGAAACATAAATCCTGATTGGTTGCTGGGAAAAAACATTTAAGAGATTGTAATGTCAATTCACTCAGTTACAAGTCGTATGGTATTTGCCATATTGATCTCCATTTTATGTGAATGCTATATTCATCTCTCCTATAGTAATGATTGATATTGCTTAGTGAATGAAGCCCGTCTCTGAAGACTCACGGTTGTGAGTGATTAGCAGGTTATTTTCTGTACATAGGGCTGTGTGTGTGTGTAGCTCCTGACTGTTTTAAAACTGGCTGGGTAATATGTGAGGAGGTTGTAAATGTCTCCCTTCTGTCTGGGCTGCCCATGTACTTTATATTCTTTGTATATAATGACACATTGTGTGTTTGGACTTTGGGGTCCTCCTTTTTATTTTTGCTGTGTTGGTATGTGTGATGATGGTGTTTGGTAGCTGGGCAACCACCTTAACCACCATTTTAAACCTCTCACGTTTTTTTCTTTGGCCAGGACCTTGCTGACGTAATTTACTGGAGAATGTGTTCAGCTTGGGTCTGTGAATATTCCTGGGGGTTAGGTAGCTTCTTCATTTTGGCTGGAAACCTCATGTTTGCACCAAAGAAATGGAGGTTCCTTTGAGGCTGTGGGTAAATCTTCTAGTCAGGGAATTATTTGCATCTTTTTTGTACCATGTCCAAGGTTGAGTTGGGCACAGGAAAATACTGTGCTACACTTCTTACAATTCCCAGGTGAAACCGCCTGCATTGGTTGTTATTTCATCTCTCCTATAATAATGTAATAATATCTTTGTATATAATGACACATTGTGTGTTTGGACTTTGGGGTCCTCCTTTTTATTTTTGCTGTGTTGGTATGTGTGATGATGGTGTTTGGTAGCTGGGCAACCACCCTAACCACCATTTTGAACCTCTCACTATTTTTCCTTTGGCCAGGACCTTGTTGACGTAATTTACTGGAGAATGTGTTCAGCTTGGGTCTGTGAATATTCCTGGGGGTTAGGTAGCTTATTCATTTAGGCTGGAAACATCATGTTTGCACCAAAGAAATGGAGGTTCCTTTGAGGCTGTGGGTAAATCTTCTAGTCAGGACATTATTTGCATCTTTTTTGTACCATGTCCAACGTTGAGTTTGGCACAGGCAAATACTGTGCTACACTTCTTACAATTCCCAGATGAAACCGCCTGCATTGGTTGTTATTTCTGCCCCCCCCCCCATCCCTTATCCTCAGGTGCCCATTCCTCCTCCTGCCTTACAACCTTACATCAAAGGTATTTTCTTCTGTTATGCAAGGTTTTATAACTTAGAATATTCAACTTGTTTCTCCACTGATCGTAAGGGTTTAAAACAGCCACAGCCACCTTCCCTAGCATCTAATGCAGAGATGCCTAATATTTCTGACTTTGTCAGGAACCCTTCAGAATATTTGTTGTCAGATGCCAAGTCCCTTCTTCCTTAATGGGGGAGACCCCATCAGCTAAATGTCATGCAATAGTTGTTTCTTCAAAACACAAAGCAACTGCTTCTTTTCTAATTGAGTATGTGTGTTCCACTTTCAAATTAGAGGATTCCACTGTTCCCTTCTGTACCATGATGTCTGGACTATGTTCTCATAGAGCTAAATGTTTCACCAAGTGTTTACTCATCATTCCTTATTCCATGATTTTATCTGCAAAGATTGAAAACACCCAAACAAGCAAATTTTCAGTGACCCTATCCCTTTGTGAAGGATTTTGTCACTAAATGGACTGCTTCACAGTCAACCCACCAGTGCCTCCTTCTGCTCATTTCTATTGAAGACATGCCATTTTTTAAGGACCCTACTAACAAGACATTGGAAGCAGTTACTTGATCCATCTGCTCCTCTGTGGGATCTGCCCATTAACCTATGCTCACCTCCCTCCCAGACATAGGTGTACGTAGCCTATTGCATTAGGGTGTGCACCCCAGAACTCAAACACACATGCCTTTCTCTGCCGCCTCAGCTTCACTGGACAGTGAATAAATGGTAAGCGCTCTGTGCTGAGCAGCTTCCTATTCATTTACAAACTGAAGCACAGGAAACATGGTTTAATATGCTTCAATTATGAATGAACACAGTGAGTGAGTGTGTTCACTGTGTTCATTTCGAAAAGGAAGGGTCCGGTAAATAACATATTGACTAGCCCTTTCCCCCACTCTCCATCCTGAAACATTCCCTGCAGCAGCTGAGGAGGGAAGCCAGCAGCACTGGTGGGGGGGGGGGGGGGGGCAACACAGGTGGAATCAGCACCACATAGAGTAATTAAGGTGTACCCAGGCATACCTGGCACACTCCTGCGCATGCCTTAAATAACTTAGCAGACTGGTCTAAATCACTAAGTAGAGATTCATCAACTGCTGGAGTTAACACACTCCATACAAATCCCATTACTCAGCAACTTCGGATTGACATTCTTTCAGCTATTCAGGAATTGGTAAACCTAGGGGTTATCATTTCTGTTCCTCCAACCACAATAGGGTTTTATTCAAACACTTTTACACTTCTGGAACCAAAAGAAGGCATTGATTTTAGCTTGGACCTAAAGACTCCTAATGCCTTTGTTCATCCTCAAAAGTTTTGGATGGAAACAATGTAATCCCTTAGTGCCTCTCTTCTTCACAGATACTTTTTAGCATCTTTTAGCATAAAGGATACACATTTACACATTGCCCTCTTTTTAGGTCATCAGTTCTTCACTTTGCTCTGGGTGACAACCATGCTTTGGATGCTGGTAAAAAACATCAACATGTCTTACAGACAGAACTTTTGATTATGTTCATCCTATCTTATTGCTGCAGGCAGTGTACAAAAAAGAATGCTAGGAGACAGAGGAGACAGGGAAGACCTTTTTGGCAGGAGAGGCCTGCTATCAATTTTTAACGCTTACTTTCCCTTTAATAATTACCTTTTGAAAAGATACAGTACAGACCTTCCCAGTGTTATGTCTCTATGTCCTCATATAAGTAAGACTAATATGAGGAATATTTCTGCAGCATCAATTACATCAATAGAGGAAAACTCAACACCACCTAGTAATTTCTATGCATATTGCCTCATGTAAGAGAATTATAATAACTGTTGCTTATTTTATTATTGTTGACCTTTTCCTTAATCATTTTAAAAGATTACAATTGTGTATTTTTATTTTGATCTAGTTCATGGAAGCAGATTTAAGGCAGAAACTGGAGCATGCCAAAGAAATTTCCCAAGTGGCCAAGGGGACATTAAATGACTTCAGTCTTCAGAAAATGCAACTAGAGACATTCATCGACCAGATGACTAACTGGCTTAATAAAGTAGAAGAATCAGTTTTAAAATATACAAACAGCCAGGAACCTGAAGACCTTAAAAAACTTAAGGTATATCATTTTTGTGGCTAGTGGGCTCACAGCTATTCTATAGTGTATAGAGTATCAAATGTCATTAAATTTATTATTTGTGTGATGTATGGATACCAACATAAAGAGGTAAAATGTTGTTTTAAAGCTTAACTTTTGGACTACGTTTGGGAGTAGTATAATGGCATTCATTCGTTTGTTGACTAAAAGTCAACCATTTGATTTGATAATGGCTTACTATTGAAAACGTGTGTTAAATTTGTTATTATCAGCCCATATGTTCTATTGCATGTGACAAGTGCTTCATGACGGTGTCCTAAACGCCAGCTGTTGCTAATGTGCATTGGGCTTTCCTATACCCAAGGTATTCTCAAGGAGCATTGAGTTTTTTGGGGGAATTTTTAGTGCAGCTTACGTGCCCCCATTGTGTACAGTATGTTGATTTGCTACCACTATCAGTGAATTTGTGAAGGGTCTGGGTAAAGTAAATGCCCAAAACCTGATTTAACCCAAGAAAAAGAAATAGCAAACTTTTTAGGTACCCAACAAATGCAACTAATGTATGTATAAAAATCAGCTTCTTTGATATCACTAAAAAGAGTAACAGAGTTTATGATGTCTAATTTAAAAATAAAAAAAATATAGTTAAAGTAAAACAATACACTTCCTCCTTTGAAGTAAAAAACAATATCGATAAGGGTTTATTCTATCTAGAGGTAAAATTTGGCAGTAGCCCTCCCACATGTCATTATATTGTGACTTTCAAAAGCAGGATTCAGTCAAAGCAAGCACACATAAGGCTACAAAGTGATATAATACATTTTTGTGGGATAAGTTCACTCCTTGAAGTCCCTTAGTGACATATAGGGGAACCTTACTTATTATACTTAGGTTACCAGTCCAAATATTTCCATTTTTGGTAGATGCCAAAGAGTTAAATACCTGAATATGTTTTACAGTATATTCCTTAAAGAGAATGCAACGTGCTGTGCTGGAGTGCACAAATTTGGCCATGAACAACTAAAGCACCCAGGTGGACAAGAACAAAGTCCAAGCAATACTAATACACAAAGTTTTAACTGAATGTTAATATGACAATCTCTGGGGGGGGGGGGTACACAAACAATGATACACAGCAATGGTAATTAAACTTGGATAGTTAGTGAGATAGGGCAGGGAGAGAGCTGTGGAATTGGGAAGGGGGGGGGGAGTCACGGGGTAAGAGGGGTTGTAAAACTGTTGGAAAGTGATTTGGAAAACTGAGGTCCACATTTAGTACATTATCTGTTGTGTCAAATAAAATTATTATTCTTAGCTCAAAGTTTTCCTTTCCTGAGTAGTTTTGAAGTTCCCTTTAAAGTGGTAGTAAACTGTTATATTTTATTTTTACCTACAGGTAAGCTTATGAGAAAGCTTATCTGTAGGGAAAATGAATATCTCCTAAACACGCACCATTTAGGAGATATTCTAGTGAGCAGCATCACCGGCGTATGCGCTCTAAAGGAACGGCATACCTGTGCCATTCCTTTAGAGCTGTGTGCTGTGGCTCCCTCGCTCCTGCCCAGGAGTGACGTCATCGCAACTCAGCCAATCAAACGGCTGCAGGAAGACCTGTAAGGAAGACTGGGTGAAGATGGAAGCCTCTGCAGTGGTGAGAGCACGCCACTGGAGGGGTTTGTTTGTTTGTTTTTTAAGAGTTTACTACCTAAGAACCAAAACATTCATGTCTTCCATGGCGTGGTTTGGTTGTGAGAAATTATGTCCCACAGGTGTGCAGAAATCGTCACCCTTATATTCCTTAATGGTGTGTCTGTGTAATTCTTTTCTGTAATTTCTGTCCTGTTTCATCAACATAAGATCCTCACCTCTGTGTCTTACACCCCCCAATCCATAGCTCTCTCCCTGCTTTGTCTCACTAAATATCCAAATTTACAAGTTTAGTTACCATTGCTGTGAATGTTTGTGTGTGTATTGGCGCTTTTCCACTGCATGGAACGGATCGGTTTGGCTCGGTTTGGCAATTTTCCACTGCATGGTACCGCATGGTACGTGTTAGAATGGTTCGGTATGGTTTGGTACGGCAGCGCTTTTCCACTACATGCTACCGCTTGGTACGGCTCGCTTAAACAGTACCACCTCGGTTGTGCTTCCAAGCGTTCTGTACCTATACCATATCCCACAATCCTTCACATGCAGCCTTGATTGTTTGTAATCCCACCCATTTACTACTTTAGTGGAAAAGCAAACCGAACCGCGTAAAGCCTATACAGTGCCCAAAGGTGCCGACTCGTACCAAGCAGTGGAAAAGCAAACCGAGCCGAGCAGTGCCAAGCAGTGCCGAGTGGAGCCGAGCCGGTACTTGCAGTCGAAAAGTGCCATATGTGTGTGTGTGTGTGTTTTTTCTTATAAATATTCTGCTAAAACTTTGTGTACTAGCACTACTTGGACCTTGAAGGAGGGAGTATACCATGAAGGCTTGTCCTAAAAATTTGGACCTCAATTGTTTTTGTAAATAGTGCACTAATACGGCTACAATCACCACAAGCATGTTTCCTATTTAAAAGCATGGGCTTAGTAATGAAAAAGTAAACTTTGTTACAAAATTGTAATTCAGTGTATTACAATCCAGGAGATGCAGAAAGAGTTTCAGGCCCAGCAAAGCAGCATTGATACAACACAGGAGAATCTGAACACTCTTTGCCGACGCTACAGATCTGCTGAGCTTGAGGCTGTTGGGACAGCTCTCACTGCACTGAGCAAGAAATATGAATCCACTAGCCAGCTCTGCCTTAAAACACAAGCTACTCTGCAAGAAACACTGGAAAAACAATTTAATGGTAAGATATTATTTGATCAATTCAAGTTTACGTAATGGAAATATCCTGGCAAACAGCTAAAGTACATTTGAAATTCATATATGTTTTTTTGCTTTACCTGTCCAAAGATTTCTAATTCTGTGCAACCAGTTTTGTGATTTGCACACATTTTTTTCAACTACTCTGCTAGATAGGTGACACATATGTATCCTGATTAGGTGATCCATTTTCCTGGTTTAGAAAAATTTAAATATAAACCGAGGACTGGAAAGGGCAGCATAATCCAGTGGTTCTTCTTTACATTGACTACATCCTATGCAAGTTGTTTTCTATTGCTGCATTTTGAGTCCCCTGGCACTGTGAACTGTCTATAGCCCTGTGATGGTGACTCTTCCTGCTTATGGACATTCGAAACGCGATCCCTTTGCCCCCTTTTGTTGCGGCCTTGCTGCTGTACTGTATTTCTCTGCTGCTGTTGCCACTTCAATATGGTTGTATTCTGGAGCTATGTTATTATTTTTTGTGTTGTACTTTACTACAAGCACTCATGTCCCTTGTACAAGTGTTCAATTTTCTTTTAATAAAGACTATTGTTTAATTTAAATTGACTATATCCAATGATGCTACCAGTTTATCAGATGTACAAATTATGGGATAATTGTCCAGTTTGGCCACATGTGGATAGTCACACTGAACATAATTTATTTGTCAATGCAGTAGCAGGGATACATTTTTAATAATGCTGTCAGGCTAGTTTTGCTGTCCCATACCCTGTGGCCACAGATCATACAGTTTCATACAGCCAATATGCTTTTTTTCATTTTGTTATTAGTGTCTTCATTTAATTTTTTATTAGTTTCTTAAGATTCTCTTAGATATTTGTTTTTTTTTTTTTAAGTTGAACTCTAGGCAAACAGCTAACACACATGACAGCTGTTTTACCTGCCAAAGGATTTTTAACTCGGTCTGTCTAGTTCTGAGATTTACAGAGCATTTACCTGCTGTTTCTCTGCTGCAGTTTCACTTTCACCTACAGCTCCTCTCCCCATTGCCACCCTGTGACTGCAGAGTAAAAGGAGAAGCAGCAGAGCGATGAGCTCATCAATCTGTCACTCTGCTCTCCTTCTATCAGCATGCTTCTTGCACTGCAGCCGAACAGATTGGCCTTGTGTGCTGCTTCTCCCTCCCCTTTTCTGAGCTTTAGGCTACGTTCACATGTAAGCATTTTGGGGCCTTTTCCAGCTCTAAGGATCAGCTCAAAAAACGCTCAACAAGACAAATCCTACTCATTTCAATGGCCCCCTGTTAACATCTGAGCGTTCAGACGCCTTGAGCAAAACGCCTGACGCTCCAAAAAGTACATGATCTTCTTTTTGGGAAGATTACAGGCATTTTTGTTAGATGTCAATGCCTTCCTCCAAACGCCTGCAAAAAACGCCTGTAAAACGCTTGAAAAACACCTGAAAAATAGCAACGCCTAGATGTGAACGTAGCCTAATTGTACAGAATGCAAGAGACTGATCCCAAGCCAAATTCAGGAACTTAAACTGCTGACATTTAGGGCCCGCTCACACACTTAAAAACATGGTATTGGTTTTTAAAAAATGAATATTGTGTTTTTAATGCATTGCGTTTAGGTGTGTTTTGCATGCGTTTAGCATGCGTTTTCATCTCTGGTCACCTGAGAAAAAAGTGACACGTGACTCAAAAAATGCAGCAAAAACACACTATGGTGTACCTTTAGTGTGTTTCTATTGACTTTAATGGAAGATGCGTTTTTGTTGTGTTTTTGAAACTAGGCACCAACGATGCAGCATGCAAAACTTTTGAAAAACACTGGGAACTTGAAGGGCAGTGAACAGATAGCCCTTGCTCACAGCAGTGCAGCTTTGAAATTGCGCTACTTCAGATTAGTGAGATTTGGATTGGCGATTTCATTGCGTCTTGCAACTTCATTTAAGAGAAGTCAATGCAAGTTGCAATGAAATTGCAGAAAAGTAGTGCATGAACCTTTTTCAAAGTGGCTGCGACTTGAGTTGCAATAACTTGATCGGTTCCATTGCCGAAAATAGGGTGCGACTTTTCATACAATTTTGAATTGTCAAATCGCATGACAAATTACATTGTTGTGAACAAGGGCTTTAGTTGGAGTCATTTGTTCTTTTTATATCTGCCTGGAGTTTGGCTTTTATAATAAATAATGTGACTTTTCTACAAAATGGGAACTATACAATAAATGCAAATTCTTCTGTAGGGAACAGCATAAGACAATAATTATCTTTTTATTGTTTGATCATTTTCTACAATGCATAGCCATATAGTGAGAGCTTCCAAATATTGCCTACAAGGCGTTAGTAATCTATTCTTTTTAAACCCACTGAAATGTATTTATTGTAGGCTAATGTAAGCATGTAAAATGTATTCTTCTTTGTGATTCTGAATTGTTTTTGCCATCATTTGCTAATACATCAATCAAAAATAATATATGTTTGATGGTTTTTGTTACTTTAGATGCTATGCATGAATTTGAGGAATGGTTTGATACAGTAAAAAGGGATATGCAAGGCTCATCAGACTGGTCTGGAGACAGCAAAACTTTGGAAGCCAAAATACAGCATTTACAGGTGAACATAGATAGATATATATATATATATATATATATATATATATTTTGTGAGTTTTTACATATGTTTGTGATATTTTGTCAACACTTGCACATATTAACTTGTGATCTGGGATCTATTGACAGTTTAACCATTTCTGGACCGGAAGGATTTGCCTCCCTTAATGACCAGGCAATTTTTTGCAATACTGCACTGCGTTAATTTAACTGACAATTGCGCGGTCGTGCGACGCTGTACCCCAATAAAATCAATGACCTTTTTCCCTACAAATAGAGCTTTATTTTGGTGGTATTTGATCCCCTGTGTGAGTTTTATTTTTTGCGCTATAAACAAAAAAAGAGCGACAATTCTGAAAAAAAAAACAATATTTTTTACTTTCTGCTCTATAATATTCCCAAAAAACAAATTTAAAAATCAAAATTTTTTATCATTTTAGGCCAATTTGTATTCTGCTACATATTTTTGGTAAAAAAAAAAAATCCCAATAAGTGTATATTGATTGGTTTGCACAAAAGTTATCGCGTCTACAAACCAAGGGAAAGATTTAAGTCATTTTTATTTATTTATTTTATTAGTAATGGCGGCGATCAGTGATTTTTAGCAAGACTGCGACATTGCGGCAGACAGGTCGGGCACCTGACTGATATTTTTGACACTTTTGGGGGGAGCAGTGACATTACTACAGTAATCAGTGCTAAAAATATGCACTGTTACTGTACCAATGACACTGGCAGGGAAGGGGTTAACACCAGGGGGCGATCAAAGGGTTAAATGTGTCCCTAGGGGGTGCTTTATAACTGTGTGGGCGATGGGCTTGCTGCATGAACACAGAGACCTGTGTTCCTAAATAAGAGGACCACAGGATCCCTGTTTTCAAAACTGACAGAACAAATGTCTGCTGGCAGACCGCCGTTCTGTCTCCACAGGGAGCGATTGTGGGTGCCCAGCAGTAATCGCAGGCGCCGGACCTGCTGATTAGCTTCCCTTGTGGCCAATTGGTGCACGCGTGCCCCCGCTAGCGGTCCCGTGAAGCGACGTACGGGCATGTCGTTTTGCGGGACAGAGCTGACCTGCTGCAGTAAAACTACGGGGGCTGGTTGGCAAGCTGTTAATAAAGCACTCTGGCAGCAATATTTGTTACAGGACATGGATAGTATGCCCACTGTGTTGCATGTTGGTTACTCCAGGGTGCTGCACTCTAAATATTCTGGCCCACTACACTCTGTACAAAGTAGTGTACATTATAGGGATGGGCAAACAGTTCGGCCCAAGTAAGTGTTTGGGCCAAACATTAGCTGTTAGCCCATTTGACAAACATCCAAATTATCGGGGCTGTCGATCGTTTGTTCGGCCCGTCGAATGACAACAATGCACTGCACCACCGCACAGTGCATTGGAAGCCCTGATTGGCTGAAGCAATGAAAGCTTTACCCAATCAGGACATAGAGCACCGTATAAGCAAAGATTGGAGAAAGTAATGATGACTCTATCCAATCATGACTAATTGCTCTTAGGCCCACCCCACACTATAAAAGTATTCTTTCAATAGCAGCCATTTGTAGTTTGATATCAGTGTGGAGAGAGATAAAACAGGACTCTGTTTAGTGCTAATAGAGAGATAGTGTGCTATTCAGATTCTATTGTCAGTGTAGAATATGAGTTTAGTGTGAATCTAGTGATAGTTCAGTCAGTGTGAGTGTAGTAGCCCTCCCCTGTCACCTTTTTTCTGTTGGTGACAGGAAAACGTGTCAGAAGTAATGATGGCAGAGGAATGAGGCAGCAGACAGAAATGACACTTAGTGCCAGTTCACACTTATGTGATGCGGGAAGGCTACGAATTCGCAGCCTGTTCCCTCATCGCAAACGCACCCCTGGCAGTTCACACTGCCATATGCGATACGCTGGGGGTGTCAATGAAATGTTAACGTCACCCCCAGTTTGATCGCATATCGCAGTGCGATCTTACAGTTCGCACAGGATCGGATCGCACAAGTGTGAACCACTGTGTGATCCGATCCTGATGCGGCTGCAAAAAAGGGTCCTGTGCGTCTTTGCTGCGGGTGCAGTGCGAATTTAGCCATACAAAGTGTATGGCTGAACTCGCATCCGCACATCCGATCGCATGTAATGAAGGAGCAGTGCGCTCCGACATTACATGCGATCGCCGCAGGCGCACATATGTGAACCGGCACTTAGTGGTCTGGATTGAGAGAAGTACACACTTTAAAGGAATATGCTTTGTTAATATTTCATGTCTGAGGTTTACAAACCACTTTAAATACAATGCCAACAGTAGTGGCAGCATGGTCCTATTGACTTCAATGGCCAAGTTAAAATTGCTGTGCCACAAAGAGAAGAATTGCGGCAAAGTCAACAGATCTGAGCAGCCAACATGTCACTTTGCAGTTTAGTGGTTGGGTGTTGGTAAAAATGCTAATCAACCTCTTGTTTTTCCTGCCACTCGGATGCCCCTGTGACCTTAAACTTACATCTAAAAAGCAATGAAAAGACATTGAAATAAATACAAGGCATACAAAGTTTGCCAAGTAAATGCCCTACCTGTGCCAGGTTTGGTAAAGGTAACATTCTTTCTATTCTTCCAGAATCCCCCTGTGGGTTTTTTCCTTATACCAGTGGACACCCAAATTTATCATGTGTTTTTTCAAATTCCCAACAAATGTGCACAATTTATTTTCTTTATATTTTAACACAGGCTGTATTAGACTCAGTCAGCGAAGGCCAAAGTAAATTGGATACGGCAACAGACGAAGGAGAGAAACTTTACTACTGTTTGCCAAAGCCACTTGTGCTCAGTATTCAGGAGAAAATATCAAAAGCAGAAAAAGAGTTCCAGGGTTTCAAGAAGCACTGTCTGAAGGACAAGCAGGCTCTTGAGGATTGTGTCTCTGAGCTTGGAAGGTGAGTGGTTGCAACTAGGTATTCCAAACACATCACACCCTTGCTGTCAAGCTGTTACTCCATGAGGAGAGCTCAATACTAGTTCAAATATAGATCTGTAAAGTCACAGTTTTCTAAGTTTTATTCTGTGTTGAGCCCTGATCATGGGGGAGTAGTTCTGCCCCCAAAACGCATTAGACTGTTTCCTCCGGTCTGGTGTGCCTTTCTTCCCTTTCAATTTCAATTGAGCTACTGTCCTGTGCCCATTGAGGGAAGCCTTGCTGTGTAAGAGCCACCTCAGCAGAGCTATTTGAAGCTTTTCTTCACCTTAATACACATGCAAGTTTAAAGGTTCCCAACGCCTCTTTGATTATGTTGTTCTGGAATGGAGTTCATGGCAACCAGTCGGCTTCTAGCTTTCATTTTCAAAGCTTAAAACATGTCTATGGTAAAAATGTAAACTCATACATTAAATTCTACATTCAATTTCGATTATTTCTAGACTACCGCTATTATTCTGTATGATCTTGAAATTTGTAAATGTACTTTGTGAAGATCCTCATATGTTTACTTCCCTGAATTCTGTGACACATATTCACTACACCCTGTGAGTAGGCACTGCTGTGTCGCGCATTTTACAGAGCCTGCCTTCTAAACTATAGAGGAGCTGAGAGAAGGAGTTTTAGGAGGTGGAATCAGTACAGGAATCACTATCTGCAGGCAATATGGTACCATGGGATATGTAGTTCTTAGTAATTGAAAGTAAACTGCGGAGAGGATAGCCAGCAGACAGGCAGAACTCACAAGATGAAAGGATATTTTTCAAGTAAGCCTATTTTAGATTGTCAAAAATAACTATTGTTTGGATTTTTTATTACAATGGATTTATTTTAAAATGAAATTGTATGCGGTGACCATTAATTTCCTTCAACTGAACAAGCTGTAGTTTAAAGCTGGTTGGTTGGTTTTTGTAAATTCACCACAGTATTTCTTTACATCTAAGCTGTTGTTAGCACCAAATATACTGTACAGGTGGTCCCCGGCCCGGGTTACAAACAAGATAGGGTCTGTAGGTTTGTTCTTAAGTCAAATTTGTTTGTAAGTCGGAACAGGCACATTTTTTAAGTGTAGCTCCAGCCAAAATAATAATTTTTAGGTTTTTTTGGATAGCATAGGGGAATGGTTAACACCCTTGTACCATTTTTTTTTTGCTGTCTGTACCCCTGTTCAGAAGATTTCACCTCCCTTTCTGTCCCTATGACAACTGGATTTTTTAAATTTTGGGTTGTTGTGGAAACAAGGATTGGTGATAAAGCTTCAGTGGAGACACCTTTTTCCCATAAGAACTCTTACAGGAGTGAATTTCCCTTCCTAGGGGTGGATTTCTCCTCACTTCCTGTTTTCTCCCTCCTTTGTAAGTAGGATGTTTGTAACCCGGGAACCACCTGTATATAAATTGAGGTTGGTTACAGTGTGGCATTAAACAGCCTGCACCTGTGGACCACATACGAAAATGTCTTTTTTACATAATGAATATGGCTTTAGTAATGGCCATCACTGCTGTATAAAGAAAAAACTTTTTTACTTCTTTAATGGTAAAGTAAAGGAGCTCTGGGCCATTAGGGCAAGTGCCTACATACGGAGCATCTGGATTCCACAAAATCAAGCAAGCTTCCTCTCTGTGTTTTTTTTTTTTTTTGTGATGTGATAAACATGGGGCCAAAGTAAAACAACTGGAGCTAAATTGCTGCTTTTAACCTAAATAACTAGATTTTCTAGTTGAAGGTTAAACATTATTGGGCACTCTTAATAAAGTTTTTTTTTTAACTCCTCTACTAGCAATCAGTTTTGGCTGACAATGCACTTCAATGAGGCAAATCGCTATAACACAAAGCAACAAATCATATTTTAGGTACTACACTTTGTTCGAATCTCTTTGCCTGGAAAGAGTGTGCAAATAGTTAGATCAGTCAAATGAGCAAATATTGTGGATAATTGCAAAGACTTAATCTTTCTACTACATTTCTGATTGTAACACACCCAATGTATGTTTTCAGCTTTGAGGATCAATATAAAAAGTTAAGCTTGTGGATTCATGAGCTGGAGGAACGGATTGGGACGGAGACCCTTGGAGAGAGCAAGCAGCACATTCCAGAAAAGAAGAGTGAGATGCATAAAGTGGAAATGTTCTTGGAGGAGTTGCTGGCTGCACGGTAAATTTGAGTAAAGATTTTAGAAATGGATTTAGTGTCAATAATTTCTGCAGCACTAATGAGTACATACGTATATATATATATATATATATATATATATATTTATATATATATATATATTTATATATATATATACTGTATATATATATATATATATATAACATCAGTACCTGTCTCAGGTCTCAGGAATAGTATACCAAATTATAATGTATATACCCTGTCAGAAATACAGTATACAGATCCAATCTAGGACTTATGTCAGCAGAGGGCAATTACCCAGTTTTTGGCTTGTGGAAGGAAACCCAGATGTAGATTATGCTTTTCAAGTATATTGAAAATATAAAGCAGGCATGTGATAGTGAAAGTAAAACTAATCAGTAGTTATTCATTTTGAAATTCAGAAAATGTATTTACTTAAACAGATGAACAAAAAGTTGACTGATTTGTATCTTATGCCTCTTAATGTTGTTACATGGGTCAGTGACTATTATTGAAACTAACAAACATTTCCTTTGGCTCCCATTGAATGACGCAGTGGAGGGTGGGCAAAAGGGTAAAAGGGAGGAGGGAAAGTTAAAGAAAACATGGTTTCTGCACTTAATGTTTGTTTAGATGAACTAAAGTTCAAGGTCTGTAGTTATCTCCCAATTTCATTTTAAAGCAATTGTAACCCAAATATATGATATATGTAGTGAGCAGTTACATCTACATTTGTTTATGTCCCAAAATGATGCCCTCTATAATTATTATATAATCACCTCAGTACCGGATCTAAAAAATCATTACCAGGCCATTTTTAAGTTTTCAGCTCAGGGATACGTTGACTGACAATTACTCTGTCATGTAACACTATCCAAATGAAGTTTGAAATAAAAGCTTTAGGTTTTAAAAGATAGCAATGACAGTATGAAGACTCTCAAAACAGTCCTTTTTGGAAAGTAGACACCACTTTTTTTGGAAATGAAGAAACATGCTTGGTAATGGTGCACTAGGTGCGTTAAATAGATCAGGAAGTGACAGGGTTAATTTACAGGTTACATACAAAGGGAGAGTGGAAATGAAGGGATTATTAGACAGATGTTCAGGATAAGGTAGGTAAGGGGTTGCTATGCATGTCAGATCAAAGACAGAATGGGACTGACATATACAGGGGAAAGGTGAATGACAGTAGAGGGGGGTGTTTTTATACTGTTTGCACTGTATTGGATTGTCTGGTGCTGGCTGGTCAGGAGGCTTTCTTTCCTCTAACACATTGATCGGTCTGTGAGAGCAAACAGTGTTTCATGATCATTGGCCGGTAAGTGACACACATCTGCTAGCTGCAGCCTGTGTTAACATTATGTGATGCTGTGATTGGCTACAGTGATCATGTGGTACAGAGATACTCTTAATGGTTTGGTCCCCAAGAAGTTAATTATCTCTTCATTTTATAGTTTCCCAGTAAAGAATGCATCAAAGTATTATCAAACGTACTCCCAATGGCCATTTCATCAGGACATAGTAATAAGCCAGATTACAAAGTAGCACAGTTGCTAAATAGCTAGCTAGCATTCCTGCCATTCAGTTGTAAGTTTAGACCTAGATTTAAATCATATGTTTTACCTAAAAAAGTTAAACATATGATCATTTTGTATTGTGTGACTATGCCCAACACTGTTTTTGTTTTAAATTGACACTATCCTGTGAATAATAGTGGAAATGTAAAAGGCAAGGACAACTTTACTGACTTTTATTCAGGTCTGTAAGGCCCCAGTCCGGGTAGGACTTTTTATGTTGAGCCCAGGGAGCCATATGTCAAATGAACTAAGACTATATCTCACACCCTAGAATCACACCTACAATCTTGCAACATTTAGTGGGTTTGGGTTCTCATTGCAGGATTATCTGAAACTTAGGCCCATTCTCTACAAACATGGCAGCTTTCATCTATTGGTCTTGTGCTCATTTTGGGAGGCCTACTACATCATCCCTTGGAGTTCACTACTTTCTGACTCCACAAACAGGGCTCAAGATCAGAGAGCCACAAAAATGACTTCTTTCAGTGTAATCACTTTTGTGTGGCTGCTAAACACTTTGACCCAGCTTCTAATTCCCACATCACAGATCTTGGTGAACTTTTTTCTGAGGATTTCTCAAATGTAGAATAACATTTTAACCATTAGATCAGGAACTCACTTTAACAATAACATAAGCTGCTAGTTAATTTATCTGGTGCTATCTGGCAGTCTTTTTCCATGGATCCCAAGGTACAGAAAATCTCAGGGGAACTATAATCCTTGCTATGTGTTCCCTTCAGGACAGATAACCTCACAAACACTAAAATGGTAGGGCCAGTTGTCCCACTTCACACAGAGAAGTGACTTCTTTGCCTGTTCTTTCTCCTGAAAGATTTCTACCAACTATTGAACAGAACCTCTGCTATAGCAGAGAGGGGAATGATGCCATATTTTGTATACAGACCTTACAGTTTGTAGCTGAAAGCGAGCATGTCAAGGCCAGGGCTTTTTTTCAGCGGGAACGCGGGGTAATGCAGTTCCAGCACCTCCAGGACTGACTGTATGTAATGGCAAAGGGTGCTGGGGTGTGCTGCAGGGTCTATTGATAATAACTGCTGGGGGATCTATTCTAACTGGAAGGGATATATTTTTGCAGGGGGGTCTGTTGTTACTGAGGTCTATTGTTGCTGCTGTGGGATCTATTGTTACTGGGGGTGGTTACATAGTTACATAGTTAGTAAGGTTGAAAAAAGACATCAGTCCATCCAGTTCAACCTATGATGTGTGTGCGTGTTTGCTTTTAACCGTACATTGTATACCCCTGTATGTTGTGGTCTTTAAGGTGCCCATCTAATAGTTTTTTGAAACTATCAATGCTCCCTGCTGATACGACTGCTTGTGGAAGAGAATTCCACATCCTTACTGCTCTTACAGTGAAGAACCCCTTACGCATTTTAAGGTTAAACCGCCTTTCCTCTAGTTTTAGTGAGTGGCCACGTGTCTTATTGTATTCCCTTTCTCTGAATAGTTTGTTCCTTATGCTAGGGTCGCCAGTACAGAATTTGTACATTGATATCATATCCCCTCTCAAGCGTCTCTTCTCCAGAGAGAATAGGTTCAGTGCTTGTAGTCTTTCCTCATAGCTGATGTCCTCCATTCCCCTTATTATTTTTGTTGCCCTTCTCTGGACTCTTTCCAATTCCAGCACATCCTTCCTGAAGACCGGTTCTTATGTTGCTGGGGGGTCAGTTGTTGCTAGGAGAATTCTACTGTTGAGGGAGAGGCCTGTTGATGCTGGCTGTAGGGAGATATGTTGTTGTTGCTGCTGGGAGTCTTTTGTTGTTGAGGGGGAAATTTTGTTGCCGGTGGTCCATTGTTGTTAGAGGGATCTATTGTTGCTGGCTGCAGGGGATTTATTTTACTGCTTTTCTTGTTATCATTCCCAAATTCCATACACATTACTTAACACCACAAAATGATACTTGGTTCTGTATTGTCTTAAAGGGCAGTATTGGGAGGTGGGTAAGGGATGGAACCAAAGAACGGTGCTTGGAGGTGGGTAGGGGGCGGCGAAAAGAGGTACCTCTAAAAGAGGGAGTTCCTGCACCTATTCTCTGAGAAAAAAAGCCCTGTTCAAGGATATTATTTTCCTTCAGAATATACTGAATGTCTGGTTGCCTTGCTGACCATCTTCCTTCTCTTGCTTGAGTCACTGGCTAAAACAAGTATGAAGAAAGGAACCTGTAATTTTACTCAGGAAAGTCATAATCCTGACAAGTTTATTAGAGGATTTTTTATATTATTGGTACTAGATGTGTGAGGATTATATTAGTAGTTTTACCTTAAACTCTGTGTTGTAGAGATTCATTTGAGAAACTTTGCCAGCGAGCTCAGGCCCTCCATGAAGATGGCCGTGGTGATGGGCAAGAAGTTCGGCAGTCGAACCAGCTTCTCACAACCTATCAGAACTTAGTGAAAATAATCAAGGAGAAGCTTCGTGCCTGCCAGGTGGCTGTACAAGAGCATCAAATTTTTGAAGAAGCATTGCAAACCACATGGTTATGGCTGAAAGATATACAAGACAAGCTTTCTACTACAGAGAGTACAGTGGGAAGCAAAAGCACACTTGAAAAACGTCAACAGCAAGTTCAGGTAAGTGCCTCCTGGTGACCACAGCTCCTTTGGCCACATACTAAGCAGTACACATTACTAAATATACACATTTAGCAGCATCAAGAACCTTGATATTCAAAAAGTAAGTTATTCTATTCTATGCTGAGAGAGTGTAAGGAAGGGGTATCCTCAGTTTGAACTGTGCCCTGCATAATTGCACCCCCAGTCACTCAGAAACCAGGCCATATTCACTGCTGTATGAAGTGAATGTGTAATGACTTTAAGCATCTAGCATCCAGTCATGTGGAGGAAAAGTTTCTATTTCCTGAATTCCCTGTACAAAATCACAGTATGACCTATTAATGCTATAAGGCCAAAAGTTTGTGGCCATCCAACCGTGATACCTACTATATGTAGTATATAGACACCACTTCAAAGCATTGAGAAATTTTACAGTAACGAGTATGATTAAGGCTCCAATATACCAAGATATTATAGACAATTGTATTGGGAAAGGCCCTTATCTGTATTAGCATGACTGTGCCCCAAAAAATGCATGGTTTGATGAGTTTGGTGGGAAGGACCTTGAATGGCCTGACCTCAACCCTATTAAACACGTTGGCCAACATTGTAGTGTTGCATAATGCAGATTATATGTTTGGATCTAATTATAAAAAAAATTCAGCTCAATCAAATACTGATTCATATCACTTAATTCAACACTTACGGTTGTGTTGGAATAATGGTTCTGTTGATACCTTTGCAACCAAAACCACATTGACAGTTTTGTGCAATTTTTATTTACATTGTACAATCCAGTTGTAAATTGTATAGGCAAAAATATGTGTTTTTTTTCCCCCTAAACCTTTTTTTTTTTCTTTTTCTAGGAAATCTTACTAATTAAAGGTGAAGGTGAAGTCAAATTGAACTTAGCTATCGGGAAAGGTGAACAGGCTCTTAAGAGTAGCAACACAGATGGACAGATGGTAATCCAAATGCAGCTGCAGACATTGAAGGATGTATGGGGGACTGTCAACAGTACAGCCACTAGATGTCTCAGGTAGGAACCTCTTTATTTTTTTTATTTTTTTTTTGCATTTGATAGCTTTAGCATTTTGTGTATGTACACAAACATACATTTTGCGTTTTACCCATACCACAGTGGTGAAAGATCTTATTATACAGTATTTAGGGGTCATATGCAATGATTTGGTATTCTGCCTTGTGTTTCTTACAATTAGTAGCAGAATTGGTTTGTAATTTTCCTGTATGTTGTAAATTCAGTGTCCTAAAGGCCGTGATCCATCAATGGAATGAGTACATTGAGAGGAAAAATCAAATGGAACAGTGGCTGGAGTCCGTGGATCATAAATTGGAACAACCTCTTCAGCCTCAGAATGGCCTGAAGGAAAAATTTGCTGTACTAGATCACATTCAAGCTATCTTATCTGATGTAGAAGATCATTCCACAACACTATATCATCTCATTGAAAAGACAAAGGAATTACACCAGAAAACAGAGGATCCTTCCTTTTCTGACATCGTCCAGAGTGATCTGAAAATGCACTTTAATGACATCATGACTGTTGCCAAAGTAAGATTTTCCTATATTTCTCAAAATGTTCATTTTTATTTTATAGAAAAAAAAATGTAGGTTAGACCTGACCTGCAATTTTTGGTGCAATGGCAGCAGATTTCTTTCATTGCAAAGTAAGGGCAGCAAAGTGAAAACATTGCATGCAGCACTTTCACCCTAAATGGATTGGAATTTCATTTTAATTTTCCAAATGTTAAAATGTAGGTAAAGTTCAGTGGTGGGAATATGATTTAAGATTATTTTATTTGCATTGTTGATTATCAAAAAGTTTGATGCCAGAGATGAGATTGTCATTTTTATGAAGACAAAATGTTGGATGTAAACTATTTTGTAAAATGTTGGCTGTAAACTATATCTTACTCCCTCTTAAAAGAGATTTCAATCTTTACTATGTCAGATATAGTTCAGCTTCTGCCTTTACATTTACATAATTTGTTCTCTGTAAAATCACTGGTATCCCTTCCTATTTAAGTATTTCCACTCCTCTACCCATTTTTCACAAGCCCCTCATCAATAATAAAATGCATACACAACTCCTGCCCGACCCTCTCCAGGCCCTCCTTAATGTGAAACCAGATATGGTTTCGAAATTTCGGCACAAGATGTTTCTGCAGGTGACCACGGCAGCGAAACAGACCATAGCGAAAGCATGGAAGTCTCCGCATTTATCTCTACTTGAAGTTAAACAGCGTGTCACTACTGCTATGATACATGCCAAGATCGAAGCTACGCTAATGGACAAAATAGATCGGTTTGACAGACTTTGGCAACCCTGGGTTGACAACTTCCTTCCTTCCAACTTCGATAGCTCCCTGTTGATGCCCTAATCACCCTGAGCTGTGCCCACCCCTTTCCTCCACTCATGGATCCCCCCGGCGACCCTCCCCCTCTTTTTTTGTTCTATTCCCACCCCATGCTCCCTCCCCCGCCTACCCCACCATCCCCACTCTTCTTTACTAAATTCTTCTCCCATAACACTAACAACGTCCTTACCTGAACCTGCCTCTCACAGTATAGCCCACCTGGCAGGCTCGTAAGTAATGCCAGCTCTCCCAGTTCACTGGACTATACTCCTAGTTCCCCACGTCTGGTCAGTCTTTTCTGCGGTTTCCTCCACCCCTCTGCTTCTCTCTCCGAGATGTTAAGGTATTGGGCATTAGATAACCCTGGCTCACTAGCTACCTGGCTGCACCTTCCTGTCTAGGCACAGTGTGTTCCAATTACGGGGTGCCTACGGGCTGGTCGCGCCACCTGCCTACATCTAACTTTGCCCAACTTGTTAGCTCGTTCGCTCTCATGTTTACCATACAGTTATGGCTGATCCTGTTAAATGCCTGTCATGGTTATGACAATCCACTGCAATGTAAACTCACACGTTGTTATTGTTATTTGTTATTTGTTATTCTTCATCAATAAAATACTTGAACAAGAATAATAAAATGCATAGTCCTCCACCCAAAATAAGTATGTGTGTTCCCAATCCCAACATGTTTTGCCACAATGGTGGCTTAATCAGTAGAGAGAGTGCCTAGCGATATCCCATTTGTTGCAGCCTAATCGCAAAATATGTTTGCAATATCATGCAAATAATACAAGGTGGAAGATTTCAGCCCAGACCTGGGCTGCAGTCCTCTACCTACTGCTCCAGATGTAACATCCTTAACCCATATTACTTTCTATGCATCAAATTTGCCTACTATATTACTTACTGTAAGAAAAGCAATTTAGCTGCATACTTCTTCAAGATGATAGTGATAGATAGGGCATTTGAATATAGCTAGGTAGGCCCTGTGGGATCATCAGGAGTCGGGATCTACTACTTTCTTCCCAAGGCCAGATTTCCTTCACTGGAACCTGTAGACCCACAATCTTTGGTGCCCAAAACAACATGCCTCTTCTATGATCTTTTATTTACAGAACCCTTTTGTATTATTGGTCCGTAGAGATTTAGAAATAATATAAATGAGATGAATATATTTCTACTGATGATGGAAAATTGGTGTGGGCAGTAAATGTACAGGGAAAATGCTTCATATGTGCCTCTATATCAGGCATCCTGTGCCTAATGGTAAATCTGGTCATGCATGTTCATAAGCCATAGCTGTCCACTATAAATTTTCTTTAATATATAGCACAGAGCTTAATGCTACATCAAAATGAATGCTTTGGCTTTGGAAGATTAAAAAATTTAGGGGATTGCTTAATATGCATTTTGTTAAATCTAAATAGGCATTGACTAATAGAGAAACATTGAATTTTGCGTTTAGGACAAGATGAGGAACATTGAGGACATAGTGAAGGATCATCTACTCTACCTGGATGCAGTACATGAAATCACGGATTGGCTGCATTCGGCAAAAGAAGAACTTCACCGTTGGTCTGATGCCTCAGGAGATTCTGCCGCCATCCAAAAGAAAGCCACAAAAGTTAAGGTGCGTTAACTTAACATAAGATAATATTAGTTGCTTCTACAAGAAAAATGGGGAACAGTATTTTTTTAAGCCAGTGTGCATGGACCCTAAAACTAGAGAGTGCAATATCTGGTGCAAAGTTGTGCAGAAAGCCTTTACAGTAGTCCTCCCATCCCGGGAAATGAGACAGCTCACATACTATGCAGCTCTGCATAGAAACCAATCAGCTTCCAGGTTTTTTTTGTCAAAGTTTATTTGAACAAGCTGAAGCTGATTGGCTACCATGCACAGCTGCACCAGATTTTGCACTCTCCAGTTTTAGTAAATAATCACCACTGTTCAGTTATTCACTTTGGCCATAGCAACCGATTTCTGCAGTTGTTTTGTCTCTAAGTTACAACCGCAAATTGACAGCTGGATTGGGTTTGGCTGACATGGGTAATGTCTAACCCATTTTTTATTACGAATTTTCATACAAGAACACATTAGTCTTTCATAGGAATTACATTTAGTGTCATTTTACTCATTTAGCTTAATTTTACTAACTTTGCAAATTAGAAAAAAAATCATTAGCTTTTTGCATGAATGTATTTGCTATATTCTTGCTGGTGCTAACTCTATAATATTATTATTTATCAAATAAGAGATTGCCTCGATTATATTGAGAAAAATATTATTTTTTTTTGAGTGCGTCACTAGCTTTCTGTATTTACTTTCAACTGAAACATCAGTGTTTGGAAATAATTAGCAGCTACATAACATGTGAGCTGTTTCATTTCCCGGGATGGGAGGACTGCTGTAAAGGCTTCCTGCACAACTTTGTAAACTTTGTCAGGCTTTCCTCCTATTCTAGGGCCGCAAACAACTTTGGTTGCTATAACAACAACTTTTTCCATTGCAGGAGCTGATGGATTCCAGACAGACCGGAGCTGAACGCCTAAGCAAAGTTGAAACTCTGGCTCCCGCAGTGAAGAAGAACACCACAGCTAGTGGATGTGAACAGATAGACGCAGAGATCCAAGGCCTGCAAACAGACTGGAAGCAGTGGGAGGAGAGTGTCAGTCAAAATAAAAACACTTTGGAAACGCTTTTAAATCAAATGGCGATCTCGGAACAGGAATTCACATCCCAGGTCTCGAAGCTGGAAGATGCAGTCCAAGACTTCAATGTTTTTCTGGAAAAGTGGGCTCAGAAGCTGATGCTAGGGGAAGGCAAGAATTCAGACAGAGAAATAGTGGAACACTGGCATAGGCAGAAGGTGAGACTTTAAATCATTTTGGCCTGTATGAGTGCGTCACGTATAGAGAAAAATATACTCTGAGACTTTAAGCAGTTAAAGTCTGTTAAATCGATTTGTTTCATGCTGCAAATTTCCTGAAAAAGAGCTGTATTTTAAAGAACAGACTATGAACTGCATCATTCCTACGTTAACTGATACAAGGATTGTCATCCCTTTTTCAGATTACCTTTTAGCCAGCCCTGATATCCCATCCTCCACATATCTGTACTACAGAAGAAAAGGATGTCTTACAAGGCCTTACTGTGGAAGGCAAGCAGGGTGGCTTAAAAGAAAAGTTACACATTAAAGATCAACTCCAGAAAAAGTCAAAGTCTTCCCTTGCAGTGGGGCGGCCCCTGAACTATAAGGGGTTAAATGCTTGTCTATGTCTAGGGCATGGAAAAAGCAGTTAAAGTGGAAGTAAACCCTCCTATTTAGACTGCCATGATGCTGCACATGTGATCAGTTATGATACCAGCCATTAGATGGTTTGACAGTTTGGTTGAGAGCACAACCAGTGTGACAGTTACATTCAGGGCATGTGCCGAGAGTATAAGGGTCCTTTCACACCTGTCCGTTCTGCCGACGGACTCCGTTTTTCTCAACAGGGATCGATCCGCCGATCCCCGCTGAGCAGATGGAAAATAGGGTTTCCATCAGTCCGGATTTGACGGACAGGATCGGATTGGATGGCAGCGGGAGTCAGCGAAGATGTCTCCGCTGACATCCGCTTCCCCATAGGGATGCATGGGGCATCTGATCAGGTCAGCCTGAAAAACTGACAGGCGGATCTGATCGGACCGTATGTGTGAAAGGGGCCTAACTGTTTTTTTTTTTTTAAAACTAGTCAATCAATGGGTTTACTTCTACTTTAAAGTGGAACTTAATGCTGGGAAATTAAAATTGGCAGACAGGCAGTATTTTTAATCCAGCAGAGACATGCTTTATCTCTTCTGCATTAAAGCTACTCACCTGGCTGTCCGGCTTTGTACAGTGAGCCATGCCCACGCAGCTCACTGTACAAATTCAGCAATGCCGAATCTGACCAAACTCCTGCGCATGCGTGGGAGTGATGCCATCCCCACCCAGCCAATGACAGTTGGCAGTGATCGAGACTCGGAAGCCAGCCACCCGAAAATGTCAGTGGCCAGGCAGGGAGCTTGGGGATGCCGCATCTCTGAAGCTGAGGTATTGTTCATTTTTAAGCCTGCCAGAGATGGAACAAAAACAAATGGATTTCCCCATCCACACATTTGAGGACTCCTCCGCTGTCAGAATACACTGATCAGTGCTGCAGCCAATTGGCCATAAGCATGGATTGCATGGAAATAAACCAACAGTCCCGTTCGAGGGGAGCCAATTATTTAGATCAACTCCTCTCGAGCAGAGACCAACAGAATTTCAATCCAACTACGACTTGCTTTACTCACGCAATTCTTTACTCCTCCTCCATCAAATTACACTCCCCTATGCTCCAGCAGTGGACTGTACCTCGGCCTTCTCATGCCAAATACAGGGAAAATGCCTGCATCAGTTTTGATTATGTCAGAGGGCAATTGATCGCCAGAGCATAGGGGAGAAGGGACCAGACATGCAGCTCGAAGGAGCCTGTGGGAATGGAGGATCAGGTAACTTAGAGAGCTTTTCCTTTTTCCTCTAGACCTTCATGAGCATTTGAGGTCACCTTTGCAGTGCAGGGACAGCCTCACTGCAGGGAAGTATTTTAACATTCCCCAAAGTTTAGCTTTGAATGTACACTTTCACAGAACACAGTTATAGGTAACCTAGATAATATAGTGCATGCTCACTGCAGCATAGGACAGACATGTTTCACTGTTTTCTACAGATATTGGGGTTGATGTGGTGAATGTGGTGAAAATTGACTTAGGAAATAATTCAAACTGCATGCAAGGAAAATAATAGAAAAAAAAAAATAGAAACATTTTGCTTGCACACGATTGGATGATAAAAGTCAACAGAGCTTTACCTCGTTCACTAAAGCCTAGTACACATGGGCCTAATTTGGGCGGCATCTGCCGGTTCAATAGAAGCCGGCTAACATTCGGCCCCTGTGTACTGCAGCCAGTCCAACAAAAGCTTGTGTCGAAGAGGCTTGATAGAAAAAGGACTGCCAATTGGCATCCAATCAGCCTTCTCAGCCACTGAGAGCGCTGACCAGGGTGTTCTGGCGTCCCACTGTCAGAACACAAGAGAGATCACTGTACTAACAAATCTGATTGTTAGTACAGGGGCTCCTCCCAAGCTGTTCAGTTTTTTTTCCTTCAGCCCTGAATGAAAAAAAATCTACTAGTGGGTACCAGCCTTTGGGGAAAATCCCCTTGCAAAATTACCAGCCTACTCGCCTTTAGGAAAATAAAACATGTACAGTAACAGAGAAGCCTGCTCAGTAACAGAAGAAATAACTTATGCTTGTCACTGTCATTAATGTTATACCATCCATTCAGGTTGCAAGGAAGTCACATGTAGTATAGTGTGCCTGGTATCACAAAGTCCACTAACAAGCCACAATTCCCACAAGAACCGCATTGTTTCTAATCTTTCAACAAAACCTTCTGTATTCTGACTCCAAATTCCCGGCGTCGTGGATCCAGCTGTATTTCCCTGGGTAGTTCTGTTGGATCTTTAGGCCTGAGTACAACAGCACAAACTAAGCACATCACTCCTCAACCTGTAGTGATATACACCGAACAAAATTATAAACGCAACACTTTTGTTTTTGCCCCCATTTTTTATGAGCTGAACTCAAAGATCTAAGACTTTTTTCTATGTACACAAAAGACCGATTTCTCTCAAATATTGTTCACAAATATGTCTAAATCTGTCTAAATCTGTGTTAGTGAGCACTTCTCCTTTGCCGAGATAATCCATCCACCTCACAGGTGTAGCATATCAAGATGCTGATTAGACAGCATGATTATTGTACAGGTGTGCCTTAGGCTGGCCACAATAAAAGGCCACTCTAAGGGCTCTTTCACACGGGCGGTCCGATCAGATCCGCCTGTCAGTTTTTTAGGCGGATCTGATCGGATCCTCCATGCAGCTCTATGGGGCAGCGGGTGTCAGCGGAGGTCACCTCCGCTGACACCCGCTGCCATCCGCTGCCATCCGCATCCGATCCTGTGCTGAAATCTGGACGGATGGAAACCCTATTTTTCCATCCGTTCAGTAATCGGAGCGGAGCGGATCTGATGAGAGCGGACAAGAGGTCCGCTCTCCTCCGATCCCCCATAGAGGGCAGCGGGTGCTGAGACACCTCCCTCTCCGCTCTGCAAGCGGAGACGGAGCTGTCATCGGCCCGGCTCAGCGGGGATCGCGGATCGATTCCCGCTGAGCAACACGGATCCGCCTGCAGAGGCGGACCGTGTGGAAGAAGCCTAAAATGTGAGGTTTTATCATACAGCACAATGCCACAGATGTTGCAAGTTTTGAGGGAGCGTGCAATTGGCATGCTGACCGCAGGAATGTCCACCGAGCTGTTGCCCATGAATTCAATGTGCATTTCTCTACCATAAGCCATCTCCAAAGGCGTTTCAGAGAATTTAGCAGTACAACCAACCAACCTCACAACCGCAGATCACGTGTAACCACACCACCGTCTCGGCCCAAAAAAGTTTGGGAAGCCCTGCCATAGACACACTCCTAAACCTTGTGGACAGCCTTCCCAGAAGAGTGGAAGCTGTTATAGCTGGGCAAACTCAATATTGAACCCTACAGACTAAGACTGGGATGCCATTAAGGTTTATGTGCGTATAAAGGTGAATATATACTCTGTATATATATATATATATATATATATATATATATATTATATATTATTGATTGACCAATATCGTTTTTTTTACCACCGATATCGATATTGGCCGATATTTTCAGACATTAAAAAAAATATGATTTATTTTTTTTAATGTCTACAGGAACTGTGGTGGAGGGATCTGGGGGTCCAAAAGATCCCAAACCCCTCCTCTGGACTTAAAAGCATTCAAAACGCCAAGTTTGGCTGTTTTGAATGCTGTAAGTTTCTTGAATTTGGCGACACCAGTACCCAAAAGTGATGTCATGTCATGACATCACTTCCGGGTCCACGGTGGCGCCAAATTCAAAGAATTGGAGACCCGGTCAGACGGCGGCGGTGCAGATGGAGACCCGGTCAGACGGTGGCGGTGAAGGTAGGATGCCTGGGTCTCCCAGTGGGACAGGAGATCCGGGCGAGCCGTGGAAGGCGGCGTCCCCTCCCGCTCATTGGAATGACAGCCGGGCGGCTTCTCAGCCGCATCAGTTATCATTACAAGACAGCCGACCGTCGGCTATGGACACTGGTACCGATGTGATGCTTCTAGCTGCAGGCATCACCCCGGTACAAGCACTTTCCGGAAATATCGGCACTGTCGGTAAATCAAAAGGCCGATTCCGATATATCGGGCAATGTCATATTGGTCCTCGATATATTGGCTTTGCCGATAATCGGTCGATCACTAATATATATATATATATATATATATATATATATATATATATATATATATATACAAAGACAGTAAAGTATCACCTTGACAGTCCTTTTGACCTTGTAATTTTTATTCTGCTGTTGAATAGCTTATTGAGTTCAGGGTATCTAGAAAAAAAACATTTCTTGGTGAAAATTAGCTTATAGCAATTAGGCCCCTGTGCCTGTTTGAATTGAATTTGTCAATTTGCGTTAGATAGCTACTGTAGATAAAAACAAACCCAAGAAACTGGAGGCTATTTAAATGCAAAGACCACACCAAAGACTGTAGAACATATTAGAGAGAAGCTTCTGTATGGGATGATATATGGTCACAATACTAATAATTATGTCATATCACTTTTGGCTTAAATCCTATTTAGTCTACACAAAGTAAACCCAAATGGCATATTTTCATTGTTTTTTGTTTCTTTGTTTCTAAAATTAAAGGGCTCATACAGAAGTGAAGAAATCATAAGAGTTCCTAGTGTACTTATGAAACCACATTCATCCCAATTAATTGACTCTCTTCATGTGTTGCAATACTTGAGGGACCAATAATATTCATGGGTTTAACAGAGTCAAAGACTTTAGATGCTGCAGGCAGCATTCATTTGTTGCAATCATTAACAGAATGAAACCAATGCTCTGCTTAAAATAAAACTCCAGTTTTGGCTTTTATAGGAAAGGATAGGAAGTTGTAACCTCTCAAGTTTATTACTGTCTGTCTTTCCCACTCAGGAGTTGTTTTCTCAGGACAGAAAATAAGGTGATGCTTAGGACAGTAGTCAACAGAGCAAAAATACAAAGAAATATCTAATAGGAACTTCATTTGTGTCTGAGTTTTTTACTTGGTGAACAACAGCTGCAATATTAATTTCAATACATATATTGTAAGCCACAACTATTCAAATGAACATTTCACAACAATTATCTTACACTTTAATTTAGCGCGGGTGTTAACTATTTAAATAGGAACACCTGTTTTGGTGACTACTGTCACTTTGGAGAGATTTCTTTCCACTTCCTGTTAGGTTTTTCAGGACAGGAAATAAGGATCTCCTCAATTAGCATATAGGCAACAATGAAGGCCTTACAAAGACTGACCCTTCTGCATTCTCTCCAAAACAAATTGTTCCCTGTTGGCACCTGTGCATAGGGTTCATAACACTAGGGAGATAAAAACTGAGATAAGATCTAGTTTTAAAACCAGTTGTTTTTTTTATGTATTATTAAGTTTGTATCATATTTATTCTTAGGATGCGCTCAACGCCCTCACTGAAGCTGAACACATCACAGATGACTTGAAAACTCAACTGAATGACCTTTGCAGATTTACAAAAGACCTAAGTGTCTACTCTTCCAAAGTGTCTGCTCTTATTAAGGAATACAACAGGTATATTTCTTCTAGAATATGCACAATACCAACAAGATTGTTCCATAGACTAAACTCAGAAACTAGCCATGAAATAAGGCCACTCATGTATCTTAAAGCAGAACCACACTTCATCTGAGCACCACAAACCCCAAAAAAACGAAATTTGATTCATTTTTAATATTCAAAACAAATTCACCCATCCATCCATCCATCCATGGTATGCAGTGTGCCGCATGAGGCTGCTGTGTCTCAGCTGACGCGTTTCAGGGGCAAGGAGAGTGTAGTAGGCTGAGAGAACCCCTCCTAAAGACTTCTAGGATGGATAACATCATTTGTCTAGGCTTGGAAACCAGGAAGTACCTGAGGAAATGTAAAAAAAAAAAAAAAGTTTAAAACATTTAAAAATGATATACGCTTCTACTTTTTTACTAAGGCTGGCAGCATAAGGATTAATGATACTCAATGTTGATTGAGAGACTAAAGTGCTGCTTTAATATGTTTCACTTTTTAACTGAAGTCAATAAGGGTTAGAACCTCTGTAAAATGTTTTATTCTGTTTGTGTAACGGCTAAGGGTCCTTTCACATGGGCGATCTGATCCGCCTGTTAGTTTTTCAGGAGGACTGGATCGGATGCTCCATGCATCCCTATGGGGCAGCGGCTGACACCCACTGCTAACCACTTCCGATCCTGTCCGTGAAATCCGGACGGATGAAAACCCTATTTTCCATCCGTCTGGAGGATCGGATTGGATCAGATGAGAACAGACAGGCGGTCCGTTCTCATCACATCTCCCATAGAGGACAGCAGGGATCTGACAGCTCCGTCTCCGCTCTGTGTATCACCCGCCTGCTCAGTGGGGATCGGGGGATCGATCCACCACTTAGCAAAATGGACCTCGTCGGATGGTGCGCCGCGTGAAAGGACCCTATGGAGAATCACCATCTTTGTTACCAGGACTAAAAGTCAGGGAAAATCCAAAATTTTAGGTTGTCATTGGCAGAAATCAAGTCGGATAGAGGGTAAACATGCCAATGGGAACACGTGTTACACTAACACCTGTTTAAAGGGTTGATTTTTCTTCCTTTGGAAATATTCTTTCTCACTTCCTGTTTGCCTCCAAACAGAAAGTAAAAGATAATATCTTCAAATAGACACAGACATCAAAAAGAAAAAAAAGTGGTCAGGGGTTTTTACTAGTACCTACCTTATTCTGATTGTATCAGACTATGATAGCATTCAAGGCATTCTAAAGTAGCTTCTCAAGTTACCCAAATAAGCATACCTTAAAGTATAACTAAAGGCAAAACCTTTTTTTAGTTTTGGATAGAATGGAGAGGGATTAGAAGGCTTGTCAGTTTTTATTGCTGTCTGTGCCCCCATTAGGGAGATTCACCCTCTCTATTTGTCTTGTTTACCATTATCATTGAAAGTGAAAGTAAAAGAAAATCCCAAATTTTAGGTTGACCCCAGAAAAGTAGTAGGAATCATGGAATATAGTCAGTGTACACCTCAAGATAGTGCCGCATCCCGAAAATATAAGAAATATAGAAAATCCCCTAGGGGTGGGACTTTCATGGCAAAAAATGAGTAAATAGTATGTAGATAAAAGGAATGTTATATAGTATTTATACTAAATAAAATTGCTTTTATCTACATACTATTTTCTAGGTTTTGGTGCCATTAAAGTCCCACCCCTCGGGATTTTCTATATTTCAGAAAAGTAATAGAGGGGAAATCTTCCAATGGGGACACTGGTTCTGGTGACCTGGGGCTCCACAAGAAAATCCCTTAATTTGCAGTAAAATTCCTCTCACTTCCGGTTTGGCTATGGGACAGGAAGTGAAGGTAAAGGCCCGTACACACGATAAGAAAATCTGAAGGGAAATTTCGTCCGATGAACGATCTGCCGATTTTCGAAATTGTTAATATGGTGATTTCGACAGCCGACTTCGACTTTTCGGCCGAAAAAAATCCTGATGTGCAGGCTATAAAATTTTTATCGTCCGTCAACACAACGTCTGATTTTCGTCTCATTAGTACAGATTTCGACGGAAAAAAATCTTAAGAGCAAGACTAGGCATGCTCAGAGACGAAAGAACACATACAAAGCAATCCAACACATGACATCACTTCTGAAGTAGAATTCTGTCGTACGGGAAAATTTGTATGAAAATAACCTCTTCACTTTCCACATCAGACTAGCATGCCACAAAAAATGGACGACAGATCGTTCGATAATCTGATCCTGTGTACGGGGCTTAAAACTCCGCCATTTGTATGGGACACAGATTGCGAAAAAAAATCAGACAGGGGTTATAACCCTCCATTGCTCTATCCTAACTGAACAAAAAAGTTTTGCCTATAGTACTGCTTTAAATCCTATAACAGCTTTATAAATCAGATCAGAAGTTCAGTAAACTACAGCAAGATTTTTGGCATATCTTACAGTCATATATTTGTTTTGTCTTTTTATCTATGAAGACTTTGCTTGCAAGCCTCAAAGGCCTGTCAAAGTAAAGAGCAAACTTTACAGCAGAGATTCCGCACAGGCTTCCGGGACTTCCAGCAGTGGCTGGTAAACGCAAAAGTGATGACCGCCAAGTGTTTCAATGTTCATGAAAGTATTACTGAAGCATCAGCCAGTCTGGAGAGAATTCAAGTAAGATGATATGCTGTTTATGAAATATAAGAACAATGTAGCGCTAATCATCAGTAAAAAGTTCTCAGAAAGATTAAAAAGTCCATGTAAAGTCCCAATATGATCAGATGAAAAATGTAGCGAATCCGTGATACCACCACCAGACACCCAGTTCACACTGACCCTTACCACATAACGATGATCCCCATGACAGAGATCCCAAATGCCAAAAATAGACTCAGTAGGACTCAATATGTATCCTGGATAATATGCGTCCTTCTCTGGAAGTCTCAGGTCAGTAGTCACAGGTATGTAGGGAATGAAGCACAAGGCAGTATCATAGCGCAGACCATTTATTAACCAGATCAAAATAATAGATTAAAAACACTTACAAGGATCCAATCATAACGAGCATGTAAAGCAGTCCAAATTGTTTCCAAGCATGTTCCGCCACGGCATTCCACCAAAATGATGGCCGCCACGTCTCCTCACTGTGGGCGAGCGTGTCCACTGTGACCGATCCTTGTAAGTGTTTTTAATCTATTATTTTGATCTGGTTAATAAATGGTCTGCGCTATGATACTGCCTTGTGCTTCATTCCCTACATACCTGTGACTACTGACCTGAGACTTCCAGAGAAGGACGCATATTATCCAGGATACATATTGAGTCCTACTGAGTCTATTTTTGGCATTTGGGATCTCTGTCATGGGGATCATCGTTATGTGGTAAGGGTCAGTGTGAACTGGGTGTCTGGTGGTGGTATCACGGATTCGCTACATTTTTCATCTGATCATATTGGGACTTTACATGGACTTTTTAATCTTTCTGAGAACTTTTTACTGATGATTAGCGCTACATTGTTCTTATATTGCTTTTAGATCTGTTTTTTATTCCAGATTCTGTGTAGCAGCTTTTCTATTTGGATTTTATTACCAACTTCTGAAGTTTGTATGTTTGAAGCTTTGAATTTCAGTTAGCGCAGCAATTTTCTTTATTATTGTTTATGAGGTTGTAGTATATATTAAGGGGTATTCTCTACTTTGTATTGCGTACTTTACAGAGACGTAACTAGAACCTTCTGGGCCCTGGTGCAAGAAAACATAAAGGGCCCCCTTGACCTCCAGCCAGGGCCCCCCTTCATGGTGCCACGACCTTTGCGACCCTCGTAGTTTTGCAGCTGGTGTCGGTATATATTTTTTAAATTATTTGTATTATTTCCGGGGCTAAATCTAATGTATTTATTTATTTATTTTACAATTACATTTTTTTATTATTTTTTAAAAATTTAGCAGCCCTGTTGGGGGGCTTTGGTGAAACATCAGGTGTCTAAACCGACCTCTAATGTTTCACCTTTAACCACTTCTGGACTGGAAGGATTTGCCCCCTTGATGACCAGGACTTTTTTTACGATTCGCCACTGCATTACTTTAACGGACAATTGCGCAGGCGTGCGGCGCTGTTCCCCAATAAAATTGATGTCCCTTTTTTCCCCACAAATAGAGCTTTCTTCTGGTGGTATTTGATCACCTGTGTGATTTTTATTTTTTTGCCCTATAAACAAAAAAAGAGCGACAATTCTGGAAAAAATTAAAAAAAAACTATATTTTTCACTTTCTGCTATATAATATTCCCCAAAATGTTTTTTAAAATCAAATGTTTTTCACCCTTGTAGACCAAATTTATATTCTGCTACATATTTTTGGTAAAAATAAATCACAATAGGCGTATTTTGATTGGTTTGCGCAAAAGTTATCGCGTCTACAAACTAGGGGAAAGATTTATGTCATTTTTATTTTATTTATTTTTTTACTAGTAATGGCGGCGAGCTGTGATTTTTAGCGGGACTGCGACATTGTGGCGGACAGATCGGACCCCTAACTGACTTTTTTGGCACTTTTGGGGGTACCAGTGACATTACTACAGTAATCAGTGCTACAAATATGTACTGTTACTGTAATAATGACACTGGCAGGGAAGGGGTTAACCCAGGGGTGAACCAAGGGTTAAGTGTGAGCCTAGGGGAGTGTTTTCTAACTGTATGGGGGAGGGACTTGTGAAAAGAACACAGAGACCTGTGATCCTAAATAGGAGGATCACAGGCGCTCTGTGATAATTTCAGAGAGAACAACGGTCTGCTGTGTTTACAACAGCAGACCGTCATTCTCTCGCAGCGGGGAGCGATCTCGGGTGCCCGACGGCAGGCGTGGCTGCCGGCCCCGTGGATCGGCATCCCCGCTGCCTCGTGGAGGTGGGCATGCGCCCCTAGGAGCACTCCTGGGAACCTAAATACCCATACGTTGGTCAGCGCACCCGAGCCAGCCTGCCGCAGTATCTGCGGCGGGCGGTCGGCAAGTTGTTAAGAGAGAGAAAGGGGATTGAGGACACAGCTATCAATCTCCATCTCTGCAGCCCCAGCAGCACATAATGAATGGACAGCAAAAGCTCTATACAGAGCTTTCCCTTCATTCACAAACTGAAGCATAGTACACACAGTTTACTATGCCTCGCTTATTAATGGACAAAGTCAGTGATCAGTACTGACTGGCTCTATTCATTAAGACAAGGAAGAGGCCAGTATATTACACATTTACTGGTCCCTTTCTGGCTCTTTATCCTAAAAAATCCTCCCCAGCAGCTGACGGGAGAGAAGGGGGGGGGGGCAGAAGCGCTGCAGGTGATGGAGGTGGGGGGGGCAGGTAAGTGCACAGGAACTTGGGTGGAGCAGCAGCCAAGGGTGGGGCTAAGGCTAAGGGTGGAAAATGGAGGGGGGATCCATTCCTCTATGTGTGGCCCCCTCCTATCCAGGTGTATAAGGGGCCATACAGACCCCCTGGAGCATGGGGCAGGGTTGCAATTGCAACCCCTGTATGTACACCAAACCAAAAAGATTGGTGCAAAGCACCTATCTCCTGCTCTCTGTGAGGTAATCTTCTAACCACATCTAGCCACACCCATGCGGCTACCAAAGCCCTTCTACTTGGGTACTCTTGGATGCTTCGGCCTTGCAGCCCCTTTCAAGGCCAGGGTAGTCTGAGACCACTAAAATTTCAAAAACAAACACAAGGGCACACCGGTCTAGCGCATTATCCTCCACAAAGATTTTATTTGATAAAAGGTATAAAAATACTCACAAACACGTTCTTGGCACAAGCATATCAAATAGATATTGCCATCAGCATCGGAACCAAAGGGTTGATATGCTTGTATCAAGAACTTGTCCCTGTATGTACACCCCTGGTTCTGTGTATATTGTATCACAAGTGCATTGTAGTGTTTTTTCAGCTTTCTGAACTTTTATCTTTAGGAGTGCCTTTCTGAAAGTGAGAGTGGTCAACAAAAACTACAAATAGTAACATCTAGAGGTGAACTTTTGTGCAGTATTATGCCTGAGGAGAAAATTGAAACTATCCAGCAGAAGGTCCAGACAGCAAAAAATGATTGGAAGAGCTTCATTTCATCTCTTCACCAGAAGGAATCTGCTTTAGAGGTTGATTTATATTTTATACTTATCGATATATAATATGTATATACGATATAACTGGCGGTATGATAACACCATGCTTGCTTATGTGAGCAGCAGGCAATCCAGCATGTTCTATTTTGGAGTTAATAGACTTTAAACTGAAATTCTGAACATATCCTCATGACGTAATGGTTGTAAGTAAATATCTTTTTTCATATTAAAAGGCAACTGTGTCAGCTCTATATATGTTCTACATCTAAATGATCCCTCAAGCATTGGTTAAGTGATAGCCGACCCAGTGACACATGGTTTTTCCGAAACAGGCAGATCTCTTTTTGACAGACCTAATGTAGTCTTCAAGTGTATACCATTGTGCAGTTTTGATAAATGACCATTCTCTATATTAAAGGATGGCAGAAAGTGTTCTTAAGTAACCCTTCTGAGCGTGTGTACTGCCATACAATGGTGGGAACAGAGTCTCATACAATTATGAAAGTCCAAACAGGGTTTTTTTTTAGGATTAACTGATTATGGCTTGCAGATTAAATGCATTTTACTGCAAATATAAAGTACATAAAACTGCATTGGTGTGAACAGTGTACTATATAGACATTCATTTTTTTTTTGTATCAAATTACCTAATATCCCTTTTTATGTTGTTGTTTTTTTACTGTTACGAGCCCATTCAGACTAGCACGACACGACTTTGGGGGGCGACCTGTGAAGTCGCGTGCACCGCGACTTCGGCGCGACTTGCAGAGACTTCTCATAATGGAAGTCTATGCAAGTCGCCTCCAGGTCGCCCCAGAGTAGTACAGTACCCTTTTTCTAAGTCGGAGCGACTTGTGTCGCTCCTATTAGAACGGGTCCTGTGCTAATCAATGGACCGCGACCGAGTGCGACTTGTCAGGCTGACAAGTCGCCTGACAAGTCGCGCTAATGTGAATGGGCTCTTAACTATGCTGACTATGTATATGTTTACGTTTGTATTTTTTTAAACTTTTTATCTTTACAGGATTCATTGATTCAGCATGTGTTAGTGGCTATCAATGCTGTATGTTAATTTGTTTGCATTTATTGTAGAATCTAAAGGTACAAATGAGAGACTTTGAATCCAGTGCTCAGCCAGTTCAGGAATGGCTCAGCACTACTGAACGAATAGTCCAAGACAGTAATAATCGCCTCCATGACCTGCCTTCCAAAAGAAAGGAACAGCAGAAGCTGCAGGTAATTTCTGGCCTTATTCCTGTGTGTGTCCATGGCCCCCCTAGGCTAGAACATTTATCACATTATGCCAACATGGCCTAAATTATTTCCTTCAGTCATAAGCTTGCCCTCGTAATAATCTAACATATTGTTCCCAGCTTAAAGGCCAGCTTCACCCAAAATCGAATGGTACTCATAGCATGAATCACCTGCTGGCTGCTTATAGCTGTTTCAGACTCCAGTTGTGAAATTTCCCAGTTTATGTCTCGCCTGTTCCCCATAAGGCCATCATGAGGATGGTGCAGTTGGACTTTTCCATTATTTGTGTATTTTACATTATGAAGAATTCAGCAGGAGCAGTGGCACCACCATTTGGCTTGGCATTGGTTCGTTTGGGTAGCTTTTAGAATTTTTGGAGGTATTTCAACACTGGAGAGCTATAAAAAGCCAACATGTGATTCTGTTTTTCAGCTAAAAAGTACATTTTGGGTAGAGATGACCTATTGTCTAACATGTTGCACCCAGCTTCTACTAATGTCTTTATGCCATTGTTTTCTGCTCTGTTTGAAATGTGCTTGTGCTCTCTAGTCTATCCTGGAAGAAATAGCCTGTCATGAACCACAAATCACCAGACTAAAAGAAAAAGCTCAGCAGTTGAGGGAAGGACAGTCTGCCAGCAAAACCTGTGCGCACAGGGTGTCTCAGCTGTCTGCTCAATACCTAGCTTTAAACAATCTAACCAAGGTAATGTTTTACTGTTTGTGCTTGCTGCTTGTGTGTTACTCTTGATGTGTTATCTTTATTGCTGCACCTGATGCTATGTACAAAGCATGGATTGTTTTAACTGCCTGAACAGTAACCTGAATAATCTGTACAACTAATTTGATAGGCCTTAAAAAACATTGTAGCAGACATTAGCTTAGGAAAAGGAGGCTAGGGAAGGTTTGGCACTATGCTGTTGCAAGGACGTTTTGGAAGACTTTGTTTAAACTTTTGAAGGTAAGTCTGTCTTTTACTCCCCAGTCTTCTATACATCGTAAAAGAACACTTGGAGGTTAAAGTGGAAATTTACCCATAACAACTTGGTAAAAAATAATGTTCTTTAGCAAGAGCATACATTCCACATTAATAATTATGTTATTAAAATTAGTGTGTGCTGTAAATTGCCTCCAGCACTGGTCCTGTTTCTTCAGGCTGCAGGCTGCCATTTTGATGAAGCCCAGAGCCCCTGAACAACAGTAAATCATAAAGTGGAACTAAACCCATTGATTTAATGGTTTCAAAAAACAGTTACATTCCTGGAATGTTGGGATTGCAAACTGTCACATTTGCTTGTGTCCTCAACTAAACTGTCAAACCATCAAATGGCTGGTGTTATAACTGATCACATGTGCAGCACCATGGCAGTTTCATATCAAACAGAAACAGCTTCCTGCTGTAAAGATCGGAAGGTCTAATTCTGATTTAAAGCGGTGTTCCAGCCTCCAGCCTCCCCCTCCAAAAATTAAAAGTCAGCAGCTACACATACTGTAGCTGCTGACTTTTAATATTAGGACACTTACCTGTCCTGGAGTCCAGCGATGTTGGTACAGCAGCCGATATTTCCATCGGCTGTCGGGGCAGCCGCCGCCATTGCCGGTGAGGGAACCCAGCAGTGAAGCCTTACCGCTTCACGGGCGGGTCCGTAATGTGCATGCGTGAAGTGCGCTGCACATTTGGATTGGCTTGGCGGCGGGGGAAGGAGGAGGGGGCTAAACCTCCGAGGGACAGCACCGCGGCGCCGTCTCCCGGAAGTGGGGAAGGGTACCTGTCAAAAACAGGTACCCGTTCCCCCCTGAAAGGTGCCAAATGTGGCACCGGAGGGGGGAGAAAGCAAATGAGTGGAAGTTCCACTTTTGGGTGGAACTCTGCTTTAAGGATTTAAGCCTAGGTTCACACATATGCAATGAGGGAACCAGCGTGATTCTAGTGCGGGTTCCCGCATTGCATCTCCCCTGCAGGCAGTTCATACTGCCCTCTGCGAACTGCTGCCGGTGTCAATACAAAGTTAATGACACCACCAGATTGGTTTGCAGATCGCAGTGTGAACTGTGAATTCGGACAGGAATCGGATCATATGGGTGTGAACACCCATGTGATCCAAATCCAGTGCTGGGGGGAAAAAAGTTTCCTGCACCTTTGTTATGCAAAATACAATGTATGGCTGTATGGCTGAATTTGCATTTGCACAGACATTGCATGTAATCTGCGCAGCAATGCGGTGCGAATCACATGCAATGTCTGACATTGCTTATGTGTGAACCCAAGCTAAGTGAACAGATCAGTCTCTACAAACTCGGTGTTTAAAAATGCCTAAAATGAAGATCAAATAAGCATTTGCAGGGCAGGGTGAGGCAGTGTACTAGTGGATTTTAAACAACATAGACACTTATTTTTAAAGTTTTATTCCTGCAAAAGGGGCCAGTCTGAAGTGATCTAGCAGAACTTAATTTTCTGACTAAAGTTCCACTTTAGGCTCAGAGGCTGTAAGCGTAATTTATTCCACATCATCATCACCAATCCACACAACTGCAGGACATAGGGATAAGAGGATGGTTCTGCAGTAGTTAATGAGAGTCACTGCCTTAAATTTTAAAAATTTCCATACAACTGTAAATGCTTCCCCAAGGCAGTGGGGTCAGTCTAGGGGAGCAGAACAAATGAATGGCGATGGCAGCACTCATAGATGTAGCTCCCTATGTGTATCTGACACCTCCCTGAGAGCTTGTATGTAATTAAATAATCTAGTTTAATACACTTTTCTAATGTTGGGATTTAGAGAGTAATAGAAAGTGCCAATTGCATTCTCAATTTTAGTGTATTGTGCACTGAATATATAGCTAATATCAGATACTGGTATACGGGAAGGAAGGAAATGAAGAGAGAGAGAGAGGATGAAATGAAGTCTTAGGAGACATCTCATCGGGTTCTTGATTTATTTCCCTTTTTGCTTTATGCGTGCAACAGCTCCTTTTTATCAAGTCCGAGAACAACTGTTAGTTCATTCGCCAAATGATCCTCACAGTTTTTGTACCCAAATTATCATCACGTTTTTTTGTAACCAATGATGTTCACAGTTTTTTAACAAAATTTGTGGAGACCATTTAGCAAATTAACTAACCTTGGTTTTTCTTGATATCTGACTGGATAAAAAAACAGGTTGCTGTACACACACCAAAAGGGAAAAACAAAAATTAGAAACCAGATGAGACCAGTAGAGTCTTTATTTACAGTACTGTGCATAAGTCTTAGGCAGGTGTGAAAAAATGCTGTACATTAGGAATGCTTTCAGAAATAGAAGTGTTCATAGTTTATTTTTATCAGTTAATAAAATAGAAAGAAAACAACATAAGAGAAATCCAAATCAAATCAATATTTGGTGTGACCACTTTTTGCCTTCAAAACAGCATCAATTCTTCAGTTCTTCTAGACACACTTTGTCCTGGACACAGGTGATCACAGATTGAGGTAAAGGGCCAATTACAGCCCTTTACCATGTGATCAGCTGTGTCCAATCAGAGCTGACCACAGGTAAACAAACTTGCCAGTTAACGGCATTCTTTTTCTCACGCGCTGTCAGAGCATGAAGAAAGGAGAGTCGGTAAACGACAAGTGTGACAGGGTGGCCATCAGTGCAGCTTATCAGTGGCCATCAGTGCCATCTCATTAATGCCTATAAGTGCCGCCTCACCAGTGCACATCAGTGCAGCCTCACCAGTGCCTCTTGGTGGAGCCTTATCAGTGCAGCTTCATAAGCGCACATCAGTGCAGCTTCATCAGCGCACATCAGTGCAGCTTCATCGGTGCAGCATCTTCAGTGCACATCAGTGCAGCATCATCAGTGCCCACATTAGTGCAGTCTTATCATGAAGATCAGTGAAAAATAACAGAAACTAGCTTTTTTTTTTTTTTTTCTAAATTTTTGATCTTTATTTGTTTAGCAAAAAATAAAAAACCCAGTACTGAATAAATACCACCAAAATAAAGCTCTATTTGTATGGAAAAAAAAATAAACATTTAACATGGGCACAGTGTTGCATGACCACACAATGTCATTTAACCTCCCTGGCGGTATGATTATGTCAGGAATTATGTACCAAAAGCGGTACAATTTTTTGCATGGAAATTTGGCGTTATGTATTATAGGCCTACAATTCTTAGTAGTTATTGACTTAAACCTGACCAAAACAAGACTCTAGTAGACATCCCAGATGTGATAAATTTGAAACACAAACGCATGAATTATAATCTAATCAATAATATAATTTTATTATATAATATATAATATAATATATATATATATATATATATATGTATATATATATATATATATATATATATATAATATAATAAAATTATATTATTGATTCGATTATAATTAATGTGGTATATATATATATATATATATCTGTGTGTGTATATATATATATATATATATATATAATATAAATGTTATGTGTTTGTGTTTTGTGCAACATTTGAATTTTCCTCCCAGTTCCGCTCCCATGCACCATTGCTGCTGCAGGGAACGGAACCAGGAAGTCATCAGACCGATGGACGAGCGGCGGGGATCTCGGCTGGCGATCACAGCATGGGAGATCATCGCTGGATCGCCAGGAGAAGGTAAGGAACCCCGCTGCAGGCTCTGCACATCCACCCCGAGCGTGACTTGGGGATACCGATCCTAGCATAAAAAATCCACCCCGAGTCACGCTCGGGGATACCGCTAAGGGGGTTAAAGTGCGGCAGTGCTGAAAGCTAAAAATTGGCCTGGGCAGGAAAAGAGTGAAAGTGGCCAGTATTGAAGTGGGTATAGAAGAACAAGGAGTCCTGGAAGTGATAGTTTGGTGCTCGCAGAGCCTTGATCTCAACATCATCAAGTCTGTCTGGAATTACATGAAGAAACAGAAGGATTTGAGGCAGCCTACATCAACAGATCTGTGGTTTGTTCTCCAAGATGTTCCGAACAACCTACCTGCAGAGTTCCTTCAAAAACTGTGTGCAAGTGTACCTACAATAGAATATTGATGCTGTTTTTAAGACAAAGGATGGTCACACTAAATATTGATTTGATTTGGATTTCTCTTCTGTTCATTTGCTTTCCATTTTGTAAACTGATAAAAATGGATGTTTCTGTTTCTAAAAGCATTCTTAAATTATGACATTTTTTCACACCTGCCTAAAACTTCTGCACAGTACTGCATATATGCTCTACAATTACCATTCTGTTAAATGATAGCTATCATCCTATAATTGAAGATCTCTGTAGCAGAACTTTTAGATTTCTTGTTTTCTTCAGGTTGTATTTCACTAAAAGATTAATTTATTCATTCAACTTTTGCTCCATCATTTGTTGCATTAGTTAAGCTGCCAGGATCAGAACACAGTTTCAGGGAAGTCAAGCTTCTACACTTTTCTTGTAATGTGGAGACTTGGACACTCATGAAAACATTTCACCTGCAGAGGCAATACATTGCAGTCTGAGCATTCAGAAATTCAATTTCTTACTGATCTGGCAAAGCTACCAAGACAATGTAAACAACATTTTTGAAGGAGATCCCATGGGGCATTCTCTTTGCTTTACTCAGCAGAAGGGTCGTATGCAGTCTGCTCTTCTTTCCATGTAAACACATTGATAGAGATTTACATTGCATTCATAGATCATTTCAATTGCTTATCAAAGCATCATCTATGTGATGTTGCTTATTCTGTGTGTATTGATCTGTGTGTGTTTTGTGCATTTTTTGAAAGACTTCCATAACTAATGTAAGTTAGACACCACTAATGAAGACATTTACAGGCCTGCACACAAATCCTGAAAAAATCAATTTTTGAGCGGATCACTACTACTGCAGTCTGATAGGTGCATGTCATGGTGTGCCACTGTTGCATAGAAAATGTTATTGAACGCTAATAGTAAGGTGCTGAATGTGCCACTCAGTTCACAGTAGTAGTTGCTGGCTTAGAACCCACAATTTCTGTGAAGACTAATGCTGCTTATGTGTCCTGTTATCTCTTCTTGAGTCTATCCTGTAATCACGATGTGGAATCATGTGTTACATCAAAAGGTAGCATTATTTCTTAGGCTAGGTTCACACTTATGTTGTTTCCCTGTGGCTACGTTTGCGAGGGCACGGCAGCCCATGCATTTAAATAGGCTGCTGTACCTGCAGGAAATGCATGGAAAAGGTCTCTGAACCTTTTCTAAATATGCAGCCACATGAAAACCACATGGTGCTATGTGTTTCTGTGCATTGGGAAAACATAGAAAACAAGAGAAGGGCGCACTGACCTAGCGCAATATCATAAAACATTAATTGAAAGATTAAAACACATGCCACACATAGTACTCACAAACATGCTAACGGTAAGCATGGGAAAGGTTTCTTTTTGCAATCCAGAGACCTCCAGAAAAGAAGTACTTTTCTATAAAGCAGGAGGACTGTGGTGATGGGGCTGACGCATTTCAAGGGAGAACCCTCTTCATCAGAGCCTTGATCCCAAATGACTAACCAGACATTTATATAGTCCAGTGGAGTGGACAGGACCTCCCACATAGGTCTTGTTTTCTATGTTTGCAGTCTGTATGGATACCCATCCTCCTGAGAGGGCAGCAAGATCCTAGAAGCCAATTAAACAGCCGTCCTTTTAACACAGCACTCAAGCGCAGAAGACTGTATCTATCTTCATTTAGAAAACATGCCACAGTTTTCAATGCGTTGGGGTGCCATTAAGCATTAATGGCATCCCTGCACATCTGATGAATAGCAGCCTGTTATTTCTGTGGGTGCCCAAAAGCATTGGGGATTACACGCAAACCCACATATAGTAGATGTGAACCTAGCCTTAGGTATCACTACACAATCAATGTCAGTACAAAAAGAGAAAAGAACACAGTCACAAATGTATTGTTCAGCTTTCCGAGGCACTGCATTGTTCTAAATTTCCAATATTGCACCTAATTCCTCTGTAGGAAAAAATGTCTAGGATGGATCGAGTCGTTGCAGAACATCAGCAGTTTTCTCAAGGCTTGAATGAGCTTCAGGACTGGATAAAGGATTCTGTTCATCTGCTGCAGTCATACTGTCACCCAACAGCAGATAAAAGTGTCCTCGACAGTAGAATGTCTAAGCTGGAGGTAATTATGTCACAAGCATTTAATTTATTTTTATCTTATATTGAGTGAGCAAATGTTGTATTTCATGAGTAATCCTTATAGTTTACTAATTTTATTGTGCACTGTGCTCATAAAATAAAACTAGCTAAATAACACAAATAAAATGACAATAAGGAATAAAAGTCCTTAAAAGTTGTATCAATAATCTCAATAATTAAATGTTCATGGTTATCAGTGTCCAATCATATCATATCAGTGCTAAAACCTGCAACAAGTTGCTCAAAAAATTAATATTCATGCATTAACTGAGGTCTCACTATGAAAGAGATATACTGAAATGCTGTGGACCACTATAATTAATGGTCAATATGAGCTTGATATCTTCTAGCCACGACTTTTAGTAGACTGCCTCTCTCCACTATGTAACCACCTGGGATCTCAATCGGTAGGGTATTAAAAGTTTCCATAGTGTTAACCCAACAATAAGAATCACACTCACTAGCGCATCATTAATAACATTACGTTAAATGTACTCTGCTCCAGTGGTAGATTTGGTAAAGCATGAAAAATAAAGTGTAAAAAAGTGCCCAAATGTGTTCCAAACATAAATTTGTCAAGTTATGCCCATCACTCTTGTGCTCCTCCTAAAGTAAATTGACTCATTAAATATAAATATATTAAAGATCAGAGTAACAGTTGATGGAATTAGTTCATAACTTTTTCTTTTGATTGACTTTCTTTCACCACAGATTTACATTCCAAATTCCCCTCAAATGAACATATACATAGAGAAAACAGAACCTTTATTGTGTAAAACCACACATATTTAATGCATAAGACAAAACCTGCCTACCTATGGATCAACTGTGGGAAAAGGGTTGTACATTTGGAGTTTTTTTAAGACATTTTTAGTGTTTTTCTATGTTGGTTGAACTGGATGAACTTTGGTTCCTTTTCCTATGTAACTATGTAAAGTAAAACACACTCATAGAGACGTGTACTTTAACAGCACCAAATATACAGTCTATGTGCCTTTCTCACCGGTCGAACCCCATGGCAGCACTTTCAGATTGTGTAATGGCATCAGCATCTCCCTGCCCACTCAACCCGTTTCATCATGTAACTTTTTCAGAAGTTTATATGCATATTACCCTGGTTTCTCAACATGAATTTAGGCTGTCTGGCAGATGTTTATGCCACGTCTGGTTTATGTAGCAGTGCAGCATTTAAACTGTAGCAAATGTTGTTTGTATCACTAGTCTGACATCAGCCTGTGTGTGCTTCTGTTCTCATAGGTTAAATAATTGGAAGAGTTCCTTTAAAATGCCACTAATTAATGCATTCTTGCAGCTACTTGGATATCTAAATGACAATTGCTGTAGTGTTTTCTGTACACTAGTATGAAACATCTGTTGTGTAAGCTTGCATTGATCTTGTTGGCTTAGTACATATCTGCTTTCTCTTTGATTTTCAGTTAAAACTGTACTGCCATGGGTTTTCTGTAGAAATGTATACCAAGAATGGTGTCGTCTATATCAATAGGTCAAATTTTAAACTGTAAAATAAAACCAAATTAGTTTTTGTGGGTGATACCATCACTTTGCTTTCTTCTCCTGGTATGGAATACCCTCATTAGGTAAAAAAATGGACTCTGCCTATAGCCTTTTACAATACAAAGTGCTAGACACAGGCAAATTGATTTGCTAATCAGGAGTGGGACAACTTTATTACAGGTCCACATTGATGTAAGGGGCTGGTGACTGATTCTGTTTGTTAGCCTTTATCCAAACTGAAACATTGGCACTTAAAAGTGGGTTCTGGCTGTTATCATAATGACAATTCTTTTGGTATAGGCTCTGTTACTGGTGAAGCAGGAGAAGGAAATACAGATAAGGATGACATTGGAAGAGAAGGGGAAGTTGAGACTTTAAATGAGGCGTGTGACACGGCCAATAAACTAAAAACATAATAGCATATTTATTGTTCCAATAGCGATACACATGACATGTAAGAAGAATAGAAAATATTGGTAATAGGTAATAAAAAGTATAGATATGAGCTGGTATACATTCCCCAAAGTCGCATATTGGTACAACCAATATTATACAAGGTATTGTATGATATGGCTGTAAACACATAATAATAAAACTGCATCAAAATATGCTCAACGCGTTTCTGTGGACTGTGTTCCTCTTCATCAGGAAAAAGTGTGTGATGTGTATCTGCAAAAAATATATATGTTTATAAAAGAGATACCAAAGGGTCTAATAATTGAAAAGGAGGAGAAAACCAACCCCAATCAACTTACAATACAGCTCAGATCTTACAAAACACATTGGCGTAGAATGCTGGACTTGGCCAAGAATACAGCCCTCCCGGGAGCTGTGGGGGCGCGAACAAGTGGGCAAGCTAGGCACGAACACAGCACACTGGGAGAAAGATGTTAGTAAAGTTGTGATCAACAGTGACAAGCTTAGCGGCATCCAAGCTTTTCCTATGTAATTATCAATAGTGTGTACTTATAATACAGTGTAGGGTGCTGCTTGTATGCTAGCATGTTTCTGTTTGTTCGCCTTTATCCAAACTGAAACATTAGCACTGAGTGGGTGCTGGCTATTATCATAATGACAATTCTTTTGGTATAGGCTCTGTTACTGATGAAGCAGGAGAAGGAAATACAGATGAGGATGACATTAACCCGAGGAGAATCTGTTCTAAGGAATACATCTCCAGAAGGAGTCCCTGCCATCCAGGGCCAACTTCAAGACCTGAAGGACTCCTGGGCCTCACTGCTATCCTCCTGTATACATTGTAAAAGGTAAATGTTATTGATGCATTGCATGTTTCTCTACTTAAATCTGCTTCTTTTGTTTCACCTTTAAATAAGTAAGTGTATTTTATTTATTGTTTTTTTATTACAGCCAACTTGAAGGTGCTCTGTCTAAGTGGACAGGCTATCAGGACGATGTACGACAGTTCTCCAGCTGGATGGATGGCATTGAGGAAAGACTAAATGAAGCCGAAAGGCAGTACAATGAACTGAGGGAGAAAATTGCTGCACAGAGCAAAGCTAAAGTAAGTATATATTTATTCATTCACTGTAATTTACAGTTATCTAAATGTGTCTATAAGCATCTAACAAATCAAAAAAATTCTTAAAGTGGAAGTTCAGCCTAACCCTAACTCAGTTTAAGCCTGCTCCCATCCCCTTCTAAACCCTAGTCTATCTACTCTGTGAAAGGAAGATGTGTATACTTACCTATACTGAGAGGAATCTGGCACAGACGCGTGATCTCCCTAGCCACCAGCTTCAACAAAGAGGAGAGATCGGCAACAATGGATGAAATGCCTGTGCTGTGATGTCACCCATAGGCTTACTAGGAGGCATCCGTTGTTGGTTGTGCCTCCTCTACACTGCGGCCCCCGCTGACAGCTGATCACTCTCAGAATAGGTATACACTGCCACAGGATAGATAGAATACGGTTTAGAAGGGGGATGGGAGCATATTTAAGCTTAGTTAGGAATAGGCTGGACTTCCACTTTAAGGCCTCATTCATACTGGATGTTTTTACATGGGTCCTAGATCCAGCTCCTCCTGGATGCCCTGGCAGTGGGGTTTTTTTCCTGCTTCTAAACTCCCCTGCATGATAGCCTACATATCCATGCACACATAGGTTTAGTGGCATCCAGGAGCAACAGAGTTTGGGCAGAAAAACCGATTGACGCTTCTAAAAGCTGCTGAACACGTCTAAACGCTAGGCCTGTTTATTGGTTGAGTATTAATTAATTTCAGTGGCCAGAATAAATTATTTTTTTCTGGCCAATGAAAAGAATTAATGCCCAAGAGTTTTACGCCTGTAAAAGCTCCTAAAAGCTTTAGACACTTTTACAAGTGTCAGGCATTTTTTCTGCAAAAATGCTGCTGGCTTCTAGGATAGTTAAATAAATGTCCTGTGTGAATGAGGCTTAAGACTGTAGGTCTTAAGGCAAACATGTATATTATTTTTACATTTCAGAGTAAATTCTGTTATTTACTTTTTTATCTTTCCTTTGTTCTTAATCTGGGGTTATACTGTAATGTAATACAAATGAGTAGATATCCTAAACACACAGAATTCTGTGTTTTCATGCTATGCTGATAACATTGGAAATCATGGAGAGCCATAATGTGTTTATGATCACTCTGCCTTTGCTTGATAGTGTTTAAAAGCCCAGTAATGTTGGTGGGCTCTGTAAATTTACAGTAAAGGATAAAAGACCCTTGGCATAGGTTTATCAGTGGAAGAAAGACAAGTTTTACTGGGAGACAGTATTACACAAAAACTTATCTTGAGTTTTTTTATGCCAAGAAACTGTGCAGTCAATATTTGCAAATGATTACAGAGTCTGGAACAATAAAGAAACACTCTACCACCACTTTTTTTTTTTTTTTCCAGTTACTGAATGAAGAGGTTGTAAGTCACGGATCTATGTTGGACACCATAGAAAAGAAGGGGTCCAGTATGACTGAACATTATGTTACACAGTTGGAGCTCCAGGATCTGCAGGAACGCTACAGCGCACTACAAGGAAAGACCAAGGTAACAAACAGTTGTGAAATTAATTTTACATTTGTTGAGGAATTTTCCCAAAATTATATTAAAATAATAAGTAACTGCTGAAAATTTGGTAGTTTAAGACCTGCTTTGTCAACAATTATACGTGGTTATATGTACATATACTGGTGTTAATAACTCCCCTTTGGTGCTAAAACTTTGTTTTTTCAGTAATACATAAGTATGTCGCTAAATATCATTGAAAGGTCTTGCAAAGTGTTACTCGGGTCCCAAGAACATCTTCTCGCTAAGAGAACATTTGCGAATGCCATGTGAGCTAGCTGATAAACATGTCACGATAATGCTTCTAAAGCTGGAAAATTGTGTGATATAACTTTAGACTCTCGTTGCCCATGGACCCATTACCAGCTGTTATTCTGTTTCTTTTAAGTCTATGAAACCATTTATTTAACACAGATATATTCTTTTGTAGGAGGCCATTTCCAAAGCAGATAAAATTGTCTCAGATCATCAAGATTATCAAAAGGGTCTTCGGACATTTGATGATTGGTTACAGCAAGAGATTGAGAAGCTAGATTGTCTGGAGTTGCTGGATGGCAATATTGAGATGTATGAAAGCACACTTCGGGAACTTCAGGTACACTAAAAAATTGGACATAACATTTTTAGATAGCAACTACATCAATGCAGTCATCCTGTGAACCAATAAAAATGGCTTGGTACACATATGCCAACTATGGTACAGTATATCTCATTTAGGACGTTATTGCACTTCACTTGTATAACCTATAAATATATGTTACTGATGGGGCTCAAAAACCTGAGAGTGATCTGACCTATTTCAGCTGGATGTTTGCTCATACAGAAGCTGCAGATCGTTAGATTGTGTTCCCACATGAAGCCATCCTCAGATGTTGATGGCCTGCTCGACTCAAGTAATCAACCAACTTAGGCTAACTGCACCCAAAAAAAAAAATTTATTAGAAGTATGGAATTACGGACGTGGATATTCAATATTTTATGAAACCTTTCAGATATACAGATTGGTACTTAAAGGCTGAATTAACACGAACTTTGGGAAAATTAAAGATAAGTGCTCCGTAGGTCTGACCATTACTATCACCCTCCTCCCCAATTTGATTTATTTCATGATTATATTTAGGCCTTATATATTTATATGGAGTGGCAACGGATTAATACTCTAGGATACACAGGAAAATACCCATATCTAGTAGCAATAGCAAAAAAAATTAAAATCAATCAAAGGGACCAGCCTATGTTAAGATGTTGAGAAATTATATCTTTTTTTTCTGTATTAATTTATTTTTTTTTCCCCTTCCCCTCCCTTTCTCTTTTTTCTTCCTTCTCCCTAGAATATAGAGTAAAGATTTTTGATATTGTGATTATTAATTTTTCTTTTCCTTTGTTTGTATGATTTGTTTGCTATAAAAAAATTAATAAAAAGAGATTTAAAAAAAAAAAGAAGTATGGAATTATACAGATAATACCAAATACAGTTAGGCTGGCAATACATGGATCAAATTTCAGTTGATTACTGCTGAATTGGTTAAAATTCTTTCCATGGGTGGGCCTGGGATCACCACCTAACTCAACAGTAGTACACCAAAAAGTGCTTCTGACTGCCTCTGCTATTGCCTGTCAAAATACAATAGCTGGCATTGCAGATTTTTTCATTCACATTTTTTAGTGTGAATGGAGGAATAAAGTGATTTCTCTGGATCAGTCCACAGGACTGAAAGAGGTAAATCATAATGTGGATGGCTGTGCACTTAATGATGGTTGTTGGATCCATCAAGCAAGGTCTGCAAAAGCTGTAATACAAGACCCAGTGTCTGGTATAATAAATATAATGAACAACAAAAGCACAACATGCAATGTTTCTTTGTAATTGCACCATAAAAATACAACTAGGTCGTGAATGTGCATATTAAGTAATTCTGGCTGACAGGTTTTAAGCTAAAATACCCCCTAGCATACCAAAGCCCAGCTTGTGAAGGTTCTAGATTTACAGGTGAAACTTCTTTAAATTCAGTAGTGCTGCAGTCTGAAGAGGGTTTGGTAGGTTCTTACACCATACCAAATGTGTCACATTTTCTTCTTTTCAGGAACTTCAGATGAGGTGTGCAGAAGGTCAAGCTTTATTAAACTCTGCACTACATATACGGGAAGAAGTTATACAATGGGGCATCCCTCACATTGAAGATAGAGAATTGGAATCATTACAACAGGACTGGCAAGTGTATCAGCAAAGACTCACAGAGACCAGAGGACAGATTAATGCTGTTCTAAGTAAATTAAAAGTGATGGAAAGGAAGTTCCAAAAGGCTGATGAATGGTTGACCTCTGTGGAGGGAAAAGTGAATATTAGAAGAGGACGCCAGTCAGACAGAGCAACAAAGGAGATACAGCTGCAACAAATGAAGGTAAAGCCATAGGAAACAATAAATCCAAATGATTAATATTTGTGTTGGGTAGTTTAAAATTGATTCTCTTTCACTGACCAGACTTGAGGTATTTAGTTGTTTTATGTGTTTTAGAAGGTGCTCATGTTTTTATGGTTATGCAATCATAATCTGAGAGTAAGAATTTGCTAATAGTAGTCAAGATTATATCAATTTCTTTTTCTTTAAATGTATAAGGGCTCTTTCACATGGCCGCTCCGGTTTTTTGGTCCGCTGCGGGGCTTTTTTTTTTTTTTTTTCACGGAGCGGATGACACTTGTGTCATCCGCTCCGTATGCCCGCATATCATCCCATCCGTTTGCGGATGATATATGGACATAATGTAAGTCTATGGGCATTGCGGATGTCAGCGGATGACACCGCTGACATCCGATCTTGCTTCCTTTCCGTTTTTTGAACAGAGGAAGAATAGGGTTCTGTTCCGTTCCAAAAAACGGAACAGAACTGAAAGGAAGAAAATCGGATGTCAGCGGATGGTATTCCGCTGACATCCTCAATGCCGTAGACTTACATTATGTCCGCAAATCATCCGCAAAAAAATAGGATGATTTGCGGACATACGGAGTGCCCGTGTGAAAGGGCCCTAAAGCATGAAGAAATCCTAAAGAACATACTGTGTGAAGCTGCAAAAAGGACACAATTACCCAATTTATAAATCTTAAGGAATCATTTTTATTGTATCCTGAAATACTTATAGTGGTTTTCTTTAATCACTCCCTATGATATAGAACTTGTAGAGCCCAAGGCCACAGTTTCCATCATGGATATTTACTATGAAGTCACATGTTTTGGAAAAACATAACTTCAAATTAACAGTCTTAAAGTTTTTTTAATTTACTATAACAGAATTTCATTACTGATGTTTTTAATTTGATATTATGTAAAGTTTCTAAATCTTTTCTTCATCTTGTAGAAGTGGCATGAAGAAGTGTTGGTCTACAAGGAGGAGGTTGAAGAGGTTGGGTCATTGGCTCAGCAAGTGTTGGAGGAAGGCCGAAGTAGCAGCAGAATGAGTAGCGCGGCCACCCTGCTTGCATCTCGTTATCAAGCTGTCAGATTATACATCGTGGTAAATGCTTTCTTTTAAAACATATTGCCTTTTTTGTTTTATTGATAAAGCACTACTACAATGTCTGCTATTTATGTGTTTCATCGATGTTGTGTATGACACAAGTAACTAAGCCATAGATATCAAGAACTTAACTAAGCCATGGATGTCAAGACCTTAGCTTTGCTTTAAACCTAGGCAACACTTTAATTAGGCAACATGTTGGTGATGGGATTAGTCATGCTAATGTAACAGTATGTGCTTCTCAGAGGTTAATAATATATTGCCACCCATTTAACATAATTCATTAATCATTTGCCTGTCTTCTTTGTTTTAGGAACAAACCCAATTGCTTGAAGAGGAAATGAAAAGCATAGAGGAGTCTGACATTGCCATTAAATCATATTCGGACTGGTTTGGAGAAGTACAAAACAACTTCAAAAATGTTACATCAGACGTGGGAGTCATGGATAAGACAGGTCTGGAGAAGAAAATGAAGAAGCTTGAGGTAATTGGACCATAGGCCATAGTCTGACTAGCAAAAATGCCCATTTGTTCACTGCTGAACGGGTGAATACAGTGGGGGCACAATACTTCAGGAAAAAGTGAGTTTGTTTCACTCCTGTTATTATATGTTATATAATAATATCTAAGTCACCAGTCTGAAAGGAGAGGTCTCTTCCAAGTTACAATACAGAAAGACCCCAGTAAAACTGGGAAGTTATATTTTTGGACTTATGGTAGTTTTAGTTGTTATTTGTATTGAGCATAAACCACGTATTTGCCAATCAATTGTTTATGGTTTTTTTTTACAGAAGACCATGGAAAGTATATGTAGATTTTATCAATTATTTTCTTCTGTCTTCTAATGTTTCTAATTTTTTTCTGCCCCCCTACAGCTTTTATTAAGTGAAATGGATATTGGTCATCGATTGCTAAAATCAGCTCGCGAGAAAGGAGAACGAGTTCTAAACTACTTAGCAGGAGCTGAGGCAGAGCAGCTAGAGAAAGGCATACACAGCCATGTGCAGAACATGGAGGACCTGACAAGTTCAATTAGGAAGGAACACACAGCCTTGGAGAAGGGGCTTCATTTGGCTAAGGAGTTCTCGGACAAATACAAAGTGCAAGCCCAATGGCTAGCGGAATATCAATCAGTTCTGCAAGCTGATGTGGATCCCAAAACTGAACTGTACGAAAAGAAGGCACAGCTAGCTAAATACAAGGTAACCTATACTTTCTGTTCAGTGGTAGGAGAACTGTCATGTTCAGGCTAAACGCAGTCTTCCTATCCAAGGGAGCTTCCTAACCAAGTTTGTTTCCATACAGACACATGAGATTGGATCTGCTGTACGAATAAAGTACATTTTTCATATATGGGTCATGCAGACCACAGGATTCAGCAGTGTCATTAGTAATCAGTTAAATATAATTTTTCTTCTGATATTTAGCTTCATAGCATGCACTGAATGATGAGTGTGCATGACAAGTAAAAAAAAAAGGCATTTGTGAGGATCTGTGTGTTACTAAAATATCAGATTCCCAAATGTATGTGAATCCTAAAACCCAATTGAATCTGTAAGTTCCAAATCAGTTTGAATTGACACATGAACTACAAATTTAATGGAAAGGAGAAGAAATATTTTGCTACTTTTAACAAAGAATGGCCTGGGGCTAAATACCATAAACTCATAGACCTCAGAAAGCTGTTGGATGTACGGACAACCAATCCAATTAGCCCCAGGCTAGAGAGACTAGGGGCATGCTCTTGCAAACATAGCTGGCAGAGATACATTAGCTTATCATTGGATAAACCGCTACATTGATAGTTCCCCCTGAGCGTTGTTATGAGGTGTTCTGGTAGGAATCCATTCACTTTAATCATAGCAGCCAACATGAATATAGTAATAATAAAAACATTAGAGACAAGAGAAGGGCGCACTGACCTAGTGCAATAACATAAAACGTTTATTGGAAATGGTTAAAAGTCACAATATACAGGCTCTGAGGAAGAGGGTCCTACCTCGAAACGCGTTTGCCCCATCTTTATGGACAGTTTCAAGTTTGCTTGCCATTATTAAGAAATATGGTCCTAAGGTCTCTGGATAGCCAAAGGATTTCTTTGGTTTTATGCTTATACACAGCATACTTTTGTGAGTATAATGTATGTTGTGACTTTTAACCATTTCCAATAAATGTTTTATGGTATTGCACTAGGTTGGTGTGCCCTTCTCTTGTTTTTATGTTTTCAGTTTGTGTGGATACCCATCATCCTGAGAGTGCAGCAAGACCTTTGATGCCCACTATTTAGCCAATACCTCTTCGAATTTCTTGCAACATTTAAGCGCAGGAGACATTTACTTGTCTTTTATGAATATAGTAATGTCAGGTTTGGGAATCATGATACTGGATCATTGTCCACTGTATGGGAGTTTCAGGCTTTTCCATTGTCTTAAATACTATACAAAAATTATTCTTGTACTTCATCTGCAGACAAAATGTTAATAATGTAATTGTTTCTGTTTGTGCAGTCTATCCAGCAGACTGTTTTCTCCCATGAGCCTTCTATTAAGCTAGTCATTGAAAAAGGAGAAGCTTTGTTTGGCATGACCCATGATGCTACTATGGGAGACAAAATTCAGAAATTGCAAAAAGACTATCAAGGATTGTGCCATATGGCAAAGGTAAGAGAAACTTTTTTTAAAGTCAAAATAAAATTAGAGATGTCTGATGTTTTATATGGATGATGATGATAATAAATAAAATGCAGGTTAATATGGCACAAATTAGAAGCATTTAGTATTAATTATGTACATTTATTTATCTTTTTGTATGTGCAGTTATTAGTCATGACACCAATCCCTGAAAAAAGCTCTGGGAGTTAAAGAAGATGAACCCCAGCCTTACCTTTAGCCTTGTACAGTTAAACATGCTTTTGCCCTGTGTAAATTGTTTACTGCCTACTGTGAGCTTCTTACATTGTGCATTAGAACCTACAGAAAGTCAGATGGAGCTCCCCTCATTTCTCGGCCAAAGGATGTCTAGCATCATTTAGCCCTTTCATACCCAGTCTAACTGTCCCTGGCTTGTCCCTTCCATTTATTGGATTTTAGTTCTTTCAATTATGAAGGCTCAGCATCATATGTGCAGGCAGTCTGCATGTAAATGTGGACTTCCTAGGAATGACCACTGCTCCAGACAGACACCCATCCATCAAGAAATTTTGATGTTTGCATAACTCCTCCCAAAATGGAGGGTCCTGTGATGTTTTAAGAAATCTATGGACAGCACACTGACAGCCCCTTCCACTAACCATGATCTGCCTATATAGCGTAAAGAAGCACAAAGGCTCAGTGATGAATGCCACTGGATCTAAAATAAAGCAATGGAAATGGAATGATTTTATTTAAAAAATGGAATTACCATGGTGACTGGGGAAAGCTGGACAGGGGTTGGTAGCTAGCCAGGGAAGACAAAATATAAGCAGATTAAAATTCAGCTTAATAGGGTTTTAAAGGGTTTATAGTGCTGGAATTGAAATAACTAACCACTCCATCTTGTTTTTTTTTTTTACCTGTAAATAGACAAGCGTAGTCGATTTGGAAGAAAAAGTAAAGGAGCATGAGGCCTACAATTCTGAGCTGCAGGAAGTGGAGAAGTGGCTGCTTCATATGTCTAGCAGGCTTGTGACTCCAGATCTAATGGAAAGCAACAATCTAGAGACCATTACTCAACAGCTGGCAAACCACAAGGTATTGTTTCATAGGTTATACATAAACTTTTTATAGTGTTAAAATTGTTTAATTTTTCATGTAGTTGTGCTGTCTTGACATGACTATAGTGCTGATATTAGCGTGGTTACTTAAAATGTATAGATGATCGATACAATAGGGATATTTTGTAAAAGAGCTGAGAATGTTCACTTAAAACCACTTGACAACCACGCTATAGCTGAATGATGGCTACATCGAGGCCAGCTAGTTCTGGGACATCGTCATATGGCGGGGTGCCGTGGTCACGCAGCCACACTCCTGCTACGGGGCGTTCTCAGCGTGCTCTGTGATCGCAGTGTTCAGGGGACAAATTGAGGTAAAGAGCTCTTGACCACAAGATCAGCTGTGTCCAATCACAGCTGATCATGGATCTAAACAGAAGCTGGTCATCGGCACTCCTTTCCTCGCGCTGACAGCATAAGGAGAGGAGAAGATCGCTGATAACCGGCTTTTGTAAAAGGGACATGTACACTGACAATCAGGACACTAATTATCAGTATCCTGATTATCAGTGCAGTCACAACAGTGTGAAACAATGCAGGAACAAATTTGTTAGTTGACACTTTTTTGTTTTCCTGCCTAAACTGTGTATATTGTATAACTGTTCTTATCTTTGCATATCAACAAGTAAAAGCAGGAACTTAATAATGTAACAATTACTTCTGCAGGCAATGATGGAGGACATTGCTGGTTTTGAAGAACGTCTGAACAGTCTTAAGCTAAAGGGAGAGACATTGGTTCTTCATTGTGCTGAGCACCTGCAGGGAAAATTCAAGCAAAATATCCAGGCCCATTTGCAAGGGACAAGGGACAGCTACTCTGCCATTTGTAGCACTGTCCAGCGAGTAAGTATTGGTGATTGAACCCAGTGTATATACAAGGAGCTGAGATTGACTTCATACTTGAAAACTGCCCTTGCTTTGGATGGGGCAGGGGGTGTTTACTCAGAGTGCATAATTAGCAGATATTTTACTCCCTAGGGGACCATTGCATATAGCACATGGTCCTGTTCCTATTGGTGGCTCAGTTGTCCCCAAAGCACACCTCTATTTCCTGGCTATATCTCCACCCCCTTTTGAAGCCCAATTAGGGGCATTCCTGTGCGTGGAGGTACAGCCATCACAGTTTCCCGCCTCCTGTTTAAGCTGAGTGATCTGTCACTAGTACGAATGAACAATCAGTGCTCTGTGTTCATTCATAAAAGTAGAAGTTCACTCAGAGAGCTGTGGTTCTGTGTAAAGTATCTGCCAATGCTCTGTCTGAAGTAAAAGCAGCTGCAGATACATTACAGAGCTGATGTTCTGAGTGATTTTTTTATTAATATGAATGAACAAACAGTGCTGTATGTTTATCAGCGCCTACTTTTACACATACACAGCTTGGCAGCACTTTTATGAATAGATGATCTGCAATATCAGGATCAGGTCAGTGTATAACACAGCTTAACTAGTGCTGACCGCTCTATCATAAAAAACTAAAGATCACTCAGCGCTGCAGCACCTGTGTGATCTTTGTAAATCGTAGCGCTGGTCTTCAGAGCAGCCCCTAGACAAAGAACAAACAAGAAGGCGCCAGCGCCTAGTGCATTACCAAAAATGTATTGGGAGGTATAAAACTGGTAAAAATGGATACTCAAAAAGGTACAACAAGTGAAAGCGTAAAACCCCAAGATGACATACAGTGCAGGATACATGTAGTCCAACAACACCCCACTATGCTGGCAAGCTGACACTTTTGCAAAATGCGTCAGTTTGCCAGGATAGAGCTTTAATCTGAGGTAGGGATTGTGCCACGAAAACGATTCTGCTTGCCAGCATAGGCTTAGCTCTGAGGAAGAGGGTGGGCCCCCAAAACGTGTCAGTGGGCCAGCATAGCATAGCGATGAGTATCCATTTTTACCAGTTTTATACCTTCCAATAAATTTTTATTAATGCACTAGATGTTTGTGCCTTCCTGTCTGTTCTTTTTGTAGTTTCACATTGGATTCCCCAATCTGAAGAGGGCTTTATCTGCCAAGCATTTTGGGTGTTTATGGATCTGTTTTTTTTTTTTTATACTTCTATCTAGCTATGGAGGACCTCTAAGCACTGGGAGTGAATGCTTCTCTTTGTCCAGAGCAGCCCCTGCAGCTACAGACCAGAGCTGTTACTCACAATTCCTTCTCCTTACGAGCGGCATTGTCGGACAGGATAGGGGGGAGGAGGGTGGAAACCTATTCAACCACGCTGCTTAGAAGCTAAGGGATGGATTTGAATGGTGCCAATTGCTATATGCACATGGTCCCCATGGGGAGTTAAATAGCATTTCAAAAACATTGTAATGATAGTTCTTATTTTAATTTACTAATTACAGTTTGTAGGATGGATATTCTGCAAATTAAATTAAATTTACCTTTGTTAGTAAATAATCCTGGTATATGAATACCTTACACAAAGTATTGATTTCATTTGCTAATAAATATACAATAGTTCATTTGCAAACAGCAAATAGGCTCTTTACTTTGCAAAGGAATTTTCACCTAGTTTAGTAAATAAGGTGAAGTTCTGATGACTTCCATCATCCAATTGTATGTAAACAAAAATACTATATTTGTTGTGTTTTCCTTGCAAGTGATTGGGTATTCTTTGCAAAGTAAATTTTTACCATGATCATTAAGCTAAGGTAAAATGCCCTGCAAAGTAAACAACTTATTTGCCTTTAGTAAATAATTCCCACTGTGTGTCTAAACACAGTTACTAGTGCAGAGCAGTAGAAGGTATGGAGTTTGTTTTCAACACAGTCTACAAAAGGTAATTAACTAAACACATATAGACTGTTTATTTTGCAAAGGAATTTTCACTTTGGAAGGGAACTTTCCCTTAACTTAGTGAATACAGGAGAAGTTGTGCTGAGTTCCATTATCCTTTTGTGTGTAAGGCAAACTACAGTTTTGTTTTGAAGAATTTTTGCATAAGGCTATATTAAAATTTATTAGAACCCAAACACCTACGTCCAATACAATGTAGAAGGAAACAAAAGGAGTATTCTACAGGCAACTCTGGGGAACCATCAATATGTCAAATGGATATATGGATAGAAATGTCTTTTTGATATATTCAATTTTATGGCACCATTAAAGTCCTAATTGCCCCATATTTTGAGTCTCAGCAGCGCACTTATGTGAGCCCAATTTGCAGTTTTGTTTTGTCTTTTAATTATCCTGGCACGTGATTGGATTTTTTTTGCAAAGTGAATTTTTACCACATTCACTAAGCTAAGAGAAAATTATTTTGCAATGTGCAAATTCCCTGACAATATGAACAGCATATCTGCCTTTAGTAAATCAGCCCCACAGTGTTTTATGTAGCATGATTACAGTGTATGGTACCATAAGCAACTATGACTTGACATTTTTATGCTTTATCCAAAACAGATAAGTGCCCTGGTTTGAGCAGACTGAAATATTACTTTACCTTGACAGCGCTTGATATATTTTATTAACCACTTGCAGATCAGCCGTCCTAGTTTTACTGCGGCAGGTCGGCTCTGTTATGTGATTCGACATACATGTACATCGCTTCGTGTAGCAGTTAGTGGAAGCGTGCGCGCGCGCCATTTGGCTAGAGTGGGAGCCAATCAGCGGGTCTGGCGACCGCGATGTCTCGCGGGCGCCCGCGATCGCTCCCCGTGGAAACAGAACGGCGGTCTGCGGATGTAAACATGGTAGACCGCTGTTCTGTGAATGATGAACACAGAGATCCTGTGTTCCTCCAATTTAGGAACACAGATCTCTGTGTTCATCCAGTGAGCATATCCCCCACACAGTTAGAAAGCATCTCCTAGGCACACATTTAACCCTTTGATCGCCCCTGGGGTTAACCCCTTGCCTGCCAGTCTCATTAATACAGTAACAGTGCATATTTTTAGTATGATTACTGTAGTAATGTCACTGGTCCCCCCCTAAAGTGTCAAAAATGTCAGTTAGGTGTCGGATCTGTCTGCCTCAATGTCGCAGTCCCGCTAAAAACTGCTGATTGCCGCCATTACTAGTAAAAAATGACATAGATCTTTCCCCTAGTATGTAGACGTGATACCTTTTGTGCAAACCAATCAATATACACTTACTGGTATTTTTTTTTTTTTATTATTATTTTTTATTATTATGGCCTAAAATAATAAAAGAAAATATATATTTTTTTTTTATTGGGAATGTTTTATAGCAGAGAGTAAAACATATAGTTTTTTTTTTTTTCTCAGAATTGTTGCTTTTTTTGTCTATAGCGCAAAAAATAAAAATAGCAGAGGTGATCAAATACCACCAAAAGAAAGCTCTATTTGTGGAGAAAAAAGCACATCAATTTTATGACCGCGCAATTGTCAGTTAAAGTAATGCAGTGCCGTATCGCAAAAAATTGCCTGGTCATTAAGGGGTAAAACCTTCCGGTCCTTAGGTGGTTAATATAGGGTAACTAAATGCACAACATATTCATCAATGAGTGATGGCAGGCTAATGATAGGCTGCATACAGTGTGTTTATTAGGATTACTAGACATGAAAGCAAATGTATATACTAAAGTGCACCCGCTTTTAATATAAAAAGGTCAAAAAACTTAATTTATAGCAAACTAATAAAACCTTTGTATTTGCACCTGTCATTTATTAGCCATACATATTTGTTATATGTCACATTACATTTTGAATGTATTTGTCTTTTGAAGAAATATATCTGTTTAGTACTGGCTGCACACTTTAATCATCATGTTTAACCGCAGGTTTATTTAAGTTTGGAAAATGAACTCCAGAAGCATGTCAGTCACCAAGACACAGTATTGCAGTGCCAGGCCTGGCTGGCCTCCGTGCAGAAAGACATAGAACCTGGCACCAAAGCTCCTCTCAGCCTGGCAGAAGCAATGAAGCAGGTTAGTTAAGAAGTCAGAATCAATTTTGAGCAGCATTTCATTTTAATTTTCGTAGCTAAGCTATCTACCATCAGTACTAACATTAATTGCTGTAATGAAATATTGTGAATTTTAAAAGTAGTAATTTATCATGGCATTATGTGTGTCCATCCAGGCGAAGCATTTCAGGACTCTACAGGAGCAGGCCAACACGTACTTGGATCTCTTATGTACTGCTTGTGACTTGTCTGATGGTGCCGTGAAGAATGTAGCAATCAACGTTCAGCAAACAAAGCAAACAGTAAGAACTGTGTCAATAAATATACCTATGGTCGATCCCTTGCGCCACAAGAAGAACTTATAAACTAAACAGTGATTCTCTATGTGAATATGTGAAAATGCAGCAGCTGAGGACAACAAAATAAGTGATATGAATAATTAGTCACTATGTATAGGGGCTACCTACAGCGCTTGCCTATAATATATAAATCCTCAATGAATGCAATAATTCCATAAGTTCATATAAAGTGTATGATTGCATGAAAGGTGACAGTAATAGTGCTCTGTCTTATAGTTATAATAGCAATGTAACAAATAAATAAATAATGGTGATAAGTGATTTGTGACAATGATAAAAAGTCCAAAATAATTTTTTTGATAAAGTTCATGTGCAAGATAATAAAGTTCTTGTGCAAAATTAAAGTGCAGGTGCTAGAAACAATATTCCTCGTCAGCCATGTGGTGTCTAGACTTCACCGACCAATTTCCAAAGGTGGCTATTGATGGGTCACTCACCAGATGTTGTTGGTCTTGACTACTGTATAGCATCAAGACCATATGGCGCTTAGGTGGTCACCCTGACCAAGATTGGTGTTGAATCTCCCGTGTAGTCACTCCACTCAGGTACGGTGATCTGTCCCACCTTCCTCACTCACAGCGCGGGTGAAAGACAAAGGGAAGAGAAACTCCGGATAGCGTAGTATGTATAAAACCTTTATTACCCATCCATGGGTTAAAAACAGCCTGCATTGATAACAGAAATATTTAAAAACCGTGTATGTGACTGGTCACGAGCAGAAGCTGTAGTGGGTGGCAGTGATTCTGGCTTGCGTTCCACTCTATCCACATGACGTCACGACGTGCATTCCACTTACGTGTTTCATCAGCACACTGACGTCTTCAGGGCTATAATAGAAAAAATTGTGTTTGCCTAGTAACAACTAGCTGCTGTCTAAATGTTAGTAAACTGACAGCACTATGAAGATCACATGTTTCTTGAATGAAAACTTTTCTTTGCTCTATCTCCAAGGAATAACTATGGGCCACCTCTAAGTGCTTCACGTAAGAACTGTCTGTTACCCCATGACAAACACATATTTATACTTTCTACTGCTGTCATTACCCATTGCAGGTTTCCATTTGGTTGATTGCTATAGAATAATGCAGACAGTTATGTCAGACACTTTCCTAAAGAAAGCCCACTATGTCTTGTATTGATGCCACGGGGGATTTAATTACTTAGAAAAGACGACAATCACAGTGTGTTAGTGTGGAGCACTGCACTGCCCTTTATATAATTCTTCTAACACAATGGTATATGCATTTAGTTTGTGTATTCATAGACTTTTGTCTTGTATACTAAATACATACTGCTAAGATTATTGGCTCCTGGCTAAAACAAAATGTTTTCTCAAAGGGTTCACAAGATCATCAGGATTGAGTTTGCATCCTTCTAACAGGCAATACATTATTGAAAATGTTAGAAACAAAGCTAATTGGCCAAAATCTGCTTGTGGTGGTCAGGGTGATCTCCTGATATTGCTGATATTAGGGCTGAAAATAAATGGTGTCATTGATCACCCTCTTCGGTTAAGAAAAAGTGAATCACCTTTTTAGCTTGTTCTAAATGGTCCAAATGATTGAGTGTCATGCTAATTGAATATGCCGAGTGTGATTGTTTGACTGTAAAGTTAAATTGTATATCATGTCAAAAACATGTTTTCTAGTTTTAGATGGATTGGAGAAAGATTAGAACTACTGTTGGGTTTGTACTGCTACAACTGTTGTACTGCTGTGTTAGAGAGATTTACCTTCACTTCCTGTGCTGTTGATAATGATTTCACCAGAAAGGAAATGAGGAAATATTGTCCAAAGGGAAACAGAGAAATAGAAATTGGATATAGCTTTTCCCTATTGTGCTAAAGAAAATATTTTTTCTTTCTTGTTCATTGAGGGACACAGGGTTCAGAGACGTTTGGGGTATACTGCCACCTACAGGAGGATCTGGATCTGGACACTGGCAAACAAACAAAGTGACCAACCTGGTATAACCTACTCCCAGCGTGCCTTAGATTTCCTAGATGGCCTTCTTGTCACTACTGAGAAAGTTTAAGTGTTTTCAACACTCTGAAGATTATTTTTTTTTTCTTCAAAGAAGACTTCTTCTTCAAGCTACTTGAGCTGGCCATTTTCTGCAGCTATCTGGATCAGTAAATTGGAGACAGTACCCAGACCCCACTGGACTCGATGATTACGGGACTAGCCTGGAATGTGAATTCTGGGCACTTGGTTCTGCATTAAGGCACTTTCCAGACCTTTGTGTACTATGTTAGCGGCAGATCACTTTCTAGGTCCAGAGCCATGGCACAGCCTCCTGGTATGACCCTGTCTCTGATGTACTAATTTATGGGCAGGCCAAGCAGGCATTTATATGGGCTCATCACCAGGAGCTACTTCATTTATTAGAGCCATTGGGCACCATTATTATGCCTAACTTTCAGCTAATTTTGCACGAAAAGAGCTGTAACACTGAAAGAGACTTAGTGCTATGTCACTAGTTGGAGTGTCACACTCAGACTCTGCACTCTTGTTACTGCCATTCAGTGTAAGGTAGCACCTTCTGGCCACTGTTTATGCTCACTGTTTCATTGCAAACCATGGGCTCCTAAATTCACCAGACCTGCAGAAAAGTCCTCTTTAGAATGAAGAGATGCTCCCACTTTCCTAAGTGGGGAGATATCTGTTAGCCCTTATTACCACCTGGATAGAGAGGATTTCAGAGGTTTCAGAGAACCTTTTTTTTAAGTTCAAATACCAAATAGGGATATGTGCTCTATCTTGGATCTAAAGGCCCAAAATGTTTTCATGCAGCCCAGAAATTTAACCTGGAAGTCGCTAGATAGATGGTAGATCATAGTCTTCCTGCAGCAAGGAGACTTTTTATTCTCTGTGGACAAAAAGTATGCCTACCTAAATTCCTTATTTTTCTAGCACATCATGAATTCCTTTGCTTCACAATGGGTCCCTAGCTCATCCAGTTTGTGGCCCATTTGGCTTAGCTTATGCACCTTGGTATTACCCAAGGTGGTGGTCCTGTTCTGGCTTTGCTATGCTCCCAGGGTATCCCCATTGTGGGGTATCTTGGCAAATTTCTGTTGAAGGAACAATGTACACAAGTCTTGGCTGACAACATGCTGCAGACAGTTCAGACCTTAATAACATTTGATTTTATCCTGAACCTTCAGAGGTCTGCACTGGGGCTGACTCATTGCTTGGAATATCTGGGTTTGATCCTAGAGCCCACACTAGTCAGAGCTTTTCTTTCACAAGAAAAACACTGAAATCTTCGCTTTCAGATCCAAACTGCTCAGTCCAGGAATCACCTGACTCTTTGCTTCTGCGTGAGAGTTCTGGAACAGATGGTAGCCTCCTTCGATGCAGTCAAAAATCACCCAGTTTCAATACAAACCTCTACAACTCAACATTCTATCATCATAGCACAAGTCTGTTCAGTCTGTGGACAGACAGATTTGCCGTTCTCCACGACTAGGTTATCTTTGGCCTGGCATCTGAGATATCCAGCTTTGGAGTTAGGGAAGTCTTTCACTCCAATTTCTTGGAAAATCATCACAATGAATGCCTGGCTGACAGGCTGGGCAAGAGTCAAATGCAAGTAGATCAATATCCACTTATACATAGTGCCTAATACGGAATACATAGTCCCATAAATTTCTTATTTAGTTTCCATATTTTTACATCTTTGTGTTTGTATTTGTCCTTTAGCTCTGATGAAGGGAAAGTGTGTCTTGAGAATCCTTAAAGCTGATCTTCATGTTTCATTTAACTTCACTCACTTTTGCAGTGGCTGTGTGAACTGTATGTAGCCTCACTTTCTGTCTGATAAAATGTCAGAAGGACAGTAAGTGAGGGTAAATTTCTCAAACAGATCCTCAGATAGCAATACAAACTCTTCCCCACTGTATACCAAAGGAAACTATTTTTGGCTGGGCATGCACTTTAAACTGATCTTACATGTTTAAACCTGACTGTACAAACACTTTGGATCTGCCAACAATTATGTTGTGCATGGGACTACCTGACTAGATACTTACTGAATGGATTGCTTAAAGTGTATCCAAAACCCCCATTTTTTTACTTTTGGAAAGAATAGGGGTAAGAGCCGGTTCACACTACTCCGACTTGGGACAAGACTTGTGTGCCCTCAAGTTGCCCCAAGTCTCTTGTCATCACAAATTCAATGTAAATGAATGAGAGCCGTCTTAATATGCACTACTGAAGTCACTCCGACTTCAGAAAAGGTTCCTGTACTACTTCAAGGCGACCTCTATCCGACTTGTGCACATAGACTTCAATGGGAGTCGCCTCTAAGTCGGATCCTTATCTATTTTCAAGCGACTTGTTATCAGACTTTCCAGGAAGAAGAAAAATATTAGACAGGCATTCCCCACAGACAAAGTCGCCTATCATTTAAGTCTCTTCAAAGTAGTGCACAAGTCTCTAAACAAGTCTCTTCAAAGTCACGCTAAAAAGTCGCTCCTTTATGGGGCGACTTTCTGGTCACGGTAGTGTGAACCGGCTCTAAGGGTTAGAACCTCTGTAAGGTTTTATTACATTCCTGTCCTTGCTGGGAAGACTCCCCCTTGTTTAGTCGTATGACCATGATCACTTGGACAGAAAGTGATGGGAAATTTTACAGTTATCTGTAGAACTGTAAAAAAATAGAAATAAAGGAAACGAGGAGAAATGATTCAACTGTGACAAGGATGCCCTTACATCGCAAAGTTTTGGTAATTTGGTAAAGGCACATTTACAGAATAAGATTGGAACATGCAAGGCCAACTTTGGACTAAGCTGTTATCTTTGCCAGAGGATAATATGAATACTACCAGAAATAAATTAAACAATAAAACATTGCTTAAATACCCTAATTGGAGAGTCTGCACAATATCTACTGTATAGTTTGATACTATATGAATTAGGTGATTTGTAAAAGAAAGCTATAAATTAGAAATCAAAATGACAAAGGCATTGTTGACAATATTTCATTTTCCAGATTGAACAGAGAATGATGGTGTCTCAGGATCTGGCGAACGGCTGGGAAGAAGTTAAACATCTAAAGGCGGAACTTCAAGCATATTTCCAGGAGGCGGGTCAGCAGATTCAGAACATGAAGAGAAGACAAGCAGAGCTGGAGATTAAACTGGCACAGAACATGGTATCACAGCTTAAGGTACTGGGAGCTTTTGCCTTCTTTGTTTATGTTTCTATGTTATGTTGTGGAAATAAAGACTTTTCAGCTTAGGGTATATGTGCTTTATATGTGCTTTCTAAGATCTGACAGAAGAGAAATAAAGTCTCTTAATTAATTGTACAGTGCAGGCGGAGTATTCATTGAATTATTTTCCAAGATAATCACAAATTCATGCGATCAACAGCGCATATTCCAAGTCAATGTGTAAGCCCATTTGGACACCTACCTACCTGCCATATGGTAAGAGGGGTCAACATCTTCTGGGGAGTGTGCAATTCTGCCATACTATTTCTCCCAAGCACGGAGGGTGTCACCGTCACTGTTAATGCTTGCACAAGATTGCACTTTGCACGTTTGCATTTTACAAGATTTTCAGAAGGTATAATAAGGACTGAGCATGATAACTTTATGCTGGACTTTCTATAGGGACATTTTGCTGTGACAAGAAATAGAAAGGAAAACGTTTTTTTTATATATATACCCACGTACTGTCACCATTGCACTGAGCACTTCAAAAGCATAGCACCTTTACTAATTCAATTTATATTATTGTATGAGATCTGATGGAGTTTTTTTGAATATATCACTGTTGATCATATTGCTAAGATTAGCATTAGCATTGCACTGGTTTTTATAATAATTTTTGTGTCACATATTTATTTATTTTCATTACTGCACGGAGCACTTTAAAATTTAATTTATATATATATATATATATATATATATATATATATACACATTGCCGTGGAATATGCGCTGTTGATTGCATGAATTTGTGATTATCTTGGAAAATGTATAACCATAATGGTTTGAAACAGCTGCTATTCGAATTAGGTATTCACATTATTTATATATTTTACTTGTCGCGAGTGTAATTTATATTCACTTGAGTATTCATAGACCCTGGGTTATAGGCTACTACCTTCAGATAATGGGAATACTCAGCCTGTGTCCGGTACTGCAATCCAAAATATGGAATTTACAGGGAAGTCAAAATGTATTTTATTTGTAAATAGTAGAAAATTTGAGAAGGTACCTTCTACATACGATGGCATTTGTAGATGTGATTGCAAATAAATAGTGGGGCTGTTCCATGGCAAGACTCAAGGAAAGAGCCTCGAAGTAGAGGTGTTGCCAACAGCAACCAGCTGGGTCTCTCACCTGTCATTGTATGGAAAAATGAAATAGGAATTCTGAATGGTTGACTCAGGTAACCATCTTCTTTCCTGTTTTTATGAGTCAGCCTAAGTGAATGATACTGGGTAAACAAAACATAGGAAAGTATATTTATAGCCAAAAATTAGAACATTTTCCCCCAGTTTCTGTTAGTAAACACAGGTTAAGACGAGGTGCTGGAAACTAATCAGTCAGATTATAACAGCACACAATGGCTCCAATGTGGCTGCTATTCACGCAACAGGAGCATCCTTAAAAAAAGGGGGCAAACATAGCTGAGAATCTATTTATATACAGCCTAATGAGAGTGCCAAACAAAGGTTTGAGAGTCCCAAATGCCTTCTTCAGGGAAAGTGGCAAAAGCAAATAAAAGTGTACCTCTGGTATTGTAATTGGTAGGACTGTATGATGGCAAACTCACAAGGAATATTTATTGTATAAAAGTTACAAAAAACCTGCAATCTTTGTATCAGAAAAATGTTTTTTGACACTTTCCCTGGAGAAGGGGGGGGGGGGATTGGGGTTTGTTGGGCTTCTGAAATGTGTTGAATGTTTTGTGCTATTCTGCTGTGAACTAATAGATTCTAGGCGATACTTTCAGCACTAAGTGAGCTGAGTTCTGTGTATCCTGCAAAGACAGTTATACAGAATAATGCACACACAACCTATGGACAATTCTTGAAAATTGCAAGGTATGCAAAATATTTCAGGATCTTTGAAGTGATTGTAAAGCTTTCATTTTATTAATTAAAATGTTACACATTATACTTGCCTGCTCTGTGCAATGGTATTGCACAGAGCAGCTCGAATCTCCTCTTCTCAGGTTTCACACGGACATTCTTGGCTCCTCCTCTTCTTCGTGTGCCACCATAGAAAGCTGCTTCCTAAGGGGGCACACCTTCAGGCTTGTTCTTGAGCTGGGCTGTTGTGTGTCTATTGCCACATACAGAGCGTCTCTGCCTCATCCCCCTCTTCCTCCTAACAGGATTTGATTGACAGCAGCTGAAGCCAATGGCTCCCACTGCTTTCACTAAGTCCTGTGAAGAGAGCAGTGCTGCGGCACTCGAGCACAGCACTGGATGGAGATAGGAGATAGGTAAGTATTTAGGGAAATGAGGGGGCCATAATATCATAATATCACTGGGACGTTTTTTTTACCTTAATGCAAGGAATTCATTAGGGTAAATGTCCTGCCTTTAGAACGGCTCTTGCAGTATGTAAGCTAGCGAACAACTTAAAGCAACAATGAGGAAAAAATTGGGGAATGTATGGTTGGAGAGACCAAACCATAATTCCGCAAAAAACGTGGTCTTTCAAAGGCACTTGATAGAATGAACCAAAGCGACTCACAATTGCTTAAAAATTATACATTTTTATTACATAGAAAATAGGTTAAAAAAGTGACGGAAAAAAGAAACAACCCTCACTCAATGAGAATATACAACGAAGGAAAAAACAAACAGCTAAAAGCAATATCCAAAACAATTCCAAGCCAAAATGTGTTCGTTAGAATGAATGGTTTGGCCTGTGGAATAATACTTAACTGTTACAGAATTGTGTCTGATCAACGGGTCTACGCGTTTTGCAGCGTGCTTCTTCAGGACTGGTTTATATCAAAACAGAACAGTTCTGCTCCAGTGGTGCAAAAATTGTCTCCCAGGGGGACATAGAAGATGCAGTAGGGAGGGAGAGGGTCTTTTGTGTGTAGGATTATATGAGATTTAATCGGACTGGACCTGAGCCCACCACCTATCAGAAGGAGTCTGACAATACAAGGTATGCTTCCTATGCTTTCTAGTTAAAGCAAAAATGAATGCACTGAAGCAACTTAATTCACAAGTAAAATATCGCAGCTTCAGTGACCATTACTAATAACATTTTTCTCAAAATCTTTAATTTAATTTATAAAAATATCTGCATTACATTTTTTGTTTAGAAAATTTAGGACTGTGCTTAAAACCTTTCCTACTTTTCCATCTCATCTTATTTTCTCTGTGTGCTAGGGATTCAGTCAGAAGCTTCAGTCTCAGCAAGATAAGATTACCAGCTTTACAGAAAAAGTAAACCAGCTTACCAATGGACAGGAGTCTCCAGAGCATGCAGACATTGGGCACCTAAGTAACCGGTGGTTGGACTTCTGCTTTCAAATGAACAATCTACTTCAGCAGAGGGAGGAGGACTTGCAGAGAACACGTGATTATCATGATCGTCTCAGTTTGGTGGATGCTTTTCTGGAAAAGCTCACCACCGAATGGGATAATTTAGCCAGGTAATTTATGAATGATGTTTCTTTTATTTTCTTTGCAAAAATGTATCTTAAGCAACATCACTATTGCATTTTCCTCACAGCTTTATGTAAAATGTGTTGTAATGTTAACGTACAGCTGTTGAAGGTTGATTTATAAAACCTGAGCAAAGCAGGCTGGGCTATTTGTGGGATTGTTGTCAAATCACATTTCTTCTTCTTGGACTTATAAGAAAATAATTGTTATGTTAAGAAGCACACTTTTTCTTTAGCTTTCTGTCAGCACTGAATCGCTTGTATCTAAAAGCATGACTACTAAAAGAAGAGGGAATATATTTATCTATATGTGGCCTGTATCTTGAAATGCCACAGCTTTGCTGCTCCCCAGCCACTGATGTACTTAACCATTTGAAATGGGTCAAATTCCTGATTCCCCCAATGCACATAGTAGTTACATTCATCAGCTTGTACTTTCTATAGTGATGTACAAGCTAGTGGGAGGAACCACAGCATATGGCAGGGGAGCATATGTTCCAAACACATGGAATTTGCAGCGCCAGTGGAGCCGTAATGGGCGTTGCTTTTTTAGGAAACGACTCCTGGGAAGGTAAGTATTTTCCCCCTTTTTTTTTTTTTTTTTACAGCTATGCTTTTGGATACAAGGGAACTTGTGCTGACAGAGTAACTTCAAAGCAGATCTCAAGTTCAATTTTATTTTGTTTTGGACAGAGTAGATGAAGCTTTTGTCAGGTATTTATTGGCATTAAGCTGGCCATACATTATACAATGTTTTTATTGAATTTCCTTTAGATTTACCTTCAACTTTGCAGTGCAAGGACCTGCCTGATTGCATACAAATTGAATGTGTTTAGGTTTGCCCTCTTATATGGTTTTGGTAAATATAAAGGAACATTTTACAAGAAAAATGTATAATGTATGGCCACCCTTGGTGATCCTGTTGGGAAAATGTCCCCTTAGTTGCTGTCTTGGTGACAACATTGTCTTTGCAAGGCAGTGAGAGGAAGTAACATGAACACAGTTTCGTTTTGGATAGAGAGGGATTAGAACATCTGAATGGTTTTAATTGCTGTCTGTGGCCCCATTAGGGAAATTCACTCCCTTTTTCACTGAGAGTAAAAGTGAAAGAAAATCCCAACTTTAAGCTGTCACTAGATCAAGAATAGAGGGAAAATATTCCAGTGGGGACATTGACCCTGGTGGCAACAAAGGATTCCCTCACTTTGGAGGGATTCCTCTCACTTTTTGATTTGGCTATGGGATAGGAAATGAAGGGGGGTCTCTCCAAAGGGACACAGATGGCCACAAAATAAAAAAATAAAGACAGGGGTTATAATAACCCTCCCTTACTCTATACTAAATTTGTAAAAAGTTTTGCCTATAGTTCTACCTGAAGCCTAGTATACATGGGCCGAATGTTGGGCGGCCAGTTCAATAGAAACCAGCCAACATTCGGCTCATGTTTATTGTGGCCGGTCTACCGATCGGCATTTGATCAGTGCTCTGATGGGAGGCAGTCCCCCATCAGAACACAATATCTCAGCGGGGGAGATCACTTTACTAACATAGGACATCGGATTGTTAGTACAGCAGCTCCTCCCAAGCTGTTCAGTTTTTTTGTCCTTCAGCCTGCTGGGTTGAACGAAAAAAAAAAAAGAAAAGTGTGTACCAGACTTAGGAATAGGTTCACATCTATGTGTTATTTGCATTTGCAGATCTGCAGAAACACACTTCAATCCATTGAACCTTATTTCCTATGAGTCCCTTTTACATCTATACAGTTTCCTGCAATGTGTTTTTGGGAAGGTGCAGGGACTTTTTTACATGCACCATGGTGCATTTTTGGCTCCATAGACGTCAAAGGAATTGCATTAAAACAGATATACGTGCATTTTTACCACATTTTTGCTGTGTTTTCCTGCATGACAGCAGCCACTTCCTCCTAGCAACATCAACCCTCCTTATAGCAACACATAGCTTGCAGTTGGCCAAAACAAAAACAAATTAAAAATGTATCAATACACATGAAAAAAAAAATGCAAAGCGTGCCAGAAAATGCATTGCAAAAACACATCAACCATATATGCATAGATCTGAATCTAGCCATATTAGTCACTGACCTGGAAAAGGTATGCATATCTATAAAGTGAAACTAAAGTTATCTTTATTTGTATACTTGTTCTAGGTATAGGACACAAAGGAGTCGATTTACTAAAACCGTAGAGTGCAAAATCAGCACTTTTTGCCAATCAGCTTCTAACTTCAGCTTGTTCAATTAAGCTTTGGCAAAAAAACGAGGAAGCTGCTTGGTTTCTCAGCAGAGCTGCACCAGACTTTGCACTCTCCAGTTTTAGTAAATCAACCCCAAAGTATAGAAGCAGAGGGGGAAAACATCAGCAAGGAAAATAGCATTTACAGAAAGAGGAGAAAAAATTACTTTACTTAGAAATAGTTTATTTTAACAGCCAAACCACTGGGCTCTCTATAAAAGAGTAGTAATGGCAGAATAAAACAATTTACCTCTAAACTGCATATATATACCGTTTTTACACAAAAATAAGCCCTGCCCTGAGACCTAGCGCGATTTTAAGGGACAGCTGCAACATAAGCCCTACCCTGAAAATAATCCCTAGTAAAATTATGTAATCTGTTTTATAAAAAGATTATATAGTGTCCAGTGTGTCTCCTTTTGTAACTTTATTGTTGAAAATACCTTATTTACAGCGCCGTTGGGCGCTCTTCTCCTCTCCTTCCGGCTGACGTCAGCGGCTTCTCCCTCTGCAGTGCTTGGATCTGAGAATGTAAATAAGGTATTTTCAACAATAAAGTTGCAAACAGAGAGACACAGTGGACATTATATCATCTTTTTCCAAACGGGTTACATATTTTTACAATGACCTTAACTAAGGTTTATTTTTGGGATTGAAGATGTCATAATGATGAATCCTGAGCTGACAGAGGGAGAGGAGGAGAGAAGTCAGGGGACACAGGGACATTTTAAAAAACATTTTATTGTTTTATTCCAGGTTTTTAGAACATAGAGAGGGGTAAATGACACAGCACAAGCACTCATGCCTTAAAAGATCAGGATTTTTTTTTTCAATAGAAGATGACAGGACTGTATTTGAATAAATGTAGATTTTTGTACATAAGACATCCCCTGATAGTTATAGTTATATTTCTGATTTTTTTTTTTTAACAGGTCTGATACTGAGAGTACAGCTGCTCATCTTGAAGCCCTGAAAACACTGGCCAGTATTCTTCAAGAGAGAAGGTTTGCACTTGAAGACCTCAAAGAACAAAAGCAAAAAGTAACTGAACATCTGAATGCAGATGACAAAGAATTAGTGAAGGAGCAAACCAATCACTTTGAGCAGCGCTGGATTCAGCTTGAAGATCTAGTGAAAAATAAAATCCAGACCTGTGCTACAACTTTGGAAAAGTTAGGCTTAGTCCATTCCAACCTTCAAGATTTAACTGAGTGGGCTGAGGATCAACAGCCTGGCATCTCAGAGGCTTTAAAACAAAGTCCACCACCTGAACTTGCTCAGAACTTGCTCATGGAGCACCTGACTATCTGCAGTGAAGTAGAGACCAAACAACTGTTGCTGAAAAACCTGATAAAAGATGCTGATAAAATTATGGGCAATTTAGGACTGAACGAAAGGCAACAGCTTCAGAAGGCTCTAGCAGATTCGCAGAAACATGTAGACTGTCTCAGTGACTTGGTCAACCAGCGTAAGCGACATTTGAACAAGGCTTTGTCTGAAAGAGCCCAGTTTTTAATGGCAGCTTATCAGGCTATGAACCAAATTCAGCAGCATGAAAAGAAAGTTATGTTTCAAGAATATATATGTCTCCATCCTGATGATGTAAGCAAGCAAATCAGAACTTGCAAAAATGCACAAGCTGGCTTGAAGGCTTATCAAGTTGATATTAACTGCCTGTGGAACCAGGGCAGGGAATTGATGAAGGAGGCCACGGAGCAAGAGAAGACTGAAGTTTTAGGAAAATTACAAGAGCTTCAAAATATCTTTGACAGTGTGTTGCAAAAATGTGGACAAAGGCTTATCGAACTTGAAAAGAGCCTAGTTTCAAGAAAACATTTTAAGGAGGATTTAGATAAGGCTTGTCACTGGATTAAGCAGGCAGATGTTCTTACATTTCCTGAAATCAATTTAATGAATGACGATTCTGAGCTTTACTCACAGCTGTCCAAATACCAACAAATACTCGAACAGGCACCAGAGTATGAAAATCTTTTACTTTCTTTACAACAAAATGGCCAGGAGATTCTCCCATCACTGAATGAGGTTGATCATTCCTACCTAGATGAGAAACTGCATTTTTTGCCACAGCAGTGTAATTATGTTGTCAAATTAGCCAGAGAAAAGCTTGGTAAGGTCCAGGAAGCAATCTTTATGCGTAAAGAATACGTTTCCCTAATTGATTTGACAAGCAAAGCTTTAAAAGAATTGGAAGACCATTTTCTACTCATGAATAAAATTCCTTCCAATCTTTTAGCTGAAGAAGCATTGGCACTTCAGCAAGACTATTCTTCTCTTTTAAATGAAGTTGTGACTCTTGGCACAGCAGTTAATGAACTCAATCAGAAGAAAGAAATTTTCCGTAGCACCGGACAACCATGGCTTCCTGAAGAAATGCTGCAAGTTGTAAGTCAGTATCATAAGTTAAAAAGAATGATAGAGCAGAAAGTTAGCCAATTGGCAGACACAACACATGCCTATAGAAAGTATGAAGACCTTTGTTCCAAGCTGAATATAAAGTTTGAAGCAATAAGTAGGGAGCTAGAACAAGTTAATGTGGAGACGCTTCCAGCTGAAGATAAGCTGAAAATTTACCGTACATTGGCAGCCAACCTACAGAATGCCGGAACTCTTCTTAGGCGCATTACAGAACAGTTAGAGGAAATGGCCTCAATGCTTGAAGTTTCAGCATGTGAATCTGCCGAAATGCAAGTACAACAGTGGCGTGAGAAGTTAAAGTTATGGAACTCGCTAGTGAAGGAGAGAATGGGAGAAAGTGAAAACAGATTTATACAGAGTATAGACTTTCATACTGAGATCTGTCGTATTTTAGAGTGGCTAAGACAAATGAAGGTGGAGCTAAATGAACCCGTGCTATTGGATGGGAAACTTGAAAACATCCAAGAAGAAATCAGAAAGTTACAAATTCAACAAGAGGAATTTGAGTCAAGTTTAAGAATAATAAATGCACTATGTCTCAGAGAAAAACAGAAGTATCTCAAGGCAAAGGAGTTTGTTCCAGCTGATCTAGAAAACTGTATGGCTGAGCTGTCTGAGCTTGAAAGGGAAATTAATGAAGGAATCATTGGAAAGCAGGTTCGTGCTTATATTTATCGTTAATTCTTTTAACCACCTTAGCGGTAATCCTGAGCGTGACTCGGGGTTGATTTTTCATTGCAGGAGCGGTAACCCCGAGTCACGCTCGGGGTGGATTGCAGAGAGCGCAGCGGTGTTCTCTTACCTTATCCTGGCGATCCAGCGATGAGCTCTCATTGCTGCGACCGCCAGCCGAGAGTCCCGCTGCTCCTCCGTCCTCCGTCGGTACGATCACTTCCTAGTTCCGTTCCCTGCAGCAGCAATGCTGCATGGGAGCGGAACTAGGGAGGGAAATTTAAAAAAAAAACAAAAAAAACGTTGCACAAAACACACTTTATATTATATTATATATATATATATGTATATATATATATATATATATATATATATATATATATATATATATATATATGTGTGTATATATATATATATATATATGCATATATATATATATACACCAGTATATATATATATATATATATATATATATATATATATATATATGCATATATATATATATATATATATATATATATATATATATATAATATGCACACACACACATATATATATATATATATATATATATATATATATATATATATATATATATATAATTATATTATTGATTCAATTATAATTCATGCGTTATATATTATATATATATATATATACACACACACATATCTATATATAATATATAATGCATGAATTATAATCTAATCAATAATATAATTTTATTATATATATTATATATTAAATAATAAAATAATATTATTGATTTGATTATAATTCATGCGTTTGTGTTTCAAATTTATCACATCTGGGATGTCTACTAGACTCTTGTTTTGGTCAGGTTTAAATCAGTAATTACTAAGAATTATAGGCCTATAATACATAACGCCAAATTTCCATGAAAAGAATTGTACCGCTTTTGGTATGTAATTCCAGACATAATCATACCGCCAGGGAGGTTAATCAATATTTTATTGATGGCAAATGTAAAACTGGCAAAGTCTTGTCATATTATTGCCATATATTTTTTTTTTTTGGATACAGTTGATTTGTAAATTTGTTGCTTCTGTTTGTGTTTCTGCTCTGCTTTCCTGTTTTGTCTACACGACAGGAAATAAACGGAAATTTCCCCAGTGGGAAACAGATGACAGAAAAAAACTGAGAGACATTTTAAAGGAGAAGTAGGGCCAAAGCTTTTTTGGCCCTTCTTCTCCTGTAGGTCTCAGGAGTGCACTTAATTCTGTACTCCTGTGACCCATATTCAGCCAACAGTGTGTCCACGGTCGTCTGACATCACTCTACTGGTCCAGACTCTGGATAGATCCTGACTTTAATGTCCGGATTCACCTATATCCCTGACCGGAAGCTGGCTTAGCCTCTCAGCACACCACTTGCGTCCCTTTCACAGCCCAGTGCTCCAATAAACGCTGGAGGGGCAGTGCAGAGAGCCAGTGACTGAGAGTCCCCAGCTCTCTGCTGATTGATGAGTGAGACCGGAGCAGTCTTTGATCGCTCAGTTTCCAGTCTTAGATGCGGCGGGGGACAGATGCAACATCAGACTGAGTACAGATGTTTGTTTTTTTTAATTCCTGAACTTTTCTTTTAAACATTCCACACTCTATTAAAAACCTTACCTTGCCCTTATAGCTAAGCCTCCTCTATGTGTGCAGTTTGATGCCTCCCTCTTTAAGTAATGCTGATAGTACTCACCCATCTGATGAGTGACTATAACGGAAAATAGCTACTAAGGTGTTACTTTATTAGCTACCTCTACCCCTACTCTGATTGGACAATGAAGGAGCCACATAAAGATAATGACATCATCCCTTTCTGTAAGAATACTTCTTGTCTGTATGGTAAATTAATCTTTATTTGGCATCTACATTATCTAAAGGCATCCTAATTCAGCAGCTCCCTATAATGCGAAAGGATCACATCACATCAGGATAAGTGCAATGTTTCGGAGCCACGCAGGACCCCTTTGTCATCACATGCCTGATGAAGGGGTCCTGTGTGGATCCGAAACATTGCACTTATCCTGATGTGATGTGATCCTTTTGCCATAAAAAGTTTTTTTGGACTGCTATGCAAGATCCATAGTGTGCTGGTGAACGTGTATACTTATCTGTGATATATCCAGTGTCCAGCTGATGATTGCTGCAGCACCCAAAACAGATGTGCCTATATCCAGGAACGTGTGCTATGGGAATATGAACTATTCTATTCTATTTTCATACAGACATGTAAATAACTTTTAGTTGGAATGTGTTAAGGAAAAATTTCACTCATTTATTGTACACACAGATCATGTATTTTCTAATATCAGGAAAGATGGATTGGAGGGATTTATTACTGAAAAGCTGTGGTGGTTAAATATTTATGTTATTTTTTGTACTATATTAAGGCAAATAAAAGTAGAATTGTGGATAGTACATTGATAAACTGATACATTTTTTGCTGCATCATGATATTACCATTAAGGTTTTTTTTTTTTTCTTTTCTGTTTTTAGATGACTCTTGACAAGATGTACATTGCGAGTCACCGGTACCACCAAGCAGTGCAGTCTGCATCTGACTGGCTTGAAGAAGCACAGGAGCTACTCCATCAAAATGAAAATGGTGTAGATATTGAGGTAGCTGAAGAAAGTCTTAAAGTTTACACAGAGTTCTTTAGCACAGAAAGCAAATTCAATGGACTTTTAGATGAACTGCGGACTCTGGTATCGGAACTTGAAGTGTGTGTGCAAAAATCTGGACAAGATTATTTGAAGCAAGCTGTAGCTTCCCTGAAAAGGAAAGGAAAAGAAACCAAAGAGCAAGCTCAACTTCAGTTAGACTTGCTGAGAAGGTATTATAGCTTTTATTCTTTTATGTGATTAAGGTGTTGTTTTTAATCACGACTTTAAATATAAAATGACTCCATAACTGCAAAATTTCGACAATTGAGATAAACTGCAGCTTTACCCAAATCAGTCAATACTGAGGTAATAAACCTGGCAAGGGCCACACATACAGTTGAAATCTGAATAATGTTCTGCAATTTAAAAAAGTTAATACATTTTTTAAAGGTTAATTAGATTCATGATATTGCTTTGCACCTCACATATAATGTGAATTTGTTGATTCTAGATGCACTGTCCAGTGGAATTTATATCAAGAGGAAAGACACCAGGTTATTATGTCTTTAAATGAGGCTGAGAAAAAGTTGTCTAAGTTTTCTGTGGCTAAAGATGCTTCATGTCCCAAAGCTGAGGAAAAGCTTCTGTCACATAAGGTAAGTGGCATAAGTGCTTCTGGTTTCTTCTTGGTTACTGAGCTCATGATGAGCTTCAACAAAAGAAGACACTTACAGTAAAGCAGACTTTAATAGGTTCAAATATTTCAAAATAGTATCCAAATGTATAACCAGCAACCCCAAGTTAGTGATCCTGATTTGAAATTAAAATTGCATACTTCCTCCAAGAGGGAGAAATCCAGGCCAGCACCAGCATAAGGCTGCTTAGGCAACTGCCTTAGGATGCCAGGAAAGGGGGGCAGTAAAATCTGAATCCCAGTATGCAGCATACTCCCATTGAACTGACTTCAGCTTCAACACCAACATTGGGGCCTCCAACACAGGAAGCGGTTGCTGCATTGGTGCAATGAGGGGAGATACACATGGTGCAGTTCTCTGTTTTGTGGGGCTCCACAGTGACAGATTCTTCTCACTTTTTAAAATTAGGGAATATGGAAGCTTGTTCCATAATGGCAGGTAAGGAGAAGGGGTGATGTTTGTCAGAGGACGTGCACATTTAAACTGTTAGGACGCTAGAAGCTCATTAAGGGAGCAGAGATCAGCACTAGGTCTATTTAATAGATCTGGTGGTTGGGTGGAGTCTAGCAAGGGATGTGTACATTGAAGCTCTGAAAAATGCTTGGAGCTCAGTGAAGGGAGTGAAGGCTAGCATGGCTGAGGCAATTTTATTCATCCTATTAACACTACACATTGAAAATATGTTAGGGAAGTGCTATGTGTCCAAGCATTCTTTTCTAGACCACACAAGGCTCAAATGGTAATGATTATTACTTTTCATAACAGTCAATGTTTTAGCAACAGAGCCAACAAGATGACAAATTACAAGCACATAGCTGAAAAATCATTATGACAATAACATGTGTTATAGCTTAGTGAACTAGAGCCTAGGTTTTCGTGATGTATTTGTTACTGATGACTAAAAACTCCACTGACGACTCTGCTGACTGAAGTCCACTTCTTGTTCCATCAGAAAATTATTAATTTCCCTCAATTTATTACTGATTTGTTTAGTTATAAAAAGGCCCATATAACAGTATAATAGCCCCTCATAGAGCATGCCAGAGCTATAAGTGTGTCCTCTGCTCCATTTAAACAAATTAGCTCAAGTGTGCTTCAAGTCTACATAGTTAGGGTTTCGGGACAATGAAATAGCAACTTCAAGAAAATACATTTACAGAATGAAGTAGAGTTAGAGGTAATTTTTATTTTCGATACAAACAGAGCAGAGCTTAGCAGTTATATTAAAAAACATGGCACCTACAGGGAAGAATTTCACTGTGTCTTCTGACACAGGGCACAAAGCTTGCCATTTTATAAGAGTTTTAAAAGAGAAACAATGTAGGTGCAAGACACAAATTATTGATGGTTTCTTCTGTATGTTCAGGACTTGAGTCTTAGTAGATGATGTTGTGTTATGCAACACATAGTTGATCCAGAGGAAGGCAAAAAACCCTCCCATTAAATCTGAATAATGTGGCCAATATAAAAAATGATAGCCTTCTCCCCTTTTCTACCACAAACTTGATCCATCTTTTTCCACAATTTTTCCCAAATCTGCAGAAGACAACATGCACTGCACCACAACAAGCAGCTGGGAAAAATTGGAATCAATCCTCCTGTGTGCTCCCCTGGTTTGCCCCCGTACCCCTGCAGCACTGCCAGCTTCACTCCTCTCTTTTCCTGCAATCTGCTCCAGGGGATATTTTCAGGATGGAGAGCAGGGGAAAGGGCCGATAAATATGTCATTCACCAGCCCCTTTTTTTTCTGAATGAACACAGTGACTAAATGATACCAATCCCTGTTCATTCATAACTGAAGAAGTCACCACTCATTTCTATAAAGAATGCATCAGTTTTGCTCCTAAGTGCACACATTTGCCACCTATTCAATATAGTGAAAAAAGGATTTAAGACTAATCCAGAAAGTGTTCTGATATTTTCAGCATATTTAGCAGCTAAGTGCTTTCCAGGTCCAAAACCATAGCACAGCCCCTCAGAAGACCTAGTGACTCACTTAGTGAGTGAGGCTGATTTGGGTAAAACACCTGGGAGCCACCTCACTATTTGCACAGCTGGATGCCTTTTTTAAAATTCCCATTATCGCCACTTTTTTAGTGGTAAGGGCTGCAGGACCACGTGCTGACATCATTCCCTGGGTGGAGTGCTGTGTGATGGTTTTCTGTATGTCCACCGTAGTGACTTTTTCTGGCATCCCCATTTTTAAACACTTAGACTTCCTTTCCTGAAGCGAGTCAGTTTTATGAACCTATGTAGTCAGAGCTCTTTTAAAGAATCTAATAACTGCAAGCTTTGACCAAATAGGGCATCATGGGTGTCTAGTGTTGGTAATTGGTCAACAACGAACAAGGCAGTTCAGCTCAAACCCTTACTAAAGAAGTCTGCATCCTGTGGGTTATGGCATCCTTCCTTAACTTTAAGGGACATTCTCCCTAATTTCCCCTTAGGGTCTTGTAGAGTTTTAAGGGAATACCCTACTAAACCCAATCCCTCGACCCTCTCTTTGACCCTTGTTCCTGTTCAACTTCCCTCTCTATTCCTGCGTAATTGAACTCGAAGGTGAGACATCAAGATAATCCTTATGGAGAAAAACGTTCCTGGCATGACCCCTCTTTCTCTTGGGTTGAATGGTTTCTGGGGAGGGACTCCACTTGCAGGAGTGTTCCTATACCTGGTGCTTAAGTCTAGTTCCCTAGAACAGATGGTCCTGCTTCATCAATGAAACCCAATGTGAGTTGGCTCACTGACCTAGACACTGTTGGACATCACTTAGGTGTCATAAGACCTTCACATCAGGGAAGATTTGGAAGTTCTACCTGTGACAAGATGAGTGACCAGGTTTTCGATCAAGTGCTACCCTTGAGCACACTGCCTTCCCTAGAAACAATGCATGACCATCTCATTCTCCTCAACCAGTAGGCTCCACATTTGAAAGGTTTGTGCACCTAGCTGCTCCTCACCTCCTGCATTGCAGGAAGAAACCTTTGATGGAATGTCAGTAGGCAGAACATTCTGGAATTCTGCTGCAGGTGCCCCCTGTCAGAGACAGAGTAAGTCCAAGGCCTTTGTGGGACCTGATCACCTAGAGATAGGTCCTCCTTCCATTGCTGATCCACAGCTTCTTGAGAAAGTTCCTCCAGATCCTATTCTCACTTCTGTTCCTATGCAGGTGAATGTTCTTAGCTGTTTGGTTAGGGTTTCTACTCCTCATTCTATGGCTATGGATGTTTCACCTGGTAAGAGGTCAGAGGTATTCCTGTTTTCCAAGGGTTGGAAGTGTAAGCCCATTCCTCAGCTGGACTGCTTTAGGATATGCTGACTGTTTCTGAATTCCTGTGTGCTTCAACGGATGGGAAATAAAATATGATTTTTGTACTTAGCATAAGATCTTTTTTAAGGCCATTGACCAATACAGGTCCCACCCATTTGTATTTTAGCCCTGAGGCATGCTGGGTAGAGAAAATGTCATATGGGGTTGACTTACAATCTTTCTCTTTGTGTCCATCAATGGACTCCAAGAAACATATTTTACCGTAAGCATAAACATTTTATTAAAAATAAAAGGGTGAATTGGATCAAAGGACCCAGACCACCAGGCGGTTCTGATTAATCATATATACGTAGTAAATCTGAATGTGAACTATATTCCAAGGACACCTATGATATTAAATCCAAAAATAAAATAAAATACACAATAAATAGAATTTGCAGTATTGGGATAAATTATAGTACAACAATAAATATGTCTATAAATGCTCTGTAAATGCTCTATAAACAAGTCCAATTAATAGGGGATGATCCTGAAGTGCACCATGTGAGGGAAATCCTATAAACAATGTAAATAGTCCTTCACCACAATCAATGGGTAAAAGGCACATCATATCCTTTGAATTCAACCAAGACCTCAATGACCACCCAGACTGGGTCTTCTTAGGAAGATAAAAGCAGTGATCCTGGAATCAGCAATTCTCTCCACACCATTTCTCTTAACTCCAGGAAGGGGGATAATCAGGATTCTTATCACAACTAACAATATATTAAAACTGAAGCATATATGACAAGCCTTTAAAACAGCTGGACATGCATTACTTGTCCTCACCCAGTCACCGACCAGCAGTGGATCGGAGCGATGGATAGATGCAGCAGTCCAGGTGCTTGACAGAGCCACGTAGTCACACCCTTACGCGTTGGACTTCTTCAGAGAGTGTGACACTCATAGGTTGTTCTTCCTTTGGTCTATAAACATTTTATTATATTGAAAATTCAGATTCACATTAACAGAGTGCCCCTGGGGGTTTGTTGTATCCTAAATCCTTATAGTTATCATCCAGACCATTCACTAGGTAGTTATAGAGTAGTGGACATACGCAATGGGGACCCTAAGTAAAAATAGGGCTTGCAGACATAGAAAAGCCCTTGTTCAAATTTTAGTATCCACATTTATACTTATCCCAACTGTTACATGCTTAGACATGCTCACCTGTATATTGCTTTCCCACTATTCTATTCAGTACAGATTACTTAGTGAGTTCCGTAACCTTTCTGTAACAGAAGAGTCTAGCTCAGTGGTTTTTAGCCAGGGTTCCATGGAACCCTAGGATTCCTCCAGAGGTTGCTAGAGGTTCCTTGAGCAATGAGAAATGTATGCCTCTCAGATAACTGACACTGTTGATCTTTTTAGCTATCTGAAAGGAGGTAATTCTTCTCAATGACCACAACTGTAAGGAGCATTCTTCCCACTGACCATTACACAAATGTATCATAAATTGTAGTCAGGGCAGCTGATAAGGTACAGGGTCCTGTACAGGGCTCAGGCTCTCTATGTTCAATGAGGGCCCATACAGCTTTATGGTCGTTTACTAGACCAACAGAGTGAGGAGCAATTAATTTAACTGATCCCTCTGTGACTCCCCCTGCATTGCAACCATCTTCTCCTCCTCTCCCTCCCGCTTGGTTCCAGTAATTGTGTCCCCCTGCTATTCTGGTCACCCCCCACAATCAGACCCTCCCTTCCTGCAGGTCCAATGGGGGACACCTTCTGGGTGTCAGGATGGAGTGTGGGGGGGATCAGTAAACATGCCAAATTTACTGGCCCCTTCATTTCTTGAATGAACACAGTAAGCAATGTGTAGTAATAAAAAGAAAAGAGAAGGCGCCTGGCCCTTTAAATAAAAGATTGTTGAACCTGCTGCCCTTTTAATTGTAATAAAACAATAAATAGGTATATATCATAGGTAAAAAGGCGCTGGTAATCTTAATATATCACGTGTTATAAAAATTAATAGGTGATTTAAAGTGTAATATATGTGATTAAAAATTGCTACAAATATATATATGATCTACTATTGGTGCAATTAGCAAAGAAAAGTGCATACCAGTGCAATTTCAATTCAGAAGTGTTTGTGCTTCTCAAAGTAAATTAATCCACAAAGGTGTGGATCAGTGAACCAATAAATAGATATATAAAGAATTCCATACAAAAATCACATAAGAATATATAAAAATATAAATATATAAATGTGCTCCAAGTAGTGTTTAAAAGTCCAGGCAATAGCATGCAATCAAAATTGTGCTTGGTGGATTCTTATTAATCCCTTCACAGTGCTCCAGGTGCTGGGATGTGACAACCGTCAATTAAGAAGTGCTTGTGCTTCTCAAAGTAAATTAATCCACAAAGGTGTGGATCAGTGAACCAATAAATAAATATATAAAGAATTCCATACAAAAATCACATAAGGATATATAAAAAAATCACATAAGAATATATAAAAAAATATAAATATATAAATGTGCTCCAAGTAGTGTTTAAAAGTCCAAGCAATAGCATGCAATCAAAATTGTGCTTGGTGAATTCTTATTAATCCATTCACAGTGCTCCAGGTGCTGGGATGTGACAACCGTGGCCTCTTACCAGCTAGCAGCAGGTCACAAGGACCCCCAACGCCTGTGATCCCTTTATTGGGTGGATCAGACCTCTCCTCGATTGCTTGGATCTCTGGCTCCTATATTACTCGAGTTGGACCATGTAGTCCCCCCATACACATAAAGATATAGAAGAACAAATAGCCTCCAATAGTGAAATACTGTTTTATTCTCCAAAAAACATACACTATAAGGTGACAATTAGCCTCTTACTATTTGTTGTGCCCTCCTGGCACTGGGCAATTCGGCAGTACAAAATCGTTTTTTTGGGTCTTAGGAAGATATTCTCCGGGGATCTGCAGCACCCTGTATCTCCTTTCCCCCTTTCTTTGTATTGCAGCGGTGGATGTGTATCCCAGCCTCTGTTCCGAATGCTCTGTGTGTTACTTCCGGGTTAGCATTGACCACAATGCATTTCGCTTAACGAGCGTCCTCAGGCAGTCTATGCTGGCCCTGTCAGTCACATCTTAAGTATCGCTATCTCTATTATGATTGGCCGGTGTTTAATTTTGCTTTTGTAGCGCCATTCATTTATTTTTATTGACATTAAGTGCCGATCTGTATATTTAACAGGATGGTATCGATTTATTACGTGACCCTTTTATTTTATGTGTATTTGACATTTGCTGCAAATCGCCCGGGTATATTCCTATTCCCCGCATTATACAAACAGCAATTCACATCCAATAATTCTTAAAAACACATAATGTATTTCCCACAATTATAAAACTATTTATATCTAGTATTAAATCTTTATTAATAAAACATTATAAATTAAAATTGAAATTAGACATTATAAAATAAAAAAACTGAGAAAATGGATGTATTTAACTTATTAAAAGAAAGAACCTATAACTCTAGTGAGATCTTCCAACAAAGATCAATTAATGAGGTTAATATGTCCCAAAATTTTAAACAGCTACAATATAATTTGGAGAGACAAATAAGAACCTGGTGGGATATCACTACCTTTGATAGGTACATAGAGGAAGATATTACCCCCAGACGCCTTAGATGGGATGTCAATCCCAATGATGGAATAGAGGACAAAACCTCTATGGAGGAATGGTTCAAATTTTTCAATAATAAAGAGAAACAACTAATGGAACTCTTAACTAAAAGGAGGAAAACCAAACTCAGTATTATAGAATCAAAAATACAAAATATTAAAGAAAAACTAGCTCCACTCAACGAGACCCAAGAATATAAAGATAAAATAACAATGATGCAAAAACATATCGCACAATATGACATTGAGATAAAAAGGAAAAAAATAAAGAAATACCAACGTGACATAGAAGATTACAAAAAGGGTGTGGTTTACAAATGGCAAGAAGTAATAGGTACTAATTCAAGGGAATCATCCCCAGAAAGGGAACCTAATAGCCTGGACGTAAGATACAACCTTATGAAAGACTTCAGGGTAACACCACATAGAAATATAAGGAGAGAAGAGATGACTCCCATCATTTGTGAAGATGACGAGGGGGACACTACTGCCAATACCATCTTGATACCCACAAGTAATAGATTCTCACCCTTAAGGAATAGAGAAGAATTCTCTACTCCTAGATATATGGAACACCCAAAAATAAGGGAAAATCATAACTATGAACGGAGGAACTCCAACTCTACACCCTATACACCCCAACATACCTTCCAACAACCCCAATTTAAGCCGGTGAGAGGGAGAGGCAGAGGGAGAGGAAGAGGATGGGGAAGAGGGAGAGGATATAAGAAAAATAACTATCAATATGATAATTATAACAATTACCAACAACAAAGAGGAGGAGAAAGACAGACAACATATAGAAATGACCAAGAATATTATCAACCGCCGGGCAGATTAAGACAGGAACCCTCGGGAATGTATAGAGAGAGAGAACGACTCCCTTCCCATCAGGAATATAGGAACAACCAACATCATTACCCATACCCCTCAGATGGCCAAAGACCAGGACCTTCAGAACACTATATCTACCCTCATCCCAATGATGGACAAAAGCCAGGTCCCTCGGGACAATTCAAGCAACAGGGGGAAGAGAGGTCTTGGAAAGACAATTATTGGGCCAACATGCGGGAAAACGCAAAAAAAGAGGATGTAGAGGAGGGAGAAAGAAAACGGAAAAGGGACGTCTAGAGCAAGGGATATTCAATTTAGCAGGGGTGGAACTTACACCATCAGAATTGAAAATATTACAAGAGGGACTGAAATTTGCCCCTGCTAAATCTCTAGATCATTTTGAGACTTTTATCGATCTAGAAAAGTTTACACGAAAACTTAATATTAAGAAATTTTTTGCGGAACAACACAAGAAAGGGATAGGAGGAGAGGAAGAAACAGAATACCAACATACCCAACTTCGGAATAAATCAGTTTTTAATCCTAAATCCAGTACCTACCAATATATCCAAGTGTTCAGGAATATTGTTCAAAAAGAGGTACAGATGATGAAAAGGAAGCCAACTAAAAATACAAAGGAAGTTTGGGAAGCCATCAGAAGTTTGGAAGAAAAGAAGAATATCATTATTAGAGCAGCTGATAAAGGAGGGGGTCTAGTGATTCTCAAAAAAGAAGATTATATCAAGGAACTGGATCGTATTGTAAATGATGAAGATACATATGTTAAATTACCTGGAAATCCTACAAATAAATTGAAAGCCAAAATGATACAGTGGATTAATAAAGGGATGAAAAAGGGCCTCCTGAACAAAAAAGAAGGAAAATACCTGAATATTAAAGCCCCTCGTATGCCGGTGATATATCAAATCCCCAAGATTCATAAAAATCTACAGCAGCCACCGGGAAGACCCATAATCAGTGGCATAGAATCTTTATATGCTAGGATGGGTGAATATTTGGATACATTTTTTCAGCCTATAGCTGCTATTGGAAAATCCTTTTTAAAGGATACCAAGGAAACATTAACCTCACTAGTGGACATAAATATCACCGAAAACACAATATTGGCATCGATCGATGTGGAATCATTATATACGAACATCAGACAGAAGGATGCATCAAGGGCTATCAAATGGGCCTTAGAAAAATACACCAATTTAAAGGAACCACAAAGAGATTTCCTATTGAAAGGCCTGAATATGGCTATGTCAAATCATCATTTTTGGTATAAGAATGAGTACTATAACCAAATAAAGGGTGTAGCTATGGGAGCACGTTATGCTCCCAGCGTAGCAAATATATTTTTAGCCAAATGGGAAGAGGAGGATATCTACTCAAAACTTCCACAACAACTGAAGTATTACCGCCGATATCTTGATGATATCTTGGTTGTGTGGGAAGGATCGCAAGAATCCCTGGAACATTTCTTCAAGAAAATGAATAAAAACAAATATCAGATCAAATTTACAGGTAATATGGACAAAAATACAGTGCAATTTCTCGACTTGGAGATCTTTAAGCACAACGGCACTTTAAACACCAGAACCTTCTTTAAAAAGGTGGATACTAATGGCTACATCTCTAAGAGGAGTTGCCATCACCCGGCTTGGATACAAGCGATACCAAAAGGGCAATTCACCCGAATTAGAAGGAATTGTACAGATTTAAAAGACTACAATACACAGACAGATAAATTAATAGAAAGATTCAGAGAAAAGGGATACAAAGAGAAAGACCTGAGAATCACACAAAAGAAAATATCCGAATTGAAGAGAGAAGACCTCCTAAAGAATAAGAAGAAAAAGAAGAAAGAAAACCCAAACTTTGAACTAGCTTTTATTACGGGATTCAACACCCAATACAAAGAGGTTGAAAAATGCATAAAGAAAAATTGGCACATCCTATTAAGGGATGACACTTTAAAAACACTCCTCCCAAAGAATCCAAAATTTATTTATAAAAGAGCCCCGGGACTACGGAATATCCTATCAAAAAATGTTCCAGACCCACCAAAAAAACCACAAATGTTTTTTGCAAAAAATGGCTTCTATAGGTGCAGAAGATGTAAAGCATGCAGGACAAGCAGATTTAAGAAAAGGATTGAACACAAGTTCTTCTCCGCGGATAATCGGGAATTTGAGATTAAAAAATTCATCACCTGCGATACTAGATTTGTTACATACATGTGTACTTGCCCTTGCGGATTAAAATACATCGGACGCACGACCCGCACTTTAGCAATTAGGATAGGAGAACATGTCGATAACATAAAGAAAGGCTTCAAAAAGCACAGCCTGTCCAATCACTTCAGAATTTTCCACAACCAAGATCCCTCCCTCCTTTGGTTCTGTGGAATTGACAAAATATTCAGTCATTGGAGAGGCTCAGATATGCGAAAAATGATATCGCAGAACGAAACCGCATGGATCCATAGACTAAAAACATTAAAACCCATGGGGTTAAATGCAGACATAGACCTTAATTGCTTTTTAAATAATTTTTAGGAATTTAATTGAATATATCCCTTGCCTTTAGATAATATATCTCATATTTATATTTTAAATATCCATTTTATATATATATTTTTTAATACAAATTATGGATTTTTATATAGATAATATTATTTTAAAAAAATTTATAATGTACACTGTACCTTTTAATACGCATATGTCCCTATAAATTAATATCTATGTCCATAAGAATGATAAAATAAAAAATAATTGTTCCTATATATGGCCACTAGATGGAGTTATAGTCCCGAATTACACTAAAAAGAATGTAGGAAAAATTAGATGACCACTAGATGGCGTCAATTAAAGATATATATTTTTTTATTTTATAATGTCTAATTTCAATTTTAATTTATAATGTTTTATTAATAAAGATTTAATACTAGATATAAATAGTTTTATAATTGTGGGAAATACATTATGTGTTTTTAAGAATTATTGGATGTGAATTGCTGTTTGTATAATGCGGGGAATAGGAATATACCCGGGCGATTTGCAGCAAATGTCAAATACACATAAAATAAAAGGGTCACGTAATAAATCGATACCATCCTGTTAAATATACAGATCGGCACTTAATGTCAATAAAAATAAATGAATGGCGCTACAAAAGCAAAATTAAACACCGGCCAATCATAATAGAGATAGCGATACTTAAGATGTGACTGACAGGGCCAGCATAGACTGCCTGAGGACGCTCGTTAAGCGAAATGCATTGTGGTCAATGCTAACCCGGAAGTAACACACAGAGCATTCGGAACAGAGGCTGGGATACACATCCACCGCTGCAATACAAAGAAAGGGGGAAAGGAGATACAGGGTGCTGCAGATCCCCGGAGAATATCTTCCTAAGACCCAAAAAAACGATTTTGTACTGCCGAATTGCCCAGTGCCAGGAGGGCACAACAAATAGTAAGAGGCTAATTGTCACCTTATAGTGTATGTTTTTTGGAGAATAAAACAGTATTTCACTATTGGAGGCTATTTGTTCTTCTATATCTTTATGTGTATGGGGGGACTACATGGTCCAACTCGAGTAATATAGGAGCCAGAGATCCAAGCAATCGAGGAGAGGTCTGATCCACCCAATAAAGGGATCACAGGCGTTGGGGGTCCTTGTGACCTGCTGCTAGCTGGTAAGAGGCCACGGTTGTCACATCCCAGCACCTGGAGCACTGTGAATGGATTAATAAGAATTCACCAAGCACAATTTTGATTGCATGCTATTGCTTGGACTTTTAAACACTACTTGGAGCACATTTATATATTTATATTTTTTTATATATTCTTATGTGATTTTTTTATATATCCTTATGTGATTTTTGTATGGAATTCTTTATATATTTATTTATTGGTTCACTGATCCACACCTTTGTGGATTAATTTACTTTGAGAAGCACAAGCACTTCTTAATTGACGGTTGTCACATCCCAGCACCTGGAGCACTGTGAAGGGATTAATAAGAATCCACCAAGCACAATTTTGATTGCATGCTATTGCCTGGACTTTTAAACACTACTTGGAGCACATTTATATATTTATATTTTTATATATTCTTATGTGATTTTTGTATGGAATTCTTTATATATCTATTTATTGGTTCACTGATCCACACCTTTGTGGATTAATTTACTTTGAGAAGCACAAACACTTCTGAATTGAAATTGCACTGGTATGCACTTTTCTTTGCTAATTGCACCAATAGTAGATCATATATATATTTGTAGCAATTTTTAATCACATATATTACACTTTAAATCACCTATTAATTTTTATAACACGTGATATATTAAGATTACCAGCGCCTTTTTACCTATGATATATAAGCAATGTGTAGTAATCGTCCTTGTGTTTATTTATAACTCTAATACACACTGTCTGTGTTTGGTGCTGTACACCTGCACCCACATGTCTTGGGGGGGCTCTCAAGTAGGCTGCATGGGGCTCCGTGATTTCTAACGGCAGCCCTGGTTGTAGATATTGTCACTATTAGCTAGGATTCCCTGAGACCGGAAAGTTATTTAAAGGGTTGAAAAGTTTGAGAAGGGTTGCGAAAGGCTGGTCTAGATGTTGGGAAGCAGAAACAAGGGCACTCCTACTGTCTTTTGCCTTGACCATTAATATCCTCCTTGTTCTTTTGGGTCCTTAAGAAAAGTAATGAAAGGAGATAAGAAAGCAAAACCATCTGACTGCTGAACACTTTTTGATGTGATCATTCTGTTAACATGCACGCTAAAGCCTATGGAAAAAAGATTAGGAATGTCCTCACATCCTAACACTAACTAGATCTTAGAGGGGAACTATAAGAGCTGGACAAAAAATACAGTTTAGGAGATCATCAGTCCTCACTAGCACAAAATATTTGCCCTATCCAAATTCAAAACGATGTCTGGCAAAAAGGGATATATGTGAAACTTTGGTGATTGTAATGAGCACAATTTCAAAGATATAATGCACCCTTAAAAGAAAGTGGGAAAATCATGTTTTAAAGTTTTTCTTTTCTATGTGGGACCACCATTAATTACCTCAAAATGTATTAACTTTGTAGACTTTGGTATCACTGGTAAATTCTTTCCATGAGAAAATCACATCACTCGAGGAGAAGGCATCAGCAATGGAAAAACTAGGGGATAACGCAAGCAAAGCAACTATCAGCAAGTCAATGACAACAGTGTGGCAGAGATGGACCAGGCTCCGCAGTACAGCACGTGAGCAGGAGAAGATACTGGAGGAGGCTGTACAGGAGTGGAAGAAGCTCAGTGATAAGGTACCAACCGTTAGTATGAGAGCTGTGTACCATACCTTTATAATCAAAAATGACTTTAACATAATAACATGAAATTGTTTTTGGCAAGTACATATTTGGGCTAATATTTTAGCATTTACCCAGAAGTAATTATTGATGAAATGTTCACTTTTCTACTTGATAGCTGTGTGAACATATAAATTAAATAAATACAGTAAACCCCCCTCCATTGCGGGGGTTACATTCCGGACCCAGCCGCGAAAAGTGAAAATCCGCGAAATAGAAAAACCCTATTAAAATGCATTGTAGGCATGTTTTTTTACTGTCACTGTACGTGTAAAAGCTTTTTAAGGTCTTTAAACACACTTTTAAAACAATAGAAACTCATTTAAACACATAAAAGATACTGAGAGACATAGCAAGAGCTATGGAAAACACAAACATATTTCATTTTTAATGATTTATATAGTAAAATAACATTACAAAAAAAACGCAATATACCGGGACCGCAAAAACTGAACCGCGATGGAGCGGGGGTTTACTGTATACCCCATGCTTCTCTAATAAACCTCAACTATAAAATTAGAGAGCAGCTAACATCCTTTTTAAATCTTAACAACCCATAACATAAATTATATAAATGAATATACTAATAACATGCAAAAACGTGAAACATTAACTACTTCTTTATTGTGCAAACTAATATCACAATAACAGTATCTTCATATCTGTGTGTAATTCAACATAAAAGAGACCAAATTTATTTGAAGTTAATATATCATAAACATAAACACATAATCAACCCCACATAGTGAATGAAACAATGCATAACATACACAATATAATAGTCCCCAAATAATAGTATCCTAAGTCCATGATATTTGTGCATGTGCCAAAAGAAACCAATCTTCCTCCGATCTGAATCACAGCACATTGCAGTGCACCACCAGAGAGACTGGTTTCCTTTGGCACATGCACAAACAATATAAACTTGTGAGACTATTATTTGCGAATTGTATAATAATATTGTGTGTGTTACGCATTGCTTCATTCACTTTGTGGTACTGATTGTGTGTTTATGGTCATAATATATTGAGTTTACATATATTTGGTCTTTTTTATGTTGAATAACACACAAATGTGATCATCTATCTATAAATGCTTCTTCCAGTGGTCAACTGTGTGTCAGGAAATGATTAGGTCTACATACTAACAGCTGCTGAAACTAAACGTTATAATCAAAACGTCTGTATTGAGCAAAAGAGAGGGTCCCTTTTCCCATTTATAGCCCATTTTACCAGCAAGGTGTTCTTGCCTGTACACAATCCATTACTTATACTTCTGAGGGTGGAAAGTGTTTTGATGTGGTTGTCTTCAGGAAGAGGTGTAAACAAGCAGAATGTTTAGGCAGTCTGGTTTGTATTTCCAGATCCAGGAATCCACCTTGGCAATTGATCAGCTTCAAGAACGCCTACCAGAAAGCTGCACAGAAAAGGCCACAAAAGCTGAACTGATCGAGCTACTGGAGAACCATGAATCCTTCTCTCGCGAGTTGGAGCAGGAGTTCTCAGCAGTCAATCGGCTTAGACAGCATGCACTGAATAGTGTCTTGCGAGATGTTGTATCTGAACCAGCTGCTTTTGAAGACCTGCCAGTCATTCAAGAAATTAAAGCCATGCTTGACAGATGTTCAAAGTAAGAAATCTGTACTGGGAAATGTGGTTATAGCACATATTCATTTGAGGTTAAAGTAGATATTAACTCAGTCACTTAAATCCCATAGAATCTTTAACATGTAATTTTAAAATGTTTTTTCATTTTTTTTAACCAGCTTTTATTAAAATACTGACAGTGATACACAGAAATCCTGGCATAAAGAGGCTTTTCAGACACGTCCTGTGATGGATTGACAACACTATCCCTCTCTCCCATCTGTCATCCTGCGTGTCACAATGTCACGTGCGCCTCTGGTGGAGACTATAAGCAACTATGCTAACACACATTGCTTTGATATTTTCTGCAGTTGTCAGTGTGTAGAAGTTAGTATAGAGCGACAATGTTCAGCTGATGCTGGAGAACATGCACTTTATTAGCATTGAAGCAGGATCATTTATAAAAATAGGGTGTTATATGTTAATAAACCCTGAAGTTTTTCTAAATCAACTACAAAAATCCTAAAGCAGACTTTACAGCATAATGCAAGTCTTCATATAATACCCAGACCCCCTTCCAATTTAAAATTTACCCATTGTTTCAAAATGTACCAGTCAAGAAAAAAGTTTGATTTGTACATACCTTACCTTCGTCTTCTGCATCACTGATATCAGCATACTTCTGGTAAGACTTCTGTGGGAGGATTCTGGTAAGATTCTTCTTGCAGGTTTTGGGCTGCTCGGTATTTCCCAGGATGTAGCCAGAAGAAATGTGATGTCATTTTTGCTTAGGTGCTGCAGGTGGAAGACAGGGGTAAAGTAAGTATAAATCCAATGTTTTTCTGTACAAGTACATTTTGTGACTACTAACATTGGATGATTTTTTTAAAAGAGGAGGGAGGCCTGATAATAAAAGCACACCTTGCTTTTTAATGCAAGGTCCACTTTAAACATACATATAAAATATGTGTGCCGTGCAAGTAAGCAGGACTGAGGTTAATTTGTGTTCCCCTAAGGTCAGTTTTTGTAGGGCTCATTTTACATGGGTTTTGCTTGCATGTTTCTTGGACATACAGGTCAATGTAAATGCAAAAAGCAAGTGGAAGCAAATCAGAAGCAGCTTGAAGTAAATGTTTGAGGAATTGAAAGTCAATACAACTCAAAGGCACCAAAAGCCTACTGCAAATGCCTTGCTGATGTATCTTATTTCATGTGAATAAGCCCTTATTGTGACTTTTTCTATAACCTGAAATTTTATAGAAATAAATGTATATATATGGGAATAATGTGATAATAAATCGAGAGACAGCAGGCCACCTGAAATTTAGCCACTGTAGACGTCAGCCTATGTGGACTTTCCACAAATCTAGAACTCCCTTTGGTCAAAATGAGCCTCAGCTTCAACATTGGTTTCCTGTTTGGGTTTCTTATAACTGTTTAACAGCTTTTACACAACTGTGGGAAAGGAAATTGTACATAAATCATTTTTCATGCTTTTTATTCATGATGGTTTCTTAAAGTATGCAACAGAAAGTAAAGAAGAGCAAGAAGCTTGTAGAGCAAGAACTAAAGGAGCGGGAGGATGTGGAGAAAGAGCTGAATGCAGTTAAAGCCTGGATCAAGGATACTAAGGCCAATCTACTGAACCCTGCATCAGAAATGGACATGCAGATAGAAGACTGGCAGGTACCTTATTGTAGAAAAATGTATGCTGAAGTTTCACTTGCTTATATTTTGCCTTCTCTGGTTCCTTCATCCACATGAACACGCTAATGGCGTTTTTAGGTAAAATCATTATTTTTCAGTACACAATTCGTTTTAAGCCAAGTGATGCTATAACTGGGTCTCTGTACTTCTTTATGCGACAGAGGTTTTATGGGTGGTGAGAGGGGCTGCAGGCTGCAGTACAGTGTTTTCTGAATACATCACCTTACCTCGGTATGCCTGTCAATAGTCCCATTCCTGATGCAAGCAATGGGATGGTACTTGGAAGATGTTACATAAATATCAATGCTCTGATGGGTGGATGTCAGTTGGGTCCTAGGCAGGCTGTATTTGCAAGCAGACCACCCTAAGTACCACCCACATGTGATGCTGAGTTTCCAGGATTGAAAGAACTGAAATCAAATGAATGAAAGGGATAGGCCAGGGGCAGTAAGATTTAAGACGTAAGCTTTCTCTGACTTCCTGCAGCTTTTATTGCACATTGTGGGAATTCACATTGTACAGTGAAGCATTTCTTAGTACAACCGGGCAAGTCTAAAGGTCAGGCTGAAGTTCAGATTTACATTGATCAGCTGTAATGCTATTACCACTGACAGGCAAAGTGAATACCAAAGATTATCTTGTTACACTGGCACCTGGAAGTGGGTGGGATATATGGAAGTGGGTGGGAAACCCGCATCCAATTCGCATAAGTGTGAAGGTTCTTCCAGGGAATATGTGCCTTCTTTAGTAGATAGACATATACACAGTTTTGGCTGTTTTTCTTTTTTTTTTTTTATCAATATAACTAAGATGTTAGTAGACAGTTTTTGTTATAAATTAGCTTGAAGGCGTTATCTGCTTTTTAATATTCTATACGCTGTGGTTTGGTGCTTGGCTCTCTTAATGTTTAGTCTGTCTACTTTGATGTTTCCTGAATGCAAGCCATTAGCAAGTAGTTTGTTCAACTTTGTGTTTTATCTAAATATTATTTCAATCTAAATATTTTAGCTTGTACATATGAAAATAGACTATCACATTTCATTATGTTTGATTAAACATTTAGGCCCCATTCACATATCCCTTAGCAGAAATGTGGGTTCCCCCTAGTGATTTAAAAAGCATTATTCACATGCATGGCATGCATAGGGCAGCCCATTCACTTTATTGGGCTGCCCTATGAGTGTTTGTCACTCCAAAGAAGTTCAGGGATCGAGTTTCAGGGATCGAGTCAGGAGCGATTTTACAGTCATACATCAAAAAAGATCTCCTTGCGATTGGGCCTCTGTACAAAATTTAGCAGCTAGCACTATACTCTGGGGAAGTACAACAAAATGAATATAAAAATTGTGCAGCACTATGAATAGTAAAGTGCAAAGTGCATATCAATAAAATAGTGTTAAAGAAATTAATCCTGTGTATTAGCTGGTTGAAAATACAATTTCCATTGATTCTGAAGGACTACTTCTGGGCTTAATCTATTTTAAGTTTTTCTTGAGACTTTTGCTATTCACATTATACATGGAATGTTTATGAATTTTTGAATATATCTTTTTTTAACAGATGTAAAAATATTTACACTTTGCACTTTATTGGCATTAATTTTATTCACATTATATACTGAAGGTTGATGAACTCTTTCTTTAACACCATTATAATTGATACACACTTTATTATTGATAGCACTGCACAATTTTTATATTGATTTTAAACTCATGTTTTGCCATGATTCTTGCTTGTTTTGTTGAGCCACGTTGTGGCTAAATCATGCCATGTTTGGAGTGCCATTCATGATGAATGGCACACAAATGCCCGTCAAGTTTTCTGACACAATTTGTAATCATGGGCAGACTCACGGAGATTCTGTCCACAATTCCAAATTAGCCATGAACAGGGCCTTTATGTGATATCTGTGATGTTTTAATTTTTTTTTAAACATAATGATAATTCTTCGAATTTGTATGACCTAGTAGGTTCTACTTTAAGACTGTGATAAGCACTTTTATATATTTAAAGAATAACATTGTAAAATATGCCAATTTTCATCTTTCTCAGAGTTTGCAGAAAGAATTAAATGCTCATCGTCACAAAGTGGAGAAATTGTCTGAAGAGCAACAGAACAAATATTTGGAGATGTATGCAATTCTACCATCTGAACTCTCCTTATTGCTTGCTGAAGTGGCATTAGCACTGGCAAATGTAAACGAGGAGGTAATTTATATGCTATGTTTTTTAAAAGTAATGCAATTTTTTCATTCTCACTAATGATTTGGTGTGCATTCCCAGTTCAAATTTTATTGATATAGCCATGGTCTGGTGTGAATTCTAGTGTTTTGCTTGTAATACATAGTGTACATATAGAGGAGATACCTACATTTGTTTTTCCTTTATACAGTTGGGGAGGTACAGAATGATTCCCTAAGTAGTGTAGCAAGCTAAAGTTTCTATCTCAGGGTCTGGTCTACGGTAGGGAGAAAAATAGGTTACTTTAGTCACTTTAGTTTTTTTACCTTTTTTTTGTTCAACTCAATTCTAGGAGACAGGGTTTAGGGTGCTGGGTTCCCAAAATATTACATATTTTCTGCTAGTTGCAAGAGCAATAGACCCTTTAAGAACAGCCTACTGGTAACTGCTGGCCTGTGAGAGCAGTTAGACAGACCTGTGACCCCGTAAGAGCCGTCACAGTCTATCTTAAGTGTCAGTGGATCCATCTGTAATAAATCTGGCTCCTGACTCTTTTAGAGCAGTCAAAGGTACCTTAATTGATGGGCCTTGAAAGTCCAGACAGTAACTTCTACCCAGCTACTCTGTGATACTCTTCAGCAAAAAGATTCTCTATAAGTCCAACTAAATCCAGATATCCACTCAAGCAGGTAGTTCCCTTGCCCCATATTGAGACAAGGCTCAAGTAGAGAGACGCTCTGAACACACATCCTGACCAGACACCTTGGAGGTAGAAAGGGCACCATGGAAAGGTGACCCAATATATATCAAAATTATAGTTGCTATGATGAAGGCGAAACGCGTCGGCATTTGTCATGTTGTCACCGCTATCCATGCTGGAATAAAGGATTTTACTTAGAAGAAGCCTTTTCGTGTGCCAACTTTATTCATATTACATTTAATTTGGATGCTCAGCCTGAGCACCGACACTTAGCTCTTTATCTCCTCACAGTGCGGTGGAGCTAGGGTGAGTTGTTGTATATATCAAAACTATACCTGTAAATAAGGACCTCAGCGATTGGTTGGGTTAGATACATATTCATGATATATATATATATATATATATATATATATATATATATATATAAGTGCTTGTCTTTAAGGCACTGATTACTGGAACCCCCTTTACAGTAGAGCTGACCATAGACGGGTTGAATCTCAGCTGTTTCAACTGGGATCTATCGATCAACTACAGCATGTCAAATTTTTAGCATGCAATTATTGCCAGCGGCTATATCTTCTAGCAATTATCACTGTGTTCTCCAAGCAGGGATTGCTCCCTGTGTCCCTCCAGCCGGCAGAACTCATTAGCTCCATGGGGGGGGGGAGGGATTCTTCCATCAACACTAGCTGTGTTGATGGGAAATTGAGCAATTTTCTTTCTTGCAACCCGTGGTTGCAGGAAAAAAATCATATCATCTAAAGCCTGCCTAAGAGGCAAAAGCACATAACCCACTGAGCTTAGGGAAGACCTGCAAAGTCTAAAAAATGTAGACAGTAGTTCAGGCTGGTTACATCCTAGCACCAAACACACTAAATTGAATTAGGGACAAAACATCATGAGGCAGGGTCCCTATACAATTATTCTATAGTACAGTGATAAGTGCTTTTCAACATAGCCCTTATACAACACATAGAGGCACATTTATTTAAAACGTGTTTGTGATCTGTGTCTCTGGAGCATTTCTAGCATTGTCAGGAAGGAAGAGGAAATCTCCACAATAAAGGACATAAACTGCACTAAAAACCTGGCAAATGTTCTAAGCCGCCTTTGCTTTGTCCGAAATGAAATAAAAAGTGTTGATTGAAGTAAGCAGAGAGGGGCAGAGTAAATGTAGTTGGCCACTAACAAAAATATGGAAGCATAAGCTTATGAACTATAAAAGACATATACATTTCACTTTAAGATGAACACTCTAGTATTAGGTAAAAATATGTGCACGTTGATATACTATACTTTTTCTGTAATGTCCCCCATCTAGATTCAAATGAAGCAGAAAGAAGCACAGCAAAATCAAGTGCTGCATCAGGAGATGAGTCAGCAAGCTGCAGAAATTGAGCAAGAGTTGAATATCATTTTGGAAAAACTGAAAGGGAAAGCAAGTGATGTGGCTCAAGCTAAAAAAGATCACAAGGTATGTAAGGTCTGAATTCTGTGTTGATTTGCATGTCAAATGCAAATGATGGCTCATATGCAGTATGAGCCAACATTCCTCCCTTCTGTGATGAGGAGAGACCATTCCCATACTTTGGGGTTGATTTACTAAAACTGGAGTGTGCAAAATCTGGGGCAGCTGTACATGGTAGCCAACATAGGTGTGCGCAGCCCATTGCATTAGGGTGTGCACCCCAAAGTTTAAATACACATGCATGTGTTTGCCTACATGTATATGGCCCCGGTACATTACTCTCCCTGCTGGCAAAGTGAAATAGAAGTGTGTGGCACTTCTCTTATGGCAGAGCAGGTCCGAGGGAGATCTTTCCCATCTCCTCACTGGCAAACAGAGTGATAATGCTAATGTGCCCTAGGTGATTAGGGTGTGCCCAGGCACACCCGGCACACCCTGTGCGCACGCCTATGGTAGCCAATCAGGTTCTAATTTCAGTTTGTTCAATTAAGTTTAAAAAAAAAAAACAACAGGAAGCAGATTGTTTTTTTATGCAGAGCTGCACCAGATTTTGCACTTTCCAGTTTTAGTAAATCAACCTCTTTGTCTATATGTGTGAAGCAAAGGAGGAGCTTTCTGCAGCAACCACAACAAAGTGGACGGAGGGGGTATAGTTTACCTTCATTAGGCAGCCGTAGCTTCCATATAGCTACTCCAGAGGAGCTATACAAGGACACTGACACAAGTGAAGTGTCATAGGGCAGTGTTTCTCAACTCCTGTTCTCAAGACCCACTAACAGGCCAGATTTTAAGTATTACCTTGGGGAGATGCAGACTAGAATACTGCAATCACTGAGCAGCAAAATATATCACCTGTGATGCATTTCAGTTTTCTTGCAAATCTGGCCTGTTAGTGGGTCCTGAGGATCGGTGTTGAGAAACGCTGTCATAGGGCACTCCAGTTGTATTGAAAGTCTTGGAACTTATCTATAGGGGTGAAAGTGATAAACTCAATAATTGATTCTCAATAAAAGCACATCTAAACCAAAAAATAACATTTAAATGTATTGATGTGACGGCTGTGTTAGTATCCTTTTTAAATGTTTCTTTCTTTGGTTTTTTTTAGACAGCCTTCCAGTAACACACTTTCTGTCCACACTCACTTACTGTACTGTATCTACAGTATGGAGGAGCATTGCTGTTACTCTAGGACAGAAAGTATGTTAGGTTAAAGGATAAGTTCATGTTACACCCATATTCAGGGTATAACATGTAACATGTTACGAACAAACCGGCCCCCGCTCCACCCCGATCCCTCTCTCTGGCAATTAGTGGGGATTTTCTCCAGCCACTAGCTGTCAAAATTTTTAAAAAAAGATCCGGCCACATCACTCATTCACAGTCCTCTGTAAATGGAAAACTACAAGACTCGACAGCCTTTGTATCTGTCGGCTTGTAGTTTTCAATGATCTACCACTGCACTGTGGAGTGCCATGGAAGTTTATTGAGTCTTCCTGTCAGATTGTATCTGCTTGCTTGTACGATGTATAGGCACACACATACACTGGCAGGTCTACAGGAGACCTGCATGGTACCAATGCTCTGCTGATCACTGGTGCAATGCTTTAAAGACTACAGAAACCAAAAATAATAAATGCACATGTTTTTACCTGCAAAAAAAAGAGCATTTATTATTTTTTTGTTAAAAGGTAAAATTATCCTTTAACAGATCACCTTCCCCTCCCCTTTTCCTTATAACATGAGAGGAGGTGTTCTGAAATCCACAAAGAGAATCGGGAACAATGTAACTGATGCAGCACAGACAGAGAGCACAGGAAGGTATTAACTCATAAGATGTTAGACAAGACTAACCTTTTTTTTATTGCACTTAGCAAACAGATATGCCAAAATGTGTTGAATGATATATTTAACAGATCAGAAGGGAGAAAATAAAACATGTTTATCATTAGGATTTATATACACGTTGATATTTAACAAATGTAGGGGACCAAACTGAATGAGCTTTTACTATAGAATAAACATTGAGGATGATTTAATATAACTAGAGAGTGTAAAATCTGGTGCAGTTCTACATAGAAATCAATCAGATTGCATTTTTTTGTGTGATAGCTTAATTGAAAAAGCTGAAGTTAGAAGCTGATTGGCTACCATGCACAGTTGCACCAGATTTTGCACTCTCTAATTTTAGTAAATCAATCCCATTGTGCTTATCATAGCCTATTTCTAATCATTTCCATTATTTTTATAATGTAATTTTAGATGAAGTGCTCAACATTTATATGTGTTCAGTATGGTACCCCTGTGGATCTTTTCTAAGCATAGAGAGGCTACTTGATAAACTATAAAGTGGGGTCACTAGTGGGGCGCTGCCACGCTATAACATTTATATGATCTTGAATATTGTAAATGTATCTGATTACAATTCCTTCTTTTTACAGATCTTATGTGAGGAATTAGACAAGTGCAATATTAAGCTTGTGGAACTGGATGCAGCTGTGCAAGACTTTAGTGAGCAAAGTCCAACACTGGCAAAGCAGCTGGTGGACAAAGTAGGCATACTAACAGAACTGCAGCAGCAAGCTAGCAAGGAGGCTGAATACAAGACAGGCAAAGTAAAACAGGTACAAAAACTGACATTCACTTTTTAAATGTCAGCTAAAGATATTGCTACAGTCAGTACTTGATCAGCATCTTTCCACAGAAAGCTACATTTTCATATTTCAGCATGCACTACTGGCATATTACAATTTGTGCCCCTGACACACCAATGTGCTCTTTTTGTACATTAGACGGGAGGTGATACTTGTGTTCTGACCAAACTACATGCAGGTTATTGGGGAAAAATACAAACAGCATGGCATTGATCATGGTCTTTGTTTAGTGATGGAATTGATCACGAAAAAATAAGTATTTATACGTATGAAGGGCATTTAAAGTAAAGAAGCCCATCTTTTTAACTCAGGGTTAATGTGAGTCAGAATTAGGTTGAAAATGAGAAGCTGTTGAAATCAATTAATATTTCTAGTGTTACTTTTCCCTTACAATGGGAGACCAGAAAATAGGCTAGTTGGACTCCTGGCACTCTCATGCACTCCGGGTGTGCCTTCCTCCAACTGCATTACGCTTATGAACAGCACAGCTTATGCAGAGGTGCTACTGTTGCATCTTGAAAGCTGATTTTTTTTCAGGTTGAGACTTGTTTGGCTTGGGTATACTGTGGAATGATATACACTGGAAAGCAAATACATTTTTGCACACTTATGTGATCAATGATCAGATTTAGGACAGATCAGCAGAAAGGCTGCATAGTGTTTACAAGCACTGTTGTGGAGCATGGAAATTTGATTCTGGCTTAGGTAAAGCCTGCATATAGTTTGTTTATTCTTTCAGTGTATAAAGAATTTTGCCTGATATGCCCTTATTTATCTCCACAAACTACACAACCATACTGATTGGTTACCTTGCAATTTTTTATTTAAAGGAGAAGTATGGCCAAAGCTTTTTAGCTACACTTCTCCTGGAGATCACAAGAGTGCACTTAAACTGGTTTTCCAGCCTGCCCCTTCAAAAATTAAAAGTCAGCAGCTACACATACTGTAGCTGCTGACTTTTAATATTAGGAAACTTACCTGTCCCGGAGTCCAGCGATGTCGGCACCGCAGCCGATGTTTCCATCGGCTGTCGGGTGCTGCCGCCTCCATTGCCGGTAAGGGAATCCAGCAGTGAACCCTTGAGGCTTCACAGGCGGGTCCCTACTGCGCACGCGTGAAGCGCACTGCACATTTGGATTGGTTCAGCGATGGGGGAAGGAGGAGGGAGCCAAACTTCCAAGGGACAGTGCCGCAGCACCATCTCCCGGATGTGGGGAAGGATACCTGTCAAAAACAGGTACCTGTTCCCCCCTCCCCCCTGAAAGGTGCCAAATGTGGCACTGGGGGGGGGGGGGAGGAAGCAAATAAGCGGAAGTTCCACTTTTGGGTGGAACTCCGCTTTAAGTCTGCACTCCTGTGTCCCAGAAGCAGCCGACAGAAGGCTAAAGCCTGCTGTTAGCTGAAATCACAGAGCCAGTCTAGGCTTTGTAGGGATCCTTACAATAATATTGGTATCCACCCAGATGCCTGACTAGCAGCTGGCTCAGCCTCTCAGCACACTGTTGAGAGGCTGAGCCAGCTACTCTAGCCCGCTGCACAGCCCAGCGTTCCAGTGAGCGCTGGAGGGGCAGAGCAGAAAACCAAGGACTGGCAGTCACTGGCTCTCTGCTTACTGAAGACTTTAATCGCTCAGTTCTCAGTGTAGAGACAGATCAATGATTCAGCCATCTAGTTGACTATGTATGTTTGTTTTTTTGTGAACCCATACTTCTGTTTTAATACAGCAACACCTAACAATAACAAAAAGGTATGCTCACAATAGGACTGTGTGCCCATATTATAGCAACCAGAAACAAAGAAACCCATCTGCATGCAGTAAGCAGAAAGCATCACTTTATTATTATAATATCATAATAATGTGATATGTTTTAACATAGTAAAATACATCAACGTAGCTTTGCTAAAATTTTAACAATTGTAAAATATTAAAATGGTATACTATTGACCTATTATTTGAAGAAGGATTACCCCTTTGGCTGGGAAGTAAAAAGAGATGCTGGTCTCCCAAATAGTACCCATGTATTATCAGATATATCAATATATGAGAATTTATACTTACCTAAAAAGTGTAGTAGGAGTTCCTGAGACCAGATGTTTAAACGTGTGCACTTTTAATTGTTCAAAAGTCCTTTGAAATTCCAACAAATTTCAGTGGTCTTAACATGCCTGGTTGATTGCTGTGGACAGCTGCTTTCCTTTCCTCCTGATTTCTTTGTTTAATGTTTATATGTTTGCCACCAACTTTAATTTTTTTATAGGCTGTTGTTCAACTGGAGGAATACAATGAAATGCTAGAATTTATTCTGCGTTGGATAGGGAAGGCAAAAATATTAGTGCATGCTCTCATCACCTGGAATTCATCAAGTCAGCTTCGTGATCAGGCAGTGGCTCACCAGGTATGTTGTGGCTGAAGTTTCAGTAGTTTACCACTTACACCGCTAGATAGATTACTTTGGATAACTATGTATGTGTTTCACACAATTTGGAAAATATTTTAGGTGCATAATTATTGGCCAAGACCTTGAAGTGCATGGAAATTCTAATACTGGCCATACACTAGCAGACTTCCAGACGAGAATATTCTCATGATGATTCGTACGAAAATTCTGTGTACATTTGATGCCAAGAGAACGCAGTGATTATTGCTGTAACAGCTATTAGCAATAATCGCATGTAAAATCTGGCAGGCTGGTTGTACCAAAGTTGATCGATCGATCAACTTGGGTACATTTAGCCCGTCCATACATGGTTTGAATTAATTTCAACTGTCTATGGCCAGCTTTATTGTTGTAAGCCTGTAACTGGAAGCGTTTTAAGTGGCAGGATCTCCAAGCAAGGAATTTTGCATAGAAATAAAAGAACATGCTTAAGAAAACTGTACACAATGAGGCATGATTTCAATCACATTCAAGAATAGATCGAAATCACAGTATATTTGTTCTCTTTATCTAGTCTTATACATGCAGTGCCTTAAAGAATCTTCCTGTCGAAATAGAAAGCCCTAAGATGCTAAACAAAGTTCATGGTAGCTTAGTTTTTGTTATTTAGAGATTTTACTAGTCAATGCCAGTTCCTTTGGTCTATAATATGGTAATCTTGGAATGCACCTATTGATGATACTGAAACCCCTGCCTGACCCTCACATACAGAAATCCATTACTAAGACAATTATCACAGCCACTAATCAGATTCAAATCTACCATGCAATTTTAAATATGATTGGTTATGTAGGAAGCCAACGCTGCACAGAATTCAGAAAGAACACACCTGCTGCCTTCCTACTGACAATATGTCAAAGTAAATTGAGAGATTTGACTTTTTGCATAGTTGCATGAGAGTAGCAGCTTACTAAATGCTTTAACTCGTTCCATGAAATAACTGTACATATGTTTTTTTGTTCAAAGGCTATGTTAGATGAGTCTAGAGATATACGCAATGATCTAGAAGCTATGAATGAGAAAATAGATTACTTATCAAGCGTGTACCATACTGAAGGATTGTGTCAGCAAGTATCGGAACTTGGCCGAGAGACTGAAGAACTGCAACAAACAATCAAACAACGCTTGCAGAGCCTTTATGATGCTGCAGAAGTAAGATTCTTATATTAGAAGATCCTTAACATTTGGTTATTAACATTGACTCCTGCACATTGGGCCCCTGTGGCCAGTAGAAGCTTTGGTATTGGTTTATAACTCTCTAATAAGAATGCCCATAATTTTTGTAGTGTCTAAACTAAGAGAACATACTTACTCTTAGTTCAGATATTATGCTGTTGTCTTATAATTGTGTGACAGTTACGTTGTGTGCTAACATAACTACAGTTTATATTGTTTTGCAAAATAATCAATAATCCCCCAATTATGTAATATTGTCTTGATTTAAATTATGCTTTTCAGGATATGAAAAAGTTTGAAAGTGAAGTGAGAGCTTTACAAACAGCACTGGCCCAAGCCCAATCTACGCTAACTTCTCCAGAGCTTGGACGCTTGAGTCTTAAGGAACAACTATCACATCGACAGGTGAGATGGTGTTGAGTTTACTTCTAAAAGTTTTAGGTTCAGCTTCAGTTTAGGATGTTTACTAAAAACTTCTGTATAATAATTGTTATATTGACAGCATCTCCTTTCGAAAATGGAGTCTCTGAAGCCAAAAGTACAAGCTGTACAGGTTTGCCAGAGTGCCTTAAGAATCCCTGAAGAGGTAGTCACCAGCCTTCCTATATGCTGTACAGCTGTCAGGCTGCTAGAAGAGACCAGCCGTCTTCAACATACAGCTATCCAACAGTGCAATATAATGCAGGTAAGTACTTTATGAGAACTCAGTAAAACAGCACATGTTTGGGAATCTAATCTATCCATCAGCCTTGTTGCTGTAAGTTTGCTTTTGTATGTCCCAAATATATAAATATATGCTAATAATGGTATAAGTGCTCAGTACAAACTCAGCCTGGAAATTCATTGTGTGGGGCAGTGCATGGATTTTGCTATCCAGTGTGAATCGGTATATAGTTTTGCCCCCTGTTTTAACACTGGGCATTTGAAAAAAATATACAAATTGTATTTTGCATTTATACAGTTTCAGTTGAAGTTGTTGCTTTGTTTCCTTAACCCATAGGAGGCAGTAGTCCAGTATGAACAGTATGAACAGGAAATGAAACATTTGCAGCATCTCATTGAGGAAGCACATCGGGAATTACAAGATGCAAAAGTAACAACTAACAACATCCAAAAACTACAGATCCAAATCAAACGCCATGAGGTATTCTATATCTAGATCATTTTTTGTGGCTCTTTTCTGTGTATGATTTATTGTATTTTTTTCAAAGTTAATTTATTTATACACGTTCTTTTCCATGCAGAGATACTTTGCAAGGCCAGATTTCTACAAGGTGGAGAGGCCAGGCCGTGATGACATGATCTCCACTTTGTCAAATTAGAGAACACTCTGCATTCATTGAGAAAATGCAAAGTGTAGTCTGAATGGGACCTGGAAGCTAGTTGTGATCACTGAAGTGGCAGTGCGTACTACAGTGGTTTGCAGCTTCCATGGGGATTGGCCAAGTGTGGCACATTTATACTTATATCGGTCCAAGCTGGACCACTGTATCTGCAAAAATAGCCATAGATAGACTTCAGCTTGAAAGTGGTGAATAAGGTTCAGCTGAGAGGGCTACATTTTCAGTATAAAGCTGAGATCTAGAAAAAGGGATACAACCTTCAACTAGCAGAAGGAAAGTTCAAGAGTAATATTAGAAAGTGTTATTTTAGCAAAAAAGTAGTAAATGATTGGAACAGACTTCCTGAAGGGTAGTGAGTTAGTTTTTAGTAAGATCATTTAAATATGCCTCAGATAAACATAGGCCTCAAATTAGACAAAAATGTTAAAAAAAGTCAGCTTTTTTTTTCGCCTTCAGTCCTATATATGCCTTTGTATGTATTTTCTTTGCATTTTCCCGACAAAAAGCATGCATTTCTCTTTCGTTCATTGACAGACACAGCTCTTCATCTTCTTGAGCATAGGGTTATACCGCCCGCTACAGGAGTAGCACACTAGGCAGAGAAAATCTTGAACATGCCTATGGGGCAGTACCTGGGAGTATACTCCCACTTCCTGCTATAGGTATTCAGTTGTTTTTCCGCCTAGTCAGGAGTAAGGACCTAGTTCCTTGCTGCGATCTCTGGTCCTGGCAATTTTTTCTTTTTATGTGGAATTTTTTCCTCTTTTTATTATTTTGTTGAACTGGATAATATAGATCCTTGGGGTCCCCCCAGTCCAGCCAGCGAGCGCGTGCAGACAGCAGCTAAGCACTAGTTCGGCCGTGACCTAGCCCCACTGGACGGGGGCTGGCCTGTGAGTTAAACATCTTAGGAGGGCACATACAAACTGGCTTCGGCCTAAGTCGCAGTGTTTCCTCCTGGCCAACAGCACCCACATTTCGATGGAGTGGTGTCCTTTCCAGAGTGGTGCCCACCCTGTTCCTGGTGTGGTAAGTAGCTGTACCCCCACTACCCCTGGAGGGTTTTGGGGAGGACGTGGGCCCCTCCTTGGGATGGTTAGACCCCCAGGTTCCCATCCTTCCCCCCAGCTCCTCTAAAATTTCAGTCACTGTGGGTCTTTTGGCCCCCCACACACCCTCCTCTGAGGTTATGAGCTGGCTGTTGCCACATGATCTTAAGGGGGGCTGGTTGAAGTTGCTGCTGACTGGGCTGCTGACCAGGCTGCTGACCGGGCTGACCAGATTTTCCTTGGGCACAATGGGTGGTTGAGCAGGGTTCCCTGCCACCCTGGGGGTTCATGACTAGGGCAGGGATGTCCTCTGGGCTCCCTGCGACGATTGTTGGGCTGAGGGAGCGGATGTTTTAACATCATCCGTGGGTACGCGCCAAAAATGTAGGCCGCCGCTTTGCAAGCCTACTAGCTTGAAACCCTCTGTGAGGGTGGCTGATGCCACTGCCTCCTGTTTGGGCATCCGCCTTCGCCTCCGCTACCCCTGGGTGGTTGGCTCCGCTGGGGCTCGCGTCCTGCTGGCTGAGTGCCTTTTAAAAATTTAGTTGGGTGCCGCCGTTAAGGGGGTGACCTCAGTATGTGTAGGTGAAGCCCCCATTCTTCTTTTGGGCACCTGCCGGGCTGAGGAAATGTTCAAGTGTGACTTGGCCTCCGCAAAAACTTAGGCTGCAGATTGCAGCCTGCTAGGCCATATGGTCATCTTGGCACTTCCCTTGGAAGGGGTAGTGCCCCCTTCATTTTTTTTTTTTATGACAGCCTTGCTGCCATTATTGTGTGGGACATCTGCCCTTTTTTAGTGAGGGTACCCTCCTTGCACTTCCGCGTCATGGTGGGAGGCCCCCTTTTAAGGGGGCTATGTCCTTTTATGTCCTCTATGGAGGGCTCAGAGGGCGACCCTCTTGTTTTTTTGCAGGGTCCAATAGGTGGTCCGTTGTGGGCCCTTGGCCAGCATCCCATTTGCGGGATTGCAGTCGGCGGCCTCCCCTGATTATGTTTTTCGGAGTGAGCTTAGTATATAGCGACCCTACTGGGTCTGCGTCCACACACCCTAAGTGCTCAGATAGTGAGGATGATTCCTCTGCTCCTCTAGCTGGGCTTAAATAGGCGCTGGTGGAAGCACTGCTAGTGTTAGTGCGTGAAACTTTAAAAATGGAAGTTGCGGCCGATGCGGAGTCGGAGGCACTGGCTCCTTTTTGCACCCACAGGCCCTCCAAAGCGGCAAGGGTGTTCCTCTTTCCGCTTACCTTGGCAACATTGTCACAAAACTGTGGGGTTGTCCAAAACACAGTGGTTGCTAAGTGTTTTTGCTTGCAGTATCCTTATGAGGATTAACTGTGTTACAAGTGGAGGGTTCCATCTGTAGTGGACTCACCGGTTTCCAGGTCAAATTGAGCTGCCTTCATACCGATTGAGGAGTCCCCGGCCTTTACAGGTCCAGCAAATAAGAGGGTAGAGGCTCTGGCCTGCCATATGTGGCTGTGGCTGGTTCAGCGACTAGGCCAGTAATTACTATTTCCCTGGTGTCACGAACTCTGACTGAGTGGGCTAAGCATTTTTACGCCCGGACCTGGAGGAGAAGCAGCTCCCCCCTGCCTTGGTGGAGCTGGCGGATCAGTTGGTCCAAGGGCTACAGTTTGTCTGTGACGCCTCTTTGGATGCCGCTCCCCTGCTTTATAGACTGTCTGTCTCAGCAGTGGTCCTGCGGCCCAATATCTGGCTGAAATGCTGGTCTGCGGACCAGGCTTCTAAGAAGGCCTTGTCTGATCTTCCATTCGTGAGGGATCGCCTGTTTGGAGCTTCCTTGGATGACATCATCAAGAGCCTCACAGGGGGAAAGTGTACTCTTCTTACTCAGGCTTCCAGGGGTAAAGAGTCTTGTCACAGACGGGGACCCCTCCTTTTCGACTCACAAGTGACTTTTTCATCCCTCAAGGTCTCAAGACAAGGGATCCAAGGCCTTTCAGTCCTCTGTTGGAGGTTCCAAAAAGTCTTGGTTGGGCAAACCACAAGCAGGTGCTGCCAGACCTGCGGACAAAAATTCCTCCACATGAAGAGGTGCCCTCACCCGTATCGGGGGTGGGGGGACGTCTAGGCTGCTTGGACCTGTAGATTGATCCAGGACAAGTGGGTCCACAAAGTCATTTGCTCGGGCTACAAGATCGAATTATGATCATATCCTCCAGAAAGGTTCTTCCCTTCCAACCTGCACTTATCCCCAGATCGGTTAAAGGATCTCTATGGGGCAGTGCAAGATTTGTTACTTCAAGGGTGATTGTTCTGGCTCCAAAGTCAAAACTTTTTAAAGGTTTTTACTCACACCTGTTTACAATTCCCAGGAAGGTGGGCAAGGTGCGCCCAATACCGGACAACAAGGCGCTAAACCACTTTGTGTGGCTACAGAAGTTCCGCTTGGAGTCCATGCGCACGGTGGTGGCGTCCTTACATCAGGGGGATTTCCTCACTTTCATCGATATCAAGAATGCCTACTTTCACATCCCAATATGTGTTGCCCATCAGCGTTTCCTCTGCTTTGCCATGGGCGAGGAGCATTTTCAATCTGTGGCATTACCCTTTGGTCTCTCTTCCGCTCCTCGGGTCTTCACGAAAGTGTTGGCCCCTGGTTCTAGCATTACTGCATCAGCAGGGGATCGTAGGACTGGGGTACCTGGATGATTTTTGTCCGCCTTATTGGACAACTTGGAGATTACTCTGAAAACGCTGAGGGAGTTTGGTTGGGTTCTGAATCTTCAGAAGCCTGCCCTGGCTCTGTCCACAAGCCTAGTCTATCTGGGTCTGACTCTGGACTCGTCCTCAGCCAGAGTGTTCTTCATTCTTCAACTTCAAAAGTTGCAGGAGGCAATCCGGCTTTTGTTGACCAGCAGGCGGTCATCTCTTCGGACTTGCATGCACCTGTCCTGGTGGGGAGGCGTCCTCGGCGCAGATTGTGCTCAGGGGGTCTGGTCTCAGGAAGAGTCCAGACTACTAATCAATGTACTGGAGCTCTGAGCAATCAGACTTTGTCTGGATCATTGGACAAGTCGCCTCCAGGGATGTCCGATGCGGATTCAATCGGACAATGCCATGACCGTGGCCAATGTCAATTACCAAGGGGCACAAGAAGTGTCCTGGAGGCTCCGAAAGCAGGTGGATTCTAAGGTGGGCAGAAATATTTGTTCCAGATCTCTCTGCTGTGCACATATCCAGGGGTGGAAAATTGGCAAGTGGACTATCTTAGTCGACAGGCGTTAGACCAGGGAGAATGGTCTCTTCATCCGGAGGTGTTTCATCAGTTATGTCTCCGGTGGGGTACTCCAGAGGTAGATCTGTTGGCCTCTCACCTCAACAGGAAGGTTCAGAGGTTTGTGGCACGGGCTCGGGGTCCTCTAGCCGTCGCTACAGATGCTTTGGTGGTTCCTTGGATTCAGTATTGTCCGATTTACGCCTTTCTTCCTCTCCAGCTTCTGTTGAGACCACTACGCAGAATCGAGGCAGAAGGGATTCCGGTTATCCTAGTGGCTCCAGACTAGCCTCACCGGTCTTGGTACTCCGATCTCCGATGCTCCTTGGAGACTCCATCTCAGGGAAGATCTGCTGTCCCAAGGGCCAATCTTCCATCCTGCTTTACAGTCTCTGGCCTTTATGGCTTGGCTGTTGAGCCAGATGCTGAAGGACAGAGGGTTGTCTGACTCTGTGATTCCTATGCTGTTAAAAGCTAAAAAATCTTCTTCTAGGAAGATTTACCATCACCGTCGTATGTGGAAGACGTACATTGCGTGGTGTGAATCCCTCCTGGTTCAGCCCTGTTCCTTTTCGGTGGCTCGAAACCTGGCTTTCCTCCAACAAGGGATTGTGCAGCGCCTGGCCTTGAGTACCATCAAGGGCCAGGTCTCGGCCTTGGCTGTTTTCTTTCAACGCCCATTGACCATACACTCTTTGGTGCGTACTTTTCTCCAGGGCATGGGACACTTGGTTCCTTCAGTGTGGTCTCCATTGCCGCCGTGGGACCTCAGTTTGGTGTTGTCAGTTCTCCAGAAACCTCCCTTTGAAAATACTCGGGAGATTCCCTTGCTTACGTTGTCTCAGAAGGTGGCCTTTTTGGTGGCCATTACTTCGGCGTTCAGGGTGTCTGAACTGGCGACGTTGTTTTGTCGTTCACCTTACCTGGCGGTTCACAGGGATAGGGTGGTTCTGCATCCATGTCCATCGTTCCTTCCGAAGGTCGTCCCTGACTTTCATCTGAATGAAGACTTTGTGTTGCCCTCCCTGTGTCCCAAGCCTAAGCATCCTAAGGAAGTTGCCTTGCACTCCCTGGATGTGGCTCAGGCAATAAGGGTGTATCTGGCAGCTATGGAATCTTTTAGGAAATCAGACTCACTATTTGTCCTCACTGATGGACTCCGCAAGGGGCTGGCTGCTTCTGCTGCAACCATTTCTAGATGGAACAGACAGACTGTGGTTCAGGCTTATTCTAATAAGGGTCAGGTTCCTCCTTTCCCTGTCACGGCGCACTCTACTCAGGTGCTTAGTGCCTCCTGGGCCTTCCGTTCAAGGCGTCAGTGATGCAGGTTTGCAGGCAACTACCTGGTCGTCTGTACACACATTCAAAAAGTTTTATAAAGTATATGTGTTGGCATCTGCGGATGCTTCTTTTGACCACAAAGTTTTGCAGGCTGTTGTTTAGAGGACTTGTCCTCTTTGAGGATGTTTTTTTCAGGTGAGCTAAAGTTGTTGACAGTTGAGCTCCAGGTTGGCTGGTTGGCTATGTTTAGCCTTGGGGAAGTTTATTTTTTCTGCTGTTCCCACCCCTCATGTTTGACATTGCTTTGGGACGTCCCTACGGTCAAGAAGATGAAGAGCTGTGTCCGTCAATGAACGAAAGAGAAAATGTATAACAATACCACAGCGCAAGAAACAGTTCAACATCCCCAATATGTAACAAGTGCTACTACATGTAACTATTAGAAATTCAGTATGTGAAAAAATGAAATAAAATTAATTGTTAAATAAGCTAACAAGTAAAATCCATATTCCCATAAAATCCAAGCATGGAATCAAAATCATTTTTTTTTTGATTATTATAAAAAATCCATAGGCAAGCTAGTGTCCAGTGAAAGTTTGTGATGAATAACCGAAAAAATGTGATCAGAATTTTTTTTTTTAAAAAACTTATGAAAAAATACATTAACAAGCAAGTGTCCAGTAAAAGTTTGTGGAAGGTGCTCCTTAATCCAAAATATCCATGTGACTTTTGTGCAAAGTGAATTTGTTTCATGCCCCCCCCCCCCCCAAAGTGAATTCACTTACCAGACAGTGAGGACCCCTGGGCAATACTGCGTAGGTGTCTATCAGGCTTTGGCTGGTAAGTTTGGTGGGTACAGGTTCTTGGATACCTCCTAGTGACCAATGCTCAAACTGGAAGACAAAGAATAGCCCAATAGTGTAATATGTTTGAGCTTTAATTTCATATACATAAAGGAATTGCACTTACAATGCTTAGAGAAGTAAATCGCATATATAGATAGTTAGGCTCCTGTGGTGGCATTCCACCACACTTCCGCATAAGTTCCAATTACCCGGAAGTGACATTCCCAATGGGCGTTCTCACAGACATTTTTTTGATTCCACAGATTTTTTGATTCCATGCTTGAATTTTATGGGAATATGGATTTTACTTGTTAGTTTATTTAATTATTATTTTTTTTTTTCACATACTTTATTTTTGTCTGTCAATGAACATCAGAGAAATGGATTTTACGGCAAGACAAAAAATCCCATTTTTTTTAATCCTATTTTTTGCCTTGATCATAATAAAGAAAATACAGTATCTCACAAAAGTGAGTACACCCCTCACATTTTTGTAAATATTTTATTATATGTTTTCATGTGACAACACTGAAGTAAGGAGTTTGCAGCTTGCATAACAGTGTAAATTTGCAGTTCCCTTAAAATAATTTAACACACAGCCATTAATGTCTAAACAGATGGCAAAAAAGTGAGTACACCCCTAAGTGAAAATGTCCAAATTGGGCCCAATAGCCATTTTCCATCCCCGGTGTCCTGTGACTTGTTAGTGTTACAAGGTCTCAGGTGTGAATGGGGAGCAGGTGTGGTAAATTTGGTGTTATCACTCTCACTCTTTAATACTGGTCACTGGACGTTCAAAATGGCACCTCATGAACTCTCTGAGGATCTGAAAAAAATAATTGTTGCTCTACATAAAGATGCCCTAGGCTATAAGAAGATTGCCAAGACCCTGAAACTGAGCCGCAGCATGGTGGCCAAGACCATACAGCAGTTTAATAGGACAAGTTCCACTCAGAACAGGCCTTGCCATGATCGACCAAAGAAGTTGAATGCACATGATCAGCGTCATATCCAGAGGTTGTCTTTGGGAAATAAACGTATGAGTGCTGCCAGCATTGCTGCGGAGGTTGAAGGGGTGGGGGGACAGCCTGTCATTGCTCAGACCATACGCCACACACTGCATCAAATTGATCTACATGGCTGTCACCCCAGAAGCAAAACTCTTCTAAAGATGATGCACAAGAGAGCCCGCAAACAGTTTGCTGAAGACAAGCAGACTGAGGACAGGGATTACTGGAACCATGTCCTGTGGTCTGATGAGACCTAGATAAACTTATTTGGCTCAGATGGTGTCAAGTGTATGTGGTGGCAACCAGGCTGCCGGCACTAGGGAGCTACAGTTCATTGAAGGAACCATGAATGCCAACATGTACTGTGACATACTGAAGCAGACCATGATCCCCTCGCTTCAGGGACTGGGCCGCAGGGCTGTATTCCAAAATGATAACGACCCCAAACTCACAGATGACCACTGCCTTGCTAAAAAAGTTGAGGGTAAAGGTAATGGACTGGCCAAGCATGTCTCCAGACTTAAACCCTATTGAGCATCTGTGGGGCATCCTCAAACGGAAGGTGGAGGAGCGCAAGGTCTCTAACATCCACCAGCTCCATGATGTCCTCATTGAGAAGTGGAAGAGGTCTCCAGGTGCAACCTGTGAAGCTCTGGTGAACTCCATGCCCAAGAAGGTTAAGGCAGTGCTGAAAAATAATGGTAGCCACACAAAATATTGACACTTTGTGCCCAATTTGGACATTTTAACTTAGGGGTGTACTCACTTTTGTTGCCAGCGGTTTAGACATTAATGACTGTGTGTCGAGTTATTTTGAGGGGACAGAAAATTTACACTGTTATACAAGCTGTATACTCACTACTTTACATTGTAGCAGAGTGTAATTTCTTTAGTGTTGTCACATGAAAAGATATAATAAAGTATTTACAAAAATGTGAGGAGTGTACTCACTTTTGTGAGATACTGTACATATCACCGCTATAAACTATCATACAGTATGTTCCCATTGAAATGATCAGATGTAAAAAATAGGGGTTTGAAAAAACAACTTAGTAATTTTACTGAGCTTTATTTTACTGCATAATAACATTTGTTGTATCACCTGGTTGTTTCCTATATTAATTGAACTCCTTCTTATAAGGCTGATGTCATGTACAATTGGCAATACCTAGGATATACTGTATACTGTAGGCCCACATGCAATGTATAGAAAGCAACAGGTTACCTTAGCCAGCTGTATAGGTATCGTAATGTGTAGAATGTATAAATATGTGTGAACAGATTACATACTGTAGTTCTAGAGAATACAGAGAACAGGGATGAGGTGCAAAGTGCAGCTACCCATAGCAAACCCATAATTTTTCTATTTACTGGACTCTAATTAGTGAAAGATGAATCCTAATTGATTGATGGACTGTGCTGTATTGAAGCCATTTTTATCTGATTACTTCTTAAGGAATATTTGTGACTCATTTCCAGCTGCATAAATCAAATCTCTATTCTTTGCATTGTATTTATTTAGGTAATATCAGTACAGTTCCCATGTTTTAGCCCCATTCACACTTGAGTGTTTTTTTGTTTTTTTTGCTGCTTCCCTGTACCTGATGACGCCTAAGACCCTTATCACTCTGAGGTGCTTTTCAAGCAATTTTTGAGCTAAAAAAAGCACCGGAAAAGCTCACGAAAACCTATTCACATTACATTTAATGAATGCTTTCACACTGGGGTGGTGCGCTGGGGGGCAGTGCAAAAAATTCTGCAAGCAGCATCTTTGGAGCATGAACAAAAAATGTTAACAGGGGTCATCATGAAGCAGCTGCAATAAAGTAGCCCAATTGGGATTGGGAAACGCCCATGTAGCCAAACCTCAATGGGCCAGTGCATTCACAACACGAATGACTCCAAGAGAACATATGTAGAGGGGGGGGGGGGCAATGTATGGGACTTTCGTGGTGTCATGTTTGGAGTGCTAAATAAGTGCCTCTAAAACGCCCCTCTCTTTTAAAATGAATGGGGAATGCCTCAAAAACGCCCAAAAAGCGCTTCAAAAGCGCCTCAAAATGGTTCTTGAAGCAGTTTTTTGAGTCACGTGTATAAAAAAGCACACTGCTAATGCCTACAAAGCGCCTGAAAAATGCGGCTAAAGAGCCGCAAGTGTGCTCAGAGTTTTATGGGCAGTTTTCAAGCACCTCAGTGTGAAAGGGCTCTTACTATGCCTGACCATTCTTTCCAGTTGTGCCTGTTCACACTTGAACGCTCAGTCACCCTATGCTCTAGGCCCATGCTATGTCCATGCACACTAGGGGCAGAAAAAATGCCAGAACCTGTGGCAAAAAAAGCGGCATAAAAAATGCTCATAGTAGCTCACATTGCACAAGTGCTTAGAAGATTTTATGGGCATTTGCTTTTACAAGCGCTTTTTTTTCCAAAACATTCCCCTCTGCATATTTTTTAATGTACACTTGAAAATGCAAACGCTCTTAAACGCTGCGTTTAGGAGTAACTAAAAGCTGCTCTCAAAAACATGATCCAGAAGGGTTTTTTTTTACCTCTAAACGCTGAGCTTAGAGTGATTGTAAAGTCTCGTTTTTTTTTTTTAGCCCCCCTTTTTTCTAGCCCCTCCTTCCTGTCACATGCCCCCACAGCAAGCAGCTTGCTATTGGGGTGAGCCGAGCCGAGCTGCAGCTCCCTGTGTCCATTCAGACATGGAGCTGCAGTTCTGCCCCGTCCCGCTCTCTCCTGATTGGCTAACTGACTTTGATTGACAGCTGCGGGAGCCAATGGTGCAGTGGATGGCCGAGGGACTCGTGGATATCGCTGGATAGAGATGGGGCTCAGGTAAGCATTAGGGGGTGCTAGGGAGGCTGCTACACACAGAAAGCTTTTTATCTTAATGCGTAGAATGCATTCTGCCTTTACAACTCCTTTAAAATATTCCTCCAAACATCCTAATGTGGATAACACTGAGCTGCTTCTACAGCAGCGTTTTTCTATCCCAGTGTGCATGGACCCTAAAAAAGTACACAAGCGTTTTTTTTTTTTTTTTAAGTATTCAGGCGTTTTTAATACTATGGACTTTAATGGGAATGCCTATAAATGTGTGATATGCACATTTTAATGCCTGAAGAATTCAGCCTCATTCACACTGGATGTTTTTGCAGCTGCTCCTAGGGGTGTCAGGCATTATTTTTACAGCTTAAAAACACCTCTCCATGTTATTCTTTGTGTCCATGCACACATAGGCTTTTAGGAGCTGTAAGTGGCATTGGCCTTTTCAAGCTACAAAGACACCCAGGGCCAGTGCATTCTAGAGCAGCAGTGTTACAGGTGTAAAAACGGCTGATGTGGCTAAACATGGCTAAGCATAGCTAAATGCAAGTAAATGCGTGTTATCACTGTATACAGCATTAAACCGCATCAATCGTTTTTAACCACTTCTGGACCGGAAGATTTTCCCCCATAATGACCAGGCCATTATTTGTGTTACGGCACTGCGTTACTTTAACAGACAATTGCGCGGTCGTGCGATGCTGTACCCAAATAAAATTGACGTCCTTTTTTTTCCCACAAATAGAGCTTTCTTTTGGTGGTATTTGATCACCTCTGCAATTTTTATTTTTTGTGCTATAAACAAAAAAATTTCGACAATTCTATGAAAAAAATATATTTTTCACTTTCTGCTATATAACATTCCCCCCAAAAAATTAAAAATCAAATTTTTTTAACATTTTAGGCCAATTTGTTTTCTGCTACACATTTTTTGGAAAAAAAATCACAATTAGCATATTTTGATTGGTTTGCGCAAAAGTTGTCGCGTCTACTAACTACAGGAAAGATTTGCCATTTTTATTGTTTTTTTCTTTTTTTTTTTTTTACTAGTAATGGTGGCAATCTGCGATTTTCAGCGGGACTGCGACATTGCGGCGGACAGATCGGACCCTTAACTGACATTTTTGACACTTTTGGGAGGACCAGTGACATTACTACAGTAATCAGTGCTAAAAATATGCACTGTAATAATGACAGTGGCAGGGAAGGGGTTAACACTGTGGGTGATCAAGGGGTTAAATGTGTACATAGGGGCGTGTTTCTTACTGTATGGGGGTGGGGCTTGTGAAATGATCATAGAGACCTGTGATCCTATATAGAAGGATCACAGGCACTCTGTGATCATTCCAGAGAAAAGAATGGTCGGCTGTGTTTACAACAGCTGACCATTCTTCTCTCTCAGCGGGGAGCGATCCCGGGTGTCAGGCGGCAATCAGAGCTGTCTGCCCCATGCATCGGAGTCCCTGCTGCGGAATGGGGGACGGGAGCGTGGCGGCGTGCGCTCGCCCCCTAGCTGCAGGCGTCCGACTGTCGTAGACCTACGTCGTTTCGCGCAGGATGGCCGCCCTGCCGCAGTAAATTGGCGGTGGGCGGTCCGGAAGCGGTTAAGATGGTGTAATTGGATTTGGGAGCGGAAAATAGAAGAGGGCAGAGAAATGCTGCTAGATGCTAACACGGCTAGATGCGCATTAACGCCAATGTAAAACGCTTTTAAAGCAGTAGTATAGTCTTATTTTTAACTTTTACCTACAGGTAAGCCTATAATAAGGCTTACCTGTAGGTACAATTAATATCTCCTAAACCTACAAGGTTTAGGAGATATTTGTCCTGCATGCAACCGCTGACACCAGACGTGCATGCGCTCTGAAGGTCCGTTGAACCTTCAGAGCTCCTTGCCGGCTACTTGCCGGAAAGTAAACTCCCGTGCGCATACGCGGGAGTGACGTCATCGTGGCTCTGGCCACTCACGGCGCCGGAACCGCTGAACCCAGAAGAGACGCTGAAGGAACATGACAGCTTTCTCAGCGGTGTCTGGGCGACCGCGTCGGGGCTTCATTCTAGGGTAAGTATTTCATAATGAGTTAGTATACGATGCATACTAGCTCATTATGCCTTTGTCTTACAGGGTTTTTTTTTTTTTTTTATGAGGATACAACCGCTTTAAAAGCATGTTTTTACAGCCGCTTTTTCCTGGCATTGGTACTGGATTTGCAGCTCGTTTTTTAAAATGCCCTGTGTGCACGAGGCCTTACTCTCCTCCTATAGAACTGCTATTCTTCCTTCACACAGCCCAGGAAACAAACTCCTGAAGCTTGATACAAATGCAAAAACGCATGAAAAATGCCCATAAAACCCCTAAAAAAAGGCTTTAAATTCACCAGGAATATGCTCTTCTCAGGTATGAATGCAGGCTTAGATGGTAACATTTCTTTAACAATTGTTGCCCCCTGTTGTTCAAAACTTCTCCCGTCATTGTTTTAAGCTTGGCTGAGAGCTGAGCGTTGCATATTTTATGCTGGCAGTCATCACATGACTTCATTACAAAGCCCGAGACATAAGCCATCTGGGGGTCAGCTTCTACTTTTCTGTATTAAGTGACTAGAATCTTGCCAGTTTGGCCTCTCCATCTGTCTGCTGAACCGTTGTGTTTGCTGGGTTTGAATCTGTGCCCTGAAAGATGCACGGCCATTTCCTCTTCTCGCTGCAGCTTTCTACTTCTGTTCTGTGGTTTCCCTGTATTGTGAGATGCAGCCTGGCTTAGTTCATTTTCACAGTCAACAACATCCTGCCTCTTAGCTGCTGCTGATGGATGATGCAGGGCTAGGGAGCTGCGATTTTATTGGCCAGACGCACCCAGCCTATTTGCCTGCCTGAAGCACAATGAGAGCTTGATTTTTTTCTTTTTTTTTGTTACACGTTCCTTTCTATGGTTTCTGCCTAAATCCAAAAAATGTGTTCGCAGGAGCTGGCAAAGAAAATCAAAGGCTATCAGGATCAGATAGCGTCGCTGAATTCTAAATGTAAGATGTTAACCATGAAAGCCAAACATGCAACGATGTTACTGACTGTGACTGAAGTGGAAGGACTGACAGAGGGAATGGAAGAACTGGATGCTGAACTCCTCCCTGCACACTCTGCTCACCCGTCAGTTGTTATGGTAAGGCCTCTGCTCACATTAGCTGCTATTGTATGAGCTGCGTTACATGTAGGCTGGAACAAAGCCACCAGCACAGCTCCTGATGTCGGCTCATGTTTTGCACAGAATTGAAAAAAAAAGATATCCGATTGCTTCTACATAACATTTCTGTTATAAAACAGTTCTTAGATTTTCTTAAATCATACATAAAAACAGCGAATATCTAATCAGAAGATTACACGATCATTCCCCCTAAACATATACGTTTAAATAGTTTGTTTCTTTTTTTCTATGCAGTCCTATTGCATTTCGCTAAAATGTTAAGCTGTACACAATTGTATCCTTTGTTAGTGTAGCACATCCTTCCTGCATGCTATTTGTTTACTGGCCAAGGCATGTGACTGTGAGCATTCTGTGTACAGACATCACCGAATTCATTCACTCCCTGGTGTCACTTTGTCATTTCCTAGCTAACGATCCCTATTCATTGAAGCAACTTTCAGTACCATCATTTTCTTAGATTTGCATACAAAAAAATTAGCTAGTGAAATTTGTAATGCGGTAAAAAAAAAGGAGGACTGATTTAAGAATTACATTGCTAGGCAACAGGGACATCTTGCAAAATAAGAAGTGGTGGGAGGGACACCTTAGGGTGCCAGGTTACATTGTTAAAAATGCACATGATCTTGTATTCAGTGGCCATACCAATACGGGATATGGCATTTAAAAATAAGCAACTGCCTATGGCCCAACAACAAAAAATGTTCAGTCTTTACCTGTCCCAGGTTACATTGTTAAAAATGCACATGTTCTTGTATTCAGTGGCCATACCAATACGGGATATGGCATTTAAAAATAAGCAACTGCTATGGCCCAACAACAAAAAATGTTCAATCTTTACCTGTGCCAGGTTACATTGTTAAAAATGCACATGATCTTGTATTCAGTGGCCATACCAATACGGGATATGGCATTTAAAAATAAGCAACTGCCTATGGCCCAACAACAAAAAATGTTCAGTCTTTACCTGTCCCAGGTTACATTGTTAAAAATGCACACGATCTTGTATTCAGTTTTTCTATGAAAGGTTTTCATGGCCATACCAATATGGGATATAGCATTTAAAAATAAGTAACTGCTATGGCCCAACAATAAAAAATGTTAAGTCTTAGGCCTCATGTACACTGCTACTTGTAAAAGGACATTTTGGAGCAGTTGGGCATTTTTTTCAGAAGCCCCTGAACCCTCCTCTATGTTATCTTATCTGTCCATGCACACTGGGTCGTTTACAGTCATTTAGAGGCAGTTGAGTTCAGTGTCGTTTTTTGGAAAGCAATTATTTGCGTTCAGAATGTTCAGAACGTGTGTTTACCGGCGTTTCAAACGCAAAACGCGACCGAACGCGATCACCCGCGTTTAGCACTTGCGTTTTTCCATTTTAAAGGGGAATGATTTTTTGACCTCTAAAAACGTATCTGAGCGCAAACGCCCGCTAACCGCGGCTGCAAACGCGACACAACAGACGTTTTAAACGTCCTTTACAAAGCAGTTAAATTCCAGCGTTCAAAGGACTTTTTAAAACGTCCCGTGTACATGTATCCAACCTGTGCCAGGTTACTTTTTTAAAAATGCACACGATCTTTATTCAGTTTTTCTATGAAAGGTTATTATGGCCATACCAATACGGGATATAGCATTTAAAAATAAGCAACTGCTATGGCCCAACAACAAAAAATGTTCAGTCTTTACCTGTGCCAGGTTACTTTGTTAAAAATGCACACAATCTTGTAAAAAACGTTCAGTCTTAACCTGTTTGCACAGATAATTATTGCACAGATATAAAATGACTAAAGTAGTGTACATAGAAGGATGGTTTTTGGGACTTTAAATGAGGCACATAGAATGTGTCTCCATCCCTGGCTATATGAAAAAAAGAACTTTTTGAGTGAGGTGTGCAACTGTCATCAGGCCAGATATGTCATGTAGTCATAGCAAATTCGTAGGCAACAAAAAAAGGGGAATGTTGTAAAAACCAGAAGTTTATTGTAGCCACCACAGCAGATAAAATCCTTGGAATACATAGTAGTAATAGCATATATATAATGAAAACAGTACATCACAATAGTAAAGTCATCTCACATAAACATGACAAATAAATTGCTTTGAACTGGTAACATGTAGAATCTGATAAATATAGATGGTTGGTAAATAGTGGACAATGAATGCTATATAAGTCAACTGGGTATGATGAACATGGAGGTTGCATCCTGGATTAGAAAAAATATCTACGAAAGTAGTAAACATGGAGTAATTAGTTAGTAGAGAGTATGTGTAACTCAATACTTAAGCAAAATATGGGGATAGGAGGGAAAAGAAATCCCTGCCGGGTATATATAACCCCCTCCAAAGATAGTACCTTACAAAGTCATCTTAGAGTGGTGTATATGGTGCTGAGGACCAAGGGCTGTCTAAAAACGTCCATAACGTCCAAATCGGGAACTGAGGGAGTAGTGTGGGTGGGCTCAAGCATGTCCAAGGACCACAAGAATAATGCAAATCTCCATTGTGATAAACAAGGTAGTGGGTTTGGCAGTACAATAAGAGTTCTAGAAATAAAGAACAACATAGTAGTGAATTGAATGCTTATATGGATATTGTATATCCATATACATCTATTGTCTCAATGACATATATTGAATGACTGCTAATTGAGTCCCTAAATAGTGATTGTAGAAGTATTTTTTTGCATATATTGTATATACAGGCATACCCCACTTTTAAGTACACAATGGGACCAGAGCATGTATGTAAAACAAAAATGTACTTAAAGTGAAGCAATACCTTTTTTCATTTCTCAATGCATGTAAATACACTAGCTCCATAGGAAATCTTGGTCAGCTTCACATGGCATTGCTCCCAAACCATGTGATAAGGACACCAAGCTTGAGGAGCATGTTAAGGGGATCCAGGACTATGACATGGTAGATTACCTAGGCAAGCTGGCCGGCCACAAAAAGGATATGTTGTAGTCCTGGGTCCTCTCTCAGTGCTCCCTAAGTTTGGTATCCCTGTCACTTATGGTTTTGGAGCAGTGCCATGTCAAGCTGACCAAGATTTCCTATAGACGCCAATGTTAAATACCGGGTGTAGTGCCAAGCCAAGCTGAACAAGCTGTGTCCTTACTCGCGAGTGTATGTAAAGTGAGTGTACTTAAAGCGGGGTATGCCTGTAATTGTTTTTACACATTTTTATATTTTTTTTAAAAGGCATGTAGGATACACATAAAATTATAAGAAAACAGAAATGCAGAACCATGTCCTGCCAATGGTGGACTTTAGAGGCACTCACATAGGAAAAGTTATTTTTTATTTTTTTAGACAGCTACACTCTACAGGGGCATTTTCTCCAGAGCAAAGTAAATGATAGGAAGCTCTGCTGACTTATATCAGCCAATCATATGCAATCAAAAATGCATTTTTTTTTATTTTCCTTGTGATTAGGTATTTTTTGCAAAGTGAAGCTTCATCTCATTTACTATGTTCTGGAGAAAATACCCTTGCAGAGTGCAAGTGCACTTGCAAAGTGCACAGTCTTTTAGCCTTTAGTAAATCAGTACAATTTATTCTTTTAAGTAAGTCCTTTTTGCACTATTGTGTGACAGTTTTTTAGTGTCAGCCACTAGCCCTAATCTCACGTGGGAGATAGCACATCCTGATACTACTTCCCTGGCAGGGAGAGAGTACAAGTAGATAAAAAATTCAGCCTCTGTGAGGTAAGACTGCACTGTTTTAATAATTTGGGAATTGTCTTTGATACTATTACAGATGCCTATTGGTGACAAGTTCTTAAAGACATTATAGATATGTTGGTATTACCTGCCTCACGATTTTGGTAGTAGAAGGCAATAACATAACCTTTTTACGTGTTTACCTGAATAACATATGTTTTTACTTTTGTTAGGTATAATAAAGGTGCTCATTTTATAGGGTCCCAAGTGTTTGACACTAGTTTTGTGACTTCATTTTATGAAAGTATTAATAGTTCCAAGTCTTTAAATAGTTTCAAATACATTATGTTTACTTGTATAAGCATTCTTACTTCCAGTTTTCCATATGTCATCTGTCACCATATTTATTAGTATGACTGCCATGGTAGCTCAATACATACAGTATCTTTATTGTGAAATAATTATGTTTTTATGTCAGTTTTCAAATAACATATATTTCTTATGTGAATACACCGATGCTGATTAGTTGTCTTTTGCTGTGTGTTGATTTGTGTGTGCACTTGTCTCTTACTTTCTTTGATCTACTTGCTGCCTTCTGTGGTTCTTCTGATGGTCTTTAATGGCAGATGACCGCTGGTCGCTGTCACACTCTCCTATCACCTGTCACTGAGGAATCAGGGGAGGAGGGTACCAACAGTGAGATTTCCTCTCCACCGGCCTGTCGTTCACCTTCACCTGTGGCTAATACAGATGCTTCTGTTAATCAGGTATCACTGAGCTTTATTTTCCCCCTTCCTAATTGAAGGCAGCACTCAGTTCTCTGTACCTTCTTGTACAATAAATAGTGTGTGAACTGATCATTAAGGCCAAAAAAGACTAGTACTTTAAAATAAACTTGACCTGACCCAACGTGTCCAAAGTAACAATGATGCTAAAGCAGACACCTTATATTGCCTGCAAGTACCTGAGTACAGACATACCCCGTTTTAAGTACACTTACTTTACATACACTCGCGAGTACAGACACAGCCTGGTCAACTTGGCATGGCACTACTCCCGGTTTTTAACATTGGCGTCTATGGGAAATCTTGGTCAGCTTGACATGGCAATTGCTCCCAAACCATAAGTGACAGGGATACCAAACTTAGGGAGCACCGAGAGGGGACCCAGGACTACAACATTTCCTATTTGTAATCTACCAGGTCATAGTCCTGGATCCCCTTAACATGCTCCCCAAGCTTGGTGTCCTTATCACATGGTTTGGGAGCAATGCCATGTCAAGCTGACCAAGATTTCCTATGGAGCTAGTGTATTTACATGCATTGAGAAGTGAAAAAAGGTATTGCTTTACTTTAAGTACATTTTCGTTTTACATACATGCTCTGGTCCCATTGTGTACTTAAAAGGGGGGTATGCCTGTAGTGTTTAAATCAATAATTGCATCCCTGTGGCGCTCCTGTTGAAACCTGGTCCAGGCTGTGCATGGGACTTTGACTTCTGCCCAAGTCAAGACTAAACTCTTTTTCCTTTTAGGTCTAAGTCCACATTCTGTTATTCAGCGCAGAATGCTAAAAAAAATTTACTGTTCACTGAAATGATTGGAGGGGACTAAAATTCAGGAGGAAGCAGGGATTATTTTTGACTTGGGCAGTAGTCAAGACTCCACGTACAGCCTTCATGTAGTGTAGTGATTTGAAGACTAACACAGATAGTTGCAGGCTTAACAAGGTGCTATGCTTCAACATACTGTATATATACTTGCAGGCTTAACAAGGTGCTACGCTTCAACATACTGTATATATACTTGCAGGCTTAACAAGGTGCTATGCTTCAACATACTGTATATATACTTGCAGGCTTAACAAGGTGCTATGCTTCAACATACTGTATATATACTTGCAGGCTTAACAAGGTGCTACGCTTCAACATACTGTATATATACTTGCAGGCTTAACAAGGTGCTACGCTTCAACATACTGTATATATACTTGCAGGCTTAACAAGGTGCTACGCTTCAACATACTGTATATATACTTGCAGGCTTAACAAGGTGCTATGCTTCAACATTTTTTTCAATTTTGGAAACATTTAGGTTCACTTTAATGTTCATTGGAGCAGCACCTAATTAAAAGTACCCTGATCTTTCTGATCCACAACAAAAACTTAATGAATATAAAAAGGTCCTAAAGTACAAATTGTAATCATTTTAAAATGTCCCACAGCAGCAATGACATTTAATTAATAACACAGTTGTAATAAATCAGATTTTAGATTTTTTCATAAGGGCAGTCATACCAGACCGCCAGACTGACTTCTATGAACTTAGTAATCTTATTAAATAACGTGAATTGGGGACTACACAAACCATTGTGAGACACGTATATACGGTATAGCCTGTTTTCTGAAAATAAATCCCTTTTAAAACATTTTATATACGAAAGCTGCAAAATAATAGCAAGACCCCAATTTACAGGGTGAAATGATACCATATATTGGGTATACTATGCAGCTAATATTTATTGTTGCATATTCCCTACTAATTTTTTGTTAGCACAATAGTTATTAATAGTTATTAATTATTGAAAGCAAAATTGATACTAGGTGCAGAAAGCTGAGTGTTGCACTTCACCATGAAATAAATGTTTTGTCTTGTTTTATTTGTTGTTTTTTTTCTCTGTTTTCTGTTTAGTGGTAAAGAACCAACTTATCCGTCCATAGTTAAGCATTCTCCGCCATTTGAGATATTGGCTTAATTAGGAAACTGAACTGGTTTTATAGATGAGGCTTATAAGTTTGCTAGGCTGGTGTAAAATATACACATAATGCTAAATTATCATCTAATAGTGTTTGAATTATATATTTGCTAAAATTAAAAAAAAATGTTGACAGACAGACAATATCACTAGAGTGGGAATAGGTTCCATCCTGTGTAAAGACAAAAAATAATAATGCTAATTTCCAAAAGCCAATTCATCATAACATCGTTGCTTTCCAATTTTCCTCTCAATATTTGTACTTTAACATGCTCAGAATAAACAACTGGGCAAGTGGGCAAGGATTGTGTCATATAAAATTATCTGTAGAAGAAAAAAATAGGCAGGATAGCGGGAACAACAGACTCTGATATAAACCACAAACAAATGTATTGCTGTAGCCTATCTTTTGGATTGTAAGGGTTAGGACCATGAAGAGACACGCAGGCACAGACAGCAGCAAAATGGGTCATTTGTAATTAGGAGAAGGTTATCTCTGTCAGGGTTTTCATGCTAAGCATATATTTCAGTTCTGTTGAGACCCATTCCCCTCATTGTGTGTTCTCCTATCACAGGGGAAAAAAGTGGAAGCAAGTTACACCAACAGGGTAACAGATAGCAACCACATTTTACATAGGTTCTGGCCTATTTCCTTTTTATCCATAGCTTAAAAAAGTACTTTATAAAGTTGGTCTTTACCATTTATTGACCATTACGGAACATATTAGGTAACATTCATGGTGATACTTATGGAGTTGAAGACAGAGGTGCCTATTTCGTGCCATTCAGTAGTGAAAGACATACAGTAGAGCAGTGGTTCTTAACCTGGGTTCGATCGAACCCCAGGGGTTCGGTGAGTCAGTCTCGCGGGTTTGGCGGAGGTCATTTCTGAACTGGTCTCTGAAAGACAGAAGTCACACTGATTTGCAGTAAATATTCATTATTATGTTATTGTGTGAAAATCATGTTTTAATGGTTTTGTTCTTTGTTCTTAATGGTTTTGTTCTTTAATGGTTTTGTTAATTTTATGTATAAATATATACGTATGTTTTGAATTTGAAAAAATCATATTTTATTTTTCCAATTAAGAAGGGTTCGGTGAATGGGCATATGAAACTGGTGGGGTTCAGTACCTCCAACAAGGTTAAGAACCACTGCAGTAGAGCTAAAAACAGAAGTGTTCTCTATGTGCTGTTATGAGTGTAGGTACTTGGAGATGGGGAGAGAGTTGTCTGCTTAGTGATGTTTAGGAGCAAGGGTTTTTGAGTTGGGTACACAGGTAGATGGGAAGTGCTTTTAGGACTAAAGCCCCGTACACACGCACAGATTGTTGGCCGTAAATTGTCGGCCAACGTCCGATCTGCCGATTGTAGGCTTGTTAGTATGATGCTTCTGACAACCAACTGCGAATTTTCGGCCGAAAAAAATCTGGTATGCATGCTATAAAATTTTTGTTGGCCAACAAAAAACGGCCGATTGTTCCTCAGTCAGTACAGATTTCGGCAAACAAAAATCAGATGAGCAAGACTGGGCATGCTCAGAGAAGAAAAAACACAGGGAAAGTAAACCAGCACATGACATCACTTCTGAAGTTGGTTTTTGTTGGCCAACAAAAGTCCAGTGCAAGTCTAGAGCACATTTCAACCAACAAACAACACTGGACAAAAGTTGGCCGATCAGTTGGCCAACAATCTGTGCGTGTGTATGGGACTTTAGGATCATCAGAGTACAAGGTGTCTGCTCAGTAGTGTTTAGGAGGTCACAGCATTATTCCTATGGCAGTTACACAGTGGACTGAGGATATCTGTCATTAACTTTGTGTTGTCATATGAGCTGTCTTGGAGACATTTTTTCTTAAAAGCTTTCACCTTGTTTAGCTGGACATTGTACTTGAGGGTTTAGGCTTTCATACAGTATATTATCCTTTTTTCATTCCCAACCTCTTTGCTATTAGGTTCTATTGCTCGGGTCCAGTTTAGTTGTATTCCACGCTCAGAATCTATATATGTCTCATGTGGCAACCCACAAATTTCATATAGTAACTTATGATTATGTTTGTATCAGAAACTTCACCACAGCTTCTTCTTTAGGGCAAACGATTATTATGATCTATAATTACTATAGAAATGTTTAACCACTTGCCGACCGCCGCACGACTATTTACTGCGGCGGTCAGCCCCGTACAGGCAAAGTGATGTAGTACTACGTCGCTAGCCTGAGAGCCTCTAGGGGGCGAGCGCACACAGCCGGAGGCGCGCTCCTGCCCCCGCTCATTCCCTAACATGTCCGCGCGTGTGACCGGAGGACCCGATGTCCACCGGTCACTCGCGATCTCCTGGTGGAGAGGGAGAAAGGCAGGCTGCTAATGTAAACAAAGCCGCCTGTCATTCTCCCTGATCTAACTGCAGAGATCATACAATCCTGCTATGTAGGATCGTATGTCTCTGTGGTTACATCACTAGCCACACCCCTTTACAGTTAAAAGCACGCCCCTAGGGACACACTTAACCCCTGCATCACCAATAAAGTTAACCCCTTCCCTGCCAGTGTCATTTTTACAGTAACAGTGCTTATGTATAGCACTGATTACTGTAGTAATGTCACTGGTACCCCCAAAAGTGTAAAAAATGTCAGTCAAGGGTCCGATCTGTCCGCCGCAATATCGCAATCCCACTAAAAAAATTGCAGATTGCCGCCATTACTTGTTAAAAAAAAACACCAAAAATGACAGAAATCTTTCCCTTAGTTAGTAAACGCAATAACTGTTGCGCAAACCAATCAAAATATGCCTATTGCAATATTTTTTACCAAACATATGTAGCAGAAAACAAATTGGCCTAAAATGTTAAAGAATTTGAATTTTTACATGTTTTGGGGCGGAATTTCATATAAAAAAATGTGAAAAATATTGTTACTTTTTCATAATTGTCGCACTTTTTTGTTTATAGCACAAAAAGTAAAAATCGCACGGGTGATCAAATACCACCAAAAGAAAGCTCTGTTTGTGGGGGGAAAAAAGACGTCCATTTTATTTGGGTACAGCGTCGCACGACCGCGCAATTGTCCGTTAAAATCACGCAGTGCCGAATCGCAAAATAGGGCCTGGTCAGGAAGGGGGTAAAATCTTTCGGGGCTTAAGTGGTTAAACTATTGTAAACCCTTACCTTGTAAAACAAGCCGTTCAGTTTAAAATAGAAATGAAAGGCATTTCTAAGATTTTCAACATTTGTAAGTATATATATATATACTCTATATTACCAAAGGTATTGGGACACCTGCCTTTACACCCACATAAACTTTAATGGCATCCCACTCTTTCAGTAGGGTTCAGTATTGAGTTTGCCCACCCTTTGCAGCTATAACAGCTTCAACTCTTCTTGAAGGAGTGTGTCAATGGGAATGCTTGACCATTCTTCCAGAAGTGCATTTGTGAGGTTAGGCACTGATGTTGGAGAGAAGGCCTGGCTCGCAGTCTGCGCTCTAATTTATCCCGAAAGTGTTCTATCGGGTTTAGGTCAGGACTCTGTGCAGGCCAGTCAAGTTCCTCCACCCCAAACTCAATTATCATGTCAGCCTGGAACTGAGCTTCACACCTGCAGAAACTGTGGTGTGGCACTTGAACTCAGAGTCAGCCTATCTACTCTAGGCTTTAGCTCCTGCCTAGTAGTCTCTAATCTGACATGCATCTGGCCATCTAACTACTAGAAGTGTCCATTGGATGCCTAAACTGGTTCTAGCCTATGCTTGTTATTGAGCTATAAAATAAATCCAGCCATCAAATCCCAGGGTTAACTAGAAATACAGGAGCTGTATATAAACTATATTGCAATAAACAGGTTCACCTGGTAATATACAGTACGGTGACCACTACACACATACAGTAGCACAGACCTAGCTATCTGGCATTGTGCATATGAGATAATAGCAATAGGACAGGAATAAGTCTATCACATAGATTTAGATATACACTTAAGAAGCTATGGACAGCTACAGTTAAACTAATACTTCCTCCTTCAGGGGTTTTCTAAGTCCCCCCCCCCCCCCAAGACAGGAAGTGTAAATACATATTTATAAATAACAGTGTGATAGTAGCAACTACCAGTAGGCACACAAAAGAGATATGGAAAGTGTGGTCAAGACCTGATCACTGATTGGCTATCACAGTGATCAGTCACTGTGCAGCCATCTTTGTTGTTTTCTCCTCTTGAAGGGAGAGAAATATACATTGTATTTTTTTTTTCACCCTGCTCATGGGGAAAAATGTAAACAAAAGCAAATGTGTGTAAGGCCCCCTTTCACACTTGTGTGACTTCAAAGTCGCGCAATTTTACTGCGATTTTGCCGTGACTTTGTTGCCGCAATTTTGATGCGAGACTGACTGGGCTTGAATGTCTTTGGCCTTAAAAAGCTTCAAAATTGTGCCAAAGTAGTGCAGGGACAACTTTGAAGTCGGTGCGACTTCAAGTCGCACAGATATGAATGGTACTCATTGGAAATAATGGAGAATGACTTGTCATGCGATTTTACAGTCCCAAATCACATGACAAGTCGCACAAGTGTGAAAGGGGCCTTAAACGAATAACAAATAAAGAAATAATAGGTAGCTTAGGGTTTGATCAAGGTCAGCAGCAGATTTAGAATTAGAGTCAGTGTCAGGGTCAAAGGTCTGGGTCAAAGGTCAGGGTCAGTGTATTTTAGGTAGGATTAAAAAAAAAAAAAAAAAAGCATTTTTTTTAAATTATCACTAAAAACAATTAACAGTGGAAAAAAAACCTAAATGTGCTCCATTGTTTCTGGGCCCTACTACGAGTACAAACAGCAAATAACATACCCATATGTGGTATTGAAAGAAATAGTCCTGAAATTGGGGCTATTCAGGACTATTTCTTTCATTTTCTATCTCTTACTACTGCTGCTGCTATTTATATATTTTTTACACAAATTTAAAATATATTAATTCACTTTATATTATTTTATACATCTATTTAAAGGTAATTTATATCCTATAACTCCTAGGCGCGGGGAGTATAACTTTTTTTAGAAAAGGGATACTTACCTTCATACATATGTGGTATTGCTGTGATCATCAGGAGCAGGAGAATTTATTTGTTTTTTTCTTTAGTGGTAGGTTATATTATTCTTATTATAGTAACATTTTACTATTTTGTGCCAGTTTTCCTTTGATACTAAAAAAAAATCAGGAGATATCCATGACCATTTACCACCAAATGAAAACCCAATTTGTCTTAAAAAAACAAGAAAAACCAAGGTATAATCCACCTGGATACGCTAAGTTGTTGCGATGATATGTACAGTTTTACTAAAACATGTCAAAGTTGCAAAACTATGTTCAGGCATTGGGATTTGTTTTTCCTCTCTGACATAAAGATGATAATGATTAGAAAAATAGGATGTAAAGTAAATCATTTATACTGTATGGTTGTGTATTTTTTCTACAACTCTAATATTCAAAAAGGTACAATAACCAGGAAGACAAAAATATGAATAGCTTTTTCCTTATACTGTATACATTTTATCTCAGAAGAAATAATATAACCAGGAGTTTTCTTTTGCCCGAAAAAGAAAAATTGTTTCTTGGTGTATTGAAAATTAACTGTTTTATCGAAACTCTCCTTGTATGACATGGAGAGCTTCTCACCTACTCAATTCTTCAGTAAAGGGTCTGCCTTCTTTCAAGCTAGAAAAAACCTTGTAAACATTATTTAGGATGCTTAGCATGAAATAGATTTGAAAAAAATGTGGGGGACAGAAATACAGAATTAGGTCCACAGGCCAATATCCATTTAAAACGTATCTAAAGCCAAATAAATTATTTCATATATTTGCAGATTACCAGGCCTTAGATGCGGTGCCCACAACAATCTTCTCATTTTCAGAATTTTTTGCCTTTTTTTTACCTGATAATTCTGGTAAAGTGGAAGTAAACCTTCCTATCTTTTTCAGCCAAGGAAGCTTGCCATCTTGGCCTCTGTTTAACCACTTTACCACCGGAGGATTTTGCTGTCTTACGTCCAGGCCACTTTTTGCGATTTGGCACTGTGCGACTTTAACTGACAATTGCGCGGTTCGTGCGACGCCGTACCCAAACAAAATTTACGTCCTTTTTTTTCCACAAACAGAACTTTTTTTGGTGGTATTTGATCACCTGTGCGATTTCTACTTTTTGCGCTATAAACTAAAAAAGAGCGTAAATTTTGAAAAAATAACAATATTTTTCACATTTTTTATATGAAATTCCCCTCCAAAAAAATGTAAAAATCAACATTTTTTTACATTTTTGGCCAATTTGTTTTCTGCTACCTATGTTTGGTAAAAAAAAAATCACAATAAGCGTATTTTGATTGGTTTGCGCAAAAGTTATTGTGATTACTAACTAAGGGAAAGATTTCTGTCATTTTTGGTGTTTTTTTTTTAACGAGTAATGTCGGCGATCTGCGATTTTTTTTGCGGGACTGCAACATTGCGGTGGACAGATCGGACCCTTGACTGACATTTTTGATACTTTTGGGGGTACCAGTGACATTTCTACAGTAATCAGTGCTATAAATATGCACTGTTACTGTAAAAATGACACTGCCAGGGAAGGGGTTAATTTTATTGGAGAGGGAGGGGTTAATGTATGCCTGGTGCTTACTAACGTGTGTGGGGGGAGGTGACTGAGTGACACAGGGACAGATCGCATGTTCAGCTATGATGAACCCTGCAATCTGTCACTGTTTGTCACTTAGGAGATCCGCCCGCTCTGTTTACACAAGCGGGCGGATCTCCAAACTCGATCCCCCAACGATCGGGGAAGAGCAGATCGCCGCTGCTCCTCCCCTGGCCCGACTCCCGCTGTCACTGAAAACAGCGAGAGTGAGCCTCCGGCGGCGCGCGAGCGCCGCCCACAAGGGGAGGAGTCCAGCGACGTAGGTCTACGTCGGTGGACGGAATCGAGCCACTTTGCCTCAGTACAGTCCCAGTGACTGGTCGGCAAGTTGTTAATCTCCAACTGTCATGATGCTGCACATATGATCGGTTATGACTCCGGCCATTTGATGATTTGACAGTTTGGTTGAGAGCACAACCAATGTGACAGCATTCCCGGCATGGCAGGAATGTAACCGCTTTAATAACACTATTCCTGTCCTAGGCTGGCTACACTCAATCCACTGTATCTGTGGAGGTAGCCATGGTTGCCAACCAGGCTGGACTTCAAATATGTCTTCCTCTCTTCATTTCCCTTGCATGAGGGGTAGGGGGATTAGTAGTTTATACGAGGAAGGTAACATTGTTTGTGCTTTTAGTTCAGCTCACAAGAAGATCAACATGTATTTTCTGTACTTGTTGAATAATTTCTTTCACCACATCTAAGGATTGGTCAGCTGCGATATATTTAATTTTTATTTTTTGGTTTTGATATCCTTCAGGAGTTTCCTTCCCCACTTTTATTATTGAACCCATGCCTCACAGTGGATTCTACAAGCACAAATAAAAATTCTTTAACCTTAGTGGCACCACCACTAGCACATCAACAGCCCCTCTACCTTTGGGCCCCTGGGCCCTCAGCCATGCGCAAAATCTGTGGTGTACCCATGTACTCCTTCCCTGGCCAGACTCAATGTCTCCCTATGGGCCCTTAGATACAGTAGGGTATAAAAAAAAGGATTTCCTTTATAACAAAGCAAACATATATAACATTTCATTTTACCATTGTAGACTATATGTAGATCAGACCATGCTACTTATGGTCCAGTAACATCACTCCCAGTGCACAGAGCAAAACAAACATGTAGTAATTCTGTAGTCATTTATGCAAGCTGGTTTTATACTTCAGTATTTCTTTGGAATAGTTGCAGGTGTTTGTATCAGTACAGCGTAAGCGTAGTTTTTTTTTTCTATTCAAACTGATAACATATATTGCAGTTACAGGACCTAGTCTGCATGCTTGTGTTACCTTTTCTGTTGAAAGTACTGTGTTATCCTTCATGCTCTTAGGACATTGCTTATTACCAGGCCTTATCTGCTGAACAGTTGCAGACAGATGCTGCCAAGATCCAGCCCAATGCAGCTTCTTCTCAAGAAATGTATGAACCAGGAATAGAGACAGCTGCCAACGCCAAATTAGATGATCTACAGCGTTCCTGGGAGACACTGAAGAATGTGGTATGTTTTCATCTTAAAGTTAGGCCAAATGTATGTAACATATAGAATTAAAAACAAAGCTAACTCATGAACAACATGAGATAGAATAGTTACACAGTTAGGTTGAAAAAAGACACAAGTCCATCCGGTTCAACCATAACAAAAAAAAAAAAAAAAAAACAGTATTGAAAACCCTACCATACAATCCCATATACACAATCCTATACCCGCTGTTGATCCAGAGGAAGGCGAAAATAAACCCCAGCAAAGCATGATCTGATTTGCTACAGCAGGGGAAAAAAATTCCTTCCTGATTCCCCGAGAGGCAATCGGAAATTCCCTGGATCAACAGTACCTAAAAAAAATTTTAGTACCCATTTATATTATGTACACCTAGGAAAGAATCCAGGCCTTTTTTAAAGCAATCTAGTGAGCTAGCCAGAACCACCTCTGGAGGGAGTCTATTCCATATTTTCACAGCTCTTATATGTGAATATGTGAAATTACATTTTTACAACTCCAATGAACATTGCAGTGGAAGAATACAAAACATGTAACATTTATAAGGTTTATTTTCTTGAACTTGCCTATGGATTCCAATTCCTTACATCCTGCTTGGAGGTACAATTATAGATCCAGTGGCCTTTTCAAAGGGAAAAATGTTTCTAAACTGCAAGTCATGGTACTATGAACCAGGGTATCCTTAATGGGATTGCTAGAGTTAGTCCTAGGGAATAAATCATAAATTAGGCCAGGTTCACATTGATGCAGTCCTGTGAGCCGCATTTTGCAAGGGTACGGCAGCCTATCCATTTGAATTGGCTGCCATTCCTCCTGAAACGCAGGGAAAAGGTCCCTGCAGGATTTTAGAAATCGCAGCCTGCACGGGATCCGTAAGTGCAGTGCAGTTCCCACTGCGGGTGCAATTACCAGTGCCTGCAGCGTGCCATTAGGATTAATAACACCAGCATGCATTCAGGGTGTTTTTCTGTGAGGGTGGTTACGGCTGCGGGAACAAGTGCAGACCTGCAGCTGGAACCACCCGCACATATGTGAACCTAGCCTACCTGTATTTATTAATAATTGTTTATTGTCATATTGTAAAGCACTGTGCAAACTGTTGGGGCTATATAAATCCTGTTTAATAATATTAATAATATGTTGCATTCTATGGTCACCTGTGCCACTATCTTTTTATATAATGTTGTAAATTCTACTTTCATATGTCTGTTAGATTAGCGAAAAGCAACGCACTTTATATGAGGCTCTTGAACGACAACAAAGATATCAAGATTCTCTTCAGTCCATTTCCACTAAAATGGAGGCCGTTGAAGTTAAATTAAATGAAAGTTTGGAGCCCAGCAAGACCCCTGAAAGCCAGATGGCTGAACACCAGGTAATCTGTTGTATTAAAGTGGTTGTAAATCCTTACATATACCTAGCAAAATGAATAGCCTCAGATGATACACAGAGATTAAACAAATCCTCCTACATACGTTTTACTTGATTATTTGCAGTCTTCTCTTGTCTTCACCTCTTCAAAGGTGCAAATTTGTGTTAAAACCCCTATGCACCTGGGAGGAGTACAAGCTGTTGTAAACGCTGATTGGAGGAAAGGGACACACTTCCCCCCCCTCCCCCACACATAGGCTGAGAAACAAAGGAACATGCAGAGCTAGATTCTGAATAGACAAGCTGTGTGCTTATCTCCCTCCCCAACACAAATTTTATCTCATGTGTTGGCAAAACTTGTCAGAAGTGACTCTGATAATAGAGGAAAGAAGCCCCAGAGAGAAACCTCTTACACTAAGTTACACTATTATTTTCTAAATAGGAAAATAGTTGATGGGGTTATAAATAAAGGGCATTCCAATAACACCAATACATTTTGCTGCCCCAGGCTATGGCCTGAGTTGTCTTTCCACAAATCCAAGTCTTCTTCCTCTTCTTAGTATGTTTATTTTAAAATAGTTTTAGTTAACTAGCATAATCTAAAGTATAACTATAGGCAAATCGTTTTTTTTTTTTTTGGATAGAGTAAGGGGGGGGGGGGTTATAACCCCTGTCAGTTTTTTGGCCTATTGGAGATATTTACCTTCACTTTCCGTCCCATAGTTAAAACAGGAAGTGAGAGGAATTCCTGCAAATCAAGGAAATCCCTTGGTGACCCCCAGGTCACCAGAATTATTGTCCCCATTGGAAGATTTTCCCTGTATAACATTTCTGAGGACAACCCAAAATTTGGGATTTTCTTTCACTTTCAATGACAACGCTAAACAGGACAAATAGAGAGGGTGAATCTCCCTAACAGGGGGACAGACAGCAATAAAAACTGGCAGGGGTTCTAATCCCTCTCCACTCCATCCACAACTAAAGCAAAAGTTTTGGCTTTAGTTGTACTGTACTTTAAATGATTCATTGTCTGAGATTTCAATACACATTTAGTAAGTGCATTTAATTTTTAATAGTGGAGTGGTCTTTAAGCTACAGCAATCTACAAAGTGTAATAACTCTTAGCAACCACCACCAACAATCAGAAATTTAATGTTATTGTTCTGTTAATTAAAAAAAGATGGAATCTGCTAGATTTATATTTGTTACGTAAACTGCATACAGACAGATTTTGTATCATGTTTGGTGTATCAGAAAATAGAATTTGAATGAAATGTATAAATTGTTGTGAATTAGAGGATCTATCAGATTAGGTATCATTTAAATTAATAATTTAGGTGGGTCTTTGCACTATATATGTTTTGGAAAGTTCTGCTGATCTAATCAGCATATTGAGCACTTGTAGACTATTCCTCGCAGGGATCAATCAGTGTGGAGAACTAGAATGGGAGCTTCCAATCTTCAGAAGTGTATATTTACACATACACATGCAAGGGTATTCTGATGTGTTGGGAAATCTCTATGCTGCCATTTGTTAATAGTTCCTTTTTCTATGGATTAACCCTTTGCCTGCCACTGATGTATACCATATGTTGGCAGCAGGAGGTTTTACGCACACCCTTGGCTGCTACAGCAGCAGTGCGTGTAAATGTTGCAAGCCAGTTTCCAGAAGAAAGTTCCAGCAGATCTGCTCCGTTAGCTACAGTGGAGTCTAATATGACCCTGATATGTTATTAAAGAGCACCTGTCACTAGAAATATGCTATAACATAGGGGGCTATTAAGTTCCCCTGCCCCATGTACACACATATATATGTACACGTACACATCAGGGTTGATTGTGCTACATGTGTTACATATTGTTGTGCATGCCAGAGTGACAGCACTAATCTTAGAGTCATTATTCATAGTTAACTCTAAACTTAAGACCTGGAAGAGCTTTTAAAGTGGGACCAATGGAAATTTTTGGTTACCGAAATTTGTTGTCTTGTCACGGATATGCGCAGTTTTAATGCTTGACATGTTGGCCATCTATTTACTTGGCATAATCTCAGTAAGTGAGTAATTCTTTGCATGTGTATGCACTAAAATTAATGTATTTTTTACTGAAAAATGTGTGCTTGATAAAGAACTGCGTTATCACGTGACAAAAAAAATTGGAACTACCACCACTTTGTTCAGAAAATATACTGTTTGGGGGTTTAACTGACCTTCAGGCCTAAAATTGTATTTTATCATGTTTGCAATAAATGCAAATATGGTGCTTACATGCACATTTATTAGCCAAGCTAATGATAAAATTACCAGATCTTTCATGCACTGTTCCAAGTAGATCTGCCATTTTTTTTATGCCAAAGCTTGTAAGGAGGAGATATATAATACATTTTTATGTTTCCCTTCAGGCTCTTATGGATGAGATTTTAATGTTACAGGAAGAGATCAGCAAGTTGCAAGCTTCCTTTGCAGATGAGCTAGTATCTGAATCTCTTGATTCAGAAGCCGCTGATCAGTTAGCTCTGCAATCAACACTTACTGTCTTGGCTGAGAGAATGGCCACTATCAGAATGAAGGCCTCAGGAAAACGGCAACTCTTGGAGGTAGGTACAGCATTTAAGTTATTTAGAGTAAATATGTCTATGTGCACTTATTACTGAATATTGTTTTTACACTGTTGATGCAATCTGCTTATACATAGGGGAGAGGTCTTTACATTATCCCAATTATTTTCTACCAAAGCAGTCTAGCATATATAGTACATTGTATTTCTGTAAAACTGATATATACTGTTGGAAATTTAAATTTCTAATCTATTGCATCTTAAAAATGTAACAAAATTAAACAAAATTATATTTTAAAGATGAAAGATTTTGATCAAATATTGCTTTCATACAACTCATCAACACAGGTGAACAAAATGCACATTATAATTGTACATAGAAGTGCAAATAAATTAGTTCAACTGAAATTGGTTTTACTGAAACATGTTTAACTTTTTGGTCCCTGCAAACCATTTTTACAGGAGTAACAGACATAGAATGTTCTGAAATGTTAACACTTTACTTCTGCACTTATTATCATGCATACACACACAACAACAATATTCTTATCGTTCCTGTGTAAGCTTCTAGTCCCATCAATTCACCATGTAATGGAAACGAACAAAGAGCGGACATGTTTGAAGTCCAACCTGTGTGACAACCACGGCTTCCATGGCTACTGCCCCCATACATACAGTGGAGAAGTAAATGTAAACACAAAGGGACAGGAAGTGTATCATTTGCAGGATTTCCAGGTGAAAATAAATGGAAAAAAGCCTAAAAGTAAGAAAACTAATGCAGCCACCACATCTGGTAGGACTGCTAAATTGCAAATTTATCAAAGGAAAAATTCCATGTCACACATCATAAAGCAGATCCATGTGCATGAAGTGAAATGAATGGCAACCTCAGCCGGACTCGAGCCAGGCCACGCCTCCAATGTTTTTCACCCCCCCTTGAAGCTTAATCATGAGGAGCTTAATCATGGGGTTCCCCATGATTAAGGGGCAAAGCGAACTGCACTGGGGGCATGGCCTGGTTGACTGAGGCTGCCATTCATCTCACTTAATGCACATGGGTCTGCTTAATGATGTGCGGCTTATGGACTTTCTCCTTTGACATTGCTGCAGCTTGAAACTAGGATGAGCTCCCTGTCCCTGCCTATACTCACAGCGGTCTAGTTGGACTTTACCTCTCTACCTGAGCGCTACCTAAATTATGCATTTTTTTTGTTTTATTTTTTAGTTTAGATGCCCTTTCACGTTCTGTATTTTTTGTAGTCAGACTTGTACCATAGTCCTCATTTATAATGGAGAACAGACACCACTATCCACTCTTCATTATGCACAATGTGGCCCATCCTATTTATAAAAATTGGGCTGTGGTGTGTAGTCAGCAGAATGTAGAACACATTTGTAAACTGCATTGCTATGCTTTAGAAATGTGCTATTTAAAAAAAATAACCCCCTATTCTTTTTGGCCACCATGTCTACTCCTACGTTGACTATTGAATCAACAGTGTTTTTTAAGTATTTTCAGGCTTCAAGTGTGCCAACAATTCAGCTATAGAAATAGCTGTTAATATGTGTTCAACAGACAAACTTTGAAAAGTTCAGATGCTGGAGCACTTAATCGGATCAAATAACAGAACTAAATTCACAAATATTACAAAGCATTGCGATTGTATTTATAGAAACTGCATTTCCATTACTGAACAGTGTACAAAGAAACCTTATCACTATGCCCTTTCTGCTATATGAAATAAATAAAAAAACTGTAGGTATAATTATATTCCCAACAGCATTTTACCTGGTATGGGGGGTAAAAGAATATCGTGCATCATTACGTTGATGATGCTAGTTTCCAACAGTGGAGATACTGTATGTTTTACGCACATGCCTTAACGATGACAGAAAGGCTAAACAAATTATGTCATTAGGAAAAACTGAGCGAGCAGCTGGAAGAACAACGTCATGAACAAGCTCTGCAGAGATACCGCAGTGAAGCAGATGAACTTGATCACTGGTTGCTGGGGGCCAGATCAACTTTGGACAATGTATTGCGTGCCTTTGAGGAGCCTATGGATATGGAGGCACAACTCATTGATTGCCAGGTATAATGCGTCACAGAGATAACATTGTTCAGAACTCTGTATTTTGAGAGACGTTAATAAATTCTTGCACAGGCCTGGAAATATATCTGCTTTATGTGCAAATGTGTTTATTACAAAACATAGAATGCATAATTAATTATCCTATATGATATTAAATAAATAGATCATTCCCTATTTCCTGTAAAGCACTGGAGGCTTCTCACACACATTCAACCCAGAGAGCTTTCCCCACCCCTCTCTGCTTTTCTCCCGCTAAAGTCGCTCATTATTGCTAGTTAACCACTTAAGCCCCAGCCCTATTTCGGACACTTTTTGTTTACAAGTTAAAACTAGTATTTTTTCCTTGAAAACTACTTAGAACCCCCAAACATTATATATATTTTTTTAGCAAAGACTCTGGAGAATAAAATGTCGGTCATTGCAAAAATTTTTGTCACGCGGTATTTGCGCAGCGGTCTTTAAAACGCCATTTTTTTGGAATAAATTTGAAAAATCACATTTCACTGCATTTAAAAAATACTAAACAGTAAAGTTAGCCCATGTTTTGTGTATATTGTGAAAGATGATGTCACGCCGAGTAAATAGATACCCAACATGTTACGGTTTAAAATTGCGCCCCCCCGTGGGATGGCGACAGACTACGGTCAATAGAGATCTCAATCTGCGACGCTTTAAATTTATTTAACGGTTACCAGTTTAGAGTTAGAGTGTAGCTCTTTTCTTTTAATTATTGCCCACGCTCTGGCGATCGCGGCGATACCTCACATGTGGGGTTTTAACAGCGATTTCATTCGCGGCTCGACTTGCGCATACTTTTTTTTTCGTGCGCGAGCTAACGGTGACGGGGGCGGCTAAATTTTTTTTTTTTTTCCTATTTATTTTTTATTTTTTTTAAACTTTATTACAGTTTTTAAAAAAAAAAAAAAAATCTGATCACTTTTATTGCTGTCACAAGCAATGTAAACATCCCTTGTGACACCAATATGTAGTGACAGGTACACTTTATGGAGGGATCAAGGGTCTAAAAGACCCTAGACCCCTCCACTACACTTCCCTGTATGCAAAACGCCGAAAACTGAATTTTTGCATACAGCCGTTTTTCAAAACTGCCGCCTTTTGCAGCACAGTAACCTGGAAGTGACGTCATGGACGCCGCCTCCGGTTACGTCATTGGAGACCCGATCGATGCCATTTCCGGCATTCATCGGGACTCCATCCAGCCAGCGGACGTGCCGGCTGGGTGCTCGGGACTCCCGGTGGGACGGGAGCCCCGGTAAAAGCCACGGAAGGCGGCGGGAGGGGGGGGGGACGTCCCCTCCCGCCCCCCGGGTAACAATCAAGCGGCTCCCGAGCCGCATCGGTCGTTACCGACGGAAAGCCGACCGTCGGCTCTAAACCACGGTACCGGGATGGTGCCTCTAGCTAGAGGCATCATCCCGGTATAACCCCGCAAAGTCTGCTGACGTTAATTAACGTCAGTTTGCGGTAAGTGGTTAATAATAATATATACAGTACAATGTATTTTTGGATTTTATTTCTTTACTCAAACTTCATCTTTCGGCAAACCTTTTTACCTAATATCCTCCCATTTCTCCTGTAAATGACATCTGCATTCCTTGTTTTCAAATAACTTGCACAGGGAGAGAGAGAAATGCTCTTCTTAGCCCCATGATTTAGGCTGCGTTCACATCTTGACGTTGCTATTTACAAGTGTTTTTAGGCGTTTTTTCAGGTGTTTTTATGGGCGTTCTTTTAGGCGTTTTACAGGCGTTTTTACAGGCGTTTTTGTGCAGGTGTTTTTAGGTTGACTAGTGACCAATGGAAAAAAATAAAAACGTCTGTAATCTGCCCAAAAAAGAAGCTTATGTACTTTTTTGAGCGTTGGGCGTTTTGCTTAAAACATCAAAACGCTCAGATGTGAACAGGGGCCATTGAAATGAATAGGATTTGTCTTGTTGGGCGTTTTTTGAGCTGATCCTAGAGCAGAAAAACTCCCCAAAAATGCCCCAAAACGCTTACATGTGAACTTAGCCTAAAGTAAAGGAACTACAATACTCTTCTGTCCATTGGAGTCAGTAAGAGGGTTTAAAGAGGGCGCTCTGCACCACTTTCCCCAGTAGCAGAGTAACAGTTTAACTACATTTGGAATACACTGCACCTATACTCAGGCTCATTGGAAATGTAGGTGATGTGGTGGAGCTTAATGAGGCAATGTTGTAATCCCTGCAGCTACAGCTATGAGTAGGGTAATGCTGCAGTGGTGCCATTTATTCTCCAATGCCAAATGTAGTAAAGACAGAGCCAATTCTATGTTGGTATTTTTTCTTAAGTAACATGATATATCGATTTTTTTCACTAAACATAATCAATGTAAAGCCTTAGCGTAGTTAAAAATAAATTAGCACAATGGACATTACTTACAGACAGTAGAATGTGTACCTTGTGCTGCTGTCTCCTCTGTTAGCTTCAGTCTTCCACCATCTATTCCCCCTCTACCCTGCTGCTGTATTCTTCTGGTGTGGTGAGAGTTAATAGAACTGAGGGAGATCATCAAGAGTGCCCATCTATGCCTGCTCTTTTCCGCCCATCTCCATTCATAGAAGGTGTACTACTGCTTCTATGAATTAAATATGATCTATGAATGGAGGAGGATGGAAAGGAAAGGTCCACCCCCCCCCCCCCACATTCATAGATCATGTTTTATTAATAGAAGCTGTAGTACATTGTCTATGAATGGAGGAGCTGGATTGAAAGAGCAGGCATAGTCAAGCACTCTTGAGGAGGCCGTATTACAGCTTCTGCCCCATCAGAAGATTACATCCTACTGACTGTAAGTAATGTCCATTGTGCAATTTTTTTTATGTTTTTTTTTTTTTATCAGAAAAATAAATACTTTATTGGTAATGTATTCCACTATAGTATCACAACGCAATTCGAATGTACATGTGACAACCACGTATACAGATTCAAACATAGTCTGCTCAATACACATGCTCAGTGTTGTTAGGTAGAAATGGCTCCCCACTCTATACATTGGGTGTGTGGTTTTAATTATCTTAGCTGGACATGAAACGGTTCAGGACTAGTTCCAGCGGGGACAGACCCGGGGTGTCTAGCCAAAAGTGCCAAAATTTCTCAATTTTACCATAACATCCTCTATGCTGCCAGATGTATTTTTATAGCCTTAAACTATCTCCCATCTGTGATATCCATTCTTCCACCGTACGAGGGTCTGGAGAGATCCCGTGCCTCAGGATCAGTTTGCGAGCCTGGAACAGTGCTCTTTCTATGGCCTGACCAGTGGTGTCATCAACCTGGAGGCCCTCCAGAAATGTTTTTTTTTTTTTCATTTTGACTACACTTAGACTTTAGGGGCAGATTTATAAAGTAGTGAATGTGACATTTACCAAACATTCACTGGTGGTGAATCATCTGCTGATAAGGCAGCTGGGTGAATCCCAGAGTGGTAAAGCCCACTGTAGACTGATTCTGTATCATAGGAGTGCAAAAGTAAGTGCACTCCTGTGCGCCAGATGAGAAGTATGGCCAAAAAGAGCTTGGGCCATACTTCTCTAAAGGCCTCATGCACACAGGGTGTCTGTTTAGCCCTTCTGAACACTAGAACTCTTGGCAAGAGAAAAGCTGCTTAAAGTACAGACTACACAGTAAAAGCAGTGTATTGCACATGCTTTTAGGCACATTTAGGTACGTTGAATGTTTGAGAGTTAACATTTTTCATTACCATATATTTTGGCCATTGGAATACATCAATGCTCAAATACCAGATACGTATAGCGTTTAGGCACATTTAGACATGGTCAGCGTTTTTTCTGCTTTTTAGCTCTTCTCCTGAACATGCCTTTGGTGTTTTTTTTATTTTCAGCATGTACACGCTCCTCTTCTAATATGCCTATAAGGATGTATGTGTGCATGGACACTCAGACTTACACAGAGGTGCTTTTACAGGCTAAAAAAAAAATGGCAAATGCATTTTTTAAACCCAGTGTGCATGAGGTCTAAAATGCGTCATTTCTGTATTGAGAAAATGACTACATTAAAAAGCATCAGTTTACAGATCCCCTGAATAGGGCAATTTGGATATATTTCTATAAATAAAACTTTCTGTGAAGTTACACGTTACTGGAGCAGTTCATAGAAGGATACCCAGTAAAGATGTGTTTATACAGGTCAATCTGTAAAGAGGATTATGCAGATATACTCAGTCATTCACAAACCTTGGAAGCTAAAAGCTTATCCATATAGCACATGGCTCATTTGTAGAAAACAAGACAGAGCGGAAAGAGCTTGGGTCTAATAATGCATAGACTTGAAGAATAATGGCATATGCAAAACAATTTTATATATAGATTTGCCATTTACTGGGTTCAAGAGATAACCTTGTTTTTAATTTTTAAAGGTTTTTTTATTTTTTTTAATGAAAATGGCTCTCAATTTGCTGTGGACTTGCTCCTGTAACAGAGGCTTTGCCATCGACGTAACAGCGATACCGAAGTGCCTTATTTCATAAAATGTTTGAATTTGCTTCTTTGTTTTCACTGCTACAGAACATGCTTTTGGAAATAGAACAGAAGGTGGTGGCTTTGTCTGAACTGTCTGTACACAGTGAGAACTTACTTATGGAAGGGAAGGCCCAAACTAAGGAAGAGGCCGAACAGTTGGCAATGAAGCTGAGGACTTTGAAGGGGAGCCTCTTGGAACTGCAGAGGGTTCTCCAGGACAAACAGATAAGCATCCAGGTAGTTAAAACTAGTGTAGTATTTAATTGTTTATTCTTTATTATGGAAATAATTGAAACACTGATGTTTTATTATATTCTTCTTATGCTACCTACTTAGGAAAAGCATGGTGGTCAGGCTTCTAGCCAGGTTTAAGATATTTCTGGACTGATTTGTAATCCTTTTATTGGCTTCCATTGACTTGACTCCAAGCCAAATACTGTGTTTAGCCATTTTAGCATTGATAAATCAATTCACAACCCTTGCAGTGCTTTTGTTATTGCAAGAGATACTTTAACTATATAGAATCACGCATTGATTTATTTTCTTCTTTTAAGTATTTCCATGTGGGACCATACAGTAAATCAGCCACTGATATTTTAGTTGTAATCAGATGCAATTAAGAACTGTCACACAATGCTGGTAACCCCTTTACAATTCATTTAAATAATTATACATTAACCTGCACAGTGTACATTACAGTGAGTGTGGTACAATCAGATTATATGTATTCCCATGCTGTTAGAGATCTACAGTATAGCTTTAACAGTGCTCTTATGTTTTGTTTGTTCCATAGGCTAAGCTAGCATGGGGCGAGATGAAAGCACACAAGAAAGCAGAACATGTAATGTGTCTGTTTTTCTGGTTTGGGGTCTGCTTGCTGTTTGATTTTTCTTGTTCTTGGGGTGTGCTGTGCAAACTGAAATGTTATTAACCCATTCTTTTCCAAATTCTCTTCATTCTATTTATAATCAAATATCAGTTTATCAAACAAGATTTTTAGGATTTGATTCTTCTTTCTATATATATATATATATATATATATATATATATATATATATATATATATATATATATATATATATAAATATAAATATATATATACACACATATATAATATATATATATATATATATATATATATATATATATATATATATATATATATATATATATATATATATATATACACATATATATATATATATATATATATATATATATATATACACACACACATATAAATATAATTTATTTTCCATACATTCCTTTTATTAAAAAAAAAAATCAATATATTTATAAATGATTGCATTACTATTCTTAAAGTAAACTAGTTAAACTATACTCTAAAGGCTCAATCCACAACAAAGCTATAGAGTATACTGTTTGCCAAACTGATCGCTATTTTCAATCACATTGCTTTTTTTTTTCAACTGTCTTTGACTGTCATTGATAAAAATCCATCATTATGTCAAGTGACGATCATTATAGCTGAGTCCTAAGGAGATGAAAGTATAAATTTAGCTATTCCCAATCAGCGTTTTCATAAATTGCTAGTTTGATGGTTAATTCTTACATAAAGTCCTTTTGCTTTAAAACTCACGTTTTTTTTTTTTTTTTCCTGTGAGTGACAGTTATGGAAGACATGTTCTGCCCAGCACACTCAGCTGCAATTATTAGCTGAACCTTATTTATTACCAATAGCATTTTAAAAGTATTTTAGCTAATAATTGATTGAATGACAAAGATACAATCTAAGTGCTGTTTGATTGCCATAAAATGTGCACATAGATGTAATTTTAGTGAATATTTTCCACTGACTAGAAGTGATAAGTGCTCATTTCTCTCTTTAATGTTTATATAGTTAGTGCATAGTATTGTGTAGTGATATTCCTGTAGGCCTATACAGATGCAGCTTTCTTTGTTGCTAGACAGTTGTTGGAATGCTGACTCAGACTGTACAGTTTCCACAGTAGACATCCTCCTCCCTAATTGACGCTGCAACCAGAGCTCCTTTTACTGCAAGAAAAGTAATATTTAGACGGTGGATCATCCCTTCCCTACTCTCCTTTAAAAAGGCAATAAATAAAATGCACCTTATGCTTTCATTTTAGAATAATACCTACATAGGCAAACCCAGCCAACTAAGATTTCAAAGAATATGGTCCTGTTGGATTAAATGTGTGGACACCTCACTAAGGTTAGCTCCTACCCTGGCTTGAATAGCTCCTTCCTCTCCACCTTTGGGGCTTCAACTTGAGGACTTTAAGATTTAATTGACAGGCAGGAAACTATCTCATGCCACAGTTGATTTATTACTGATATCTGATTAGCAAGTCACAGGTTCTGTGTTTGTGACTTTACAGCTGTTCCACACAAAATGCTAGGTAAATAACCGCTCTGGCACTTTTCACATATGAGATGATACCTGTTTAATGACCTCCTATCTTTTTCTGTCTTAATACACATAACACATCTGACTGTTGGTAAGAGTTGTTCCATATATTGTATATTGTGCTGCTAATTTGAAGCTGAATTCCAGGTACAGTTATGTTTCCATAGTTGCGATGCTCCAGCTTGGACAAATGTAACTATGCATGTTCCATATCTGACTGATCATCGCGGAAGCAGGATTAATTGTAGTAGACACTGCTACTACAGTCATTAGTGCCAGTTACCAGGTTCCTATGCCTATCATCTGCCCTGCTGCTTAGGGAAAACAGGAGGTCACTCACATGGCATGGGTGCCAAACACAGAACACTTTGCATTTCCTCGAAGAATGCTAAGCTGATTGAATGAGGTGGAAATTGGGATGTTGCTGCCCTACGTCTCCACCTCGTCAAATCAGAGAACACTTTACAGTCAATAAGAAGAATTTTGAAGTGAGGGGCCTCCTGTGTTAACTAAGCAGCCGGGTAGGCTTTTGGCACAGGGCCTGGAAGCTAGCAGCAATCACTTTATTACTGTGCCTACTACACTAATTTTCAGCTTCCACTGGGATCAGCCAGATAAGCAAGCATAGTTAAATTTATCGAAGCTGGATCACTATAACTATGCAAAAATACACATACTAAATTAGTATTAGCAGACTTAAACTACAGTTTTTTTTTTTTTGTCTTTTGTTTCCTCTGCATTCTCTCCACTGATACCAACCTGAAAGTCCGGGCAATTACTGGAAGGTGGTTACCTTACAGTTTACTGTGCTAGTCCATACAATGAATGTGGAGAGCAAAGAGGAATCAAATGTTAAGCTAGTGATTTAGCTGTCCAACGTTAATGAACTTAGGTGTCTGCAGTCATTTTGCAGCATCAGCAAACTTTTTTTTTTATTAATTATATTTATTTGTTTTTTGACAAGCAATGTTGCAGTACTGTTGCTTTAAAGATAATAAAGAGTAAATATGATGTATTGTAGATAAAGTTTTACAATTTGTAAATTTGTGCAAGGAGGGTACCATGCATTGACATAGTTTGGAGTAGGTTGTTTCAAGGGCAATCAAAGGAAAATTAGGGTCACTAATTGAGGAGATTAGCTTGAGTTGGCCTGGGGGGACCTAAAGCCATTATAAGGATAGGTCCAGGCAACAGCAAGGAAGTAGCTAAGATACAGTAGCAAAACAATGTAAAATAGGAAGACTGGGGGTGTAAGGACAGAAGGGAGAGGGGTTTTGAAGGCTGAATAGATGTATTCTTCTCTGAGGGCCCAAAGGACTAGTCCACATTCTGCTGGAAGATATCAGGTGGTCCACTGATGCCAGCTATTTAAATGCTTATCTATTGTGCCAGTCTATCTTTTCACTGAGCATGGCTGAATTGATCCAACACTTGGTTTCAGCAAAGGAAAGGGTGGGTGATTTCCAGGCTTTGGCAATTGCTTGCTTTGCTTCTGCTGGAACATGAACTAGTTTTTTGAATTGGGTTTGGAAATGCCTGGAGGTTTGAGGTTTCAGACACTTTTTTTCTAAATCTGGCATAAGACATCTTATTTTACTGGGACCAGAAGCAATTTTCCTTGCACTGCCACTGCAGATGTTACAGTTACATTGTTGGATCCATTGGATTCAGCAGAGGAAAAGGGCCAACATTTTATTTAGGTTTAAACAAAAAGCATTTAAGGTAGAAGTCCAGGCAGTCCATAGCCCAATTAGTGTGCCATATTTTTACAATATTGCTCTATATCCAGCATTCTTGATTGATCATTGCTAAATTTCAGTTCAATTCAGTAACAGTTTTCATTAGTTATGGTGGTGGTACAGTAATATGATGACATTGATTCTAATGTGTACAGTGCCATGTTCAATTGTTCAAAATTAGCTAACCAACCTTCTCTGTCTCTGCCCATAGAAGCAGACAGGAGCACCTTACTTTTTTGCAGTATGCCTACTGAGTGTTGTGCAGGAAATCTGTTCATCTACATCATACGTATATATAGACAACATCAGCCTTTCCAATAATCCATCTTCCTAGGCTGCCTATATTAAAAAATGTTGGGGTAGATTATAAAACAAAAACAAAAAAAAGCATCCATACTCACCTCTACACTGCAGCATTGGTCTGATGTTGCAGCTGTTGTCCCCCGTTGGCTCTAAGCATGACAACTAAGCAATCTCAAGACCACTGATTGCTCAGCTTGGAGTGGAGAGCAGTGATTGTCAGTTACTTTTTTTGCTTTGCCCCCCCAGCGCTCACTGGACTGGATAGGGGACAGGTGTTGCTGACTTCAGGCTGTCAGCCACTCGTTGAGAGCCGGAGCCAGCTGTCAGTCAGGCAGCTGGGTGGGTCTCAACAAAGTGGTCAGAATCCTTCCAGAGCCTGGAGCAGCTCTAAGACATCAGCTGATAGCGGGCAATAGCGCACATTTAGCTGACTCTGGGTCACAGGAGAGCAAAAGTAAATAAACTTCTATGGCCCAGAGGAGAAATATGGCCAAAAAGCTTTGTCCATACTTCTCTTTAAAACAAGAATCAGGATCACATGACCTGATTTTAAAAGGGAATTTCTTGTACTTTGACATTTTATCTTTGCGGTCTAACAGTTTTATGTTTCAGGTGTTTCTCTAGTCTACTATTTTTCTAGCCTTTATTTTGCACCCTTGACTATTGACTTTACAATAAGCACTTTTGAACCATCCCTTTCCAGCTAGGAATGACAGTTAAAGCTGATCTACTTTGTCTCTGCTTCATTGACGTCACAAAGTCTAAATCAGTTATCTTATGTGACGCTAGTATGAGATGCTTGAGATTACCTTGCTTACTATCACAGACCTGCTCGAAAAGTCAGACATAATACTGAATGTCACATTCACTAGAGAAGCACAATACTAATTGGATTGGAGTAATTAAGTGTCTGTGTTTATCGTCAAAAGGTGATGAAACCAATATTAAGGTTAGCTTTAGAGCTTATAAATTATTTCTTTAAAACCTTATTTCTGATTGTTATAACAATCATCATTGTTATATGACAGTAAAGCAGTATCCATTGTAATTTTGTACTGTGTTATCAAAAGATGACTCCGCAGTGTAGATAGAAGTAGGCCACTGTGACTTTGTGAACCATTTTGATATGAAGGTCATGGAAATCTCTTGAGAAGAGTCAGTCATTACGGTTGTCTTTTCATTTTTCATCCTACAGGGGACATTTCATGAAAAGGAAGAATCAGAAGCAGAACTATCATCGTCACAAAGTCCCAGTGTCCAGGAATGGTTGGCGCAGACACGTACAACTCGCTCACTGCAGAAACAGAACAGTCTTCAGAAGCAGAAGGTAAAGTCTGAAAAGACTATTACTACTACTGATCTATTATATTTAAATGTAATACATTTTGTCACTTATTACAAATAAGTTGCATCTAGTAAGGAACACAATAAACACTACAGTGTGGCAGTGTTATTGTACTGGGGTTGTAAGACAATAAGCACTCTGCAAATTGGTGAAACCTACTGTACATCAGCATATATATATATATATATATATATATATATATATAATGTGTATGCAAAGTCAAAAAACATTTTGTTAGCTTTAGATTTGAAAAGGGCTAAAACCCCAATAAGGTAAAATATGCTGCCTTTGTTAAGCTGAAGAGATTTACTTTTACTTCCTGTCCATGAGGCACAAGAGGACATGAGAAGAAATCTCCAAAGAAAACAAAATTCCCATCTTAGAGAGTTATTACAGGTAGAGATGTCCCCACTGAAAGATTTCCCTCACCTCTTGCTTTACTGACTACTCTAAAATGTTGGATTTCCCTGCATTTTTTTGTTTCAACAACAGTGGTTAGTGCTTTTCCCTGAGGCAAATAGAGAGATTCCCCTAGCAGGGCACAGACAGCAATAAAACCTAACAGAGTTCAATACTCCATACTTCCATGCTCTTTTTAAAACAGAAAGGCAAAAATGCCTTTTTTGTAAACTTTGCCCCCTCTTACCACTAAATTTATCTCTAATGCTAAAGCAACCCCTTATGTTGCACTGAAAACAAAGGAGAAGTCCTTACATTATTGTGACTGCTGGAAGAGAAAATCTGTAGCTATACAGTGCAACACTCTTCGCTCTACCTATTTAAAAGGCCACTAATATTGTTACCTTCTTTTCCTAATTTCGAAGTGTAAATAAACCCTAACAATGAATTTCCTCTTTGCCTATTCTGCCTCCCCCCCATTAAATATACTGTACTATTAAAACATTTGTTATATCTAGTCAATTCGTTCCAAAAATACTGACACAGATCTCATGAGCTGATAACGTCCCGTGCTCTCTACTTCTGTTTATTAGTTAACACGTTACTAAAGATAATTTTTTTTTTCAAATGAAAATAACAAACACGTTATACATACCTGCTCTGTGCAACGGTATTGCATATAATTGGCTCAAACCTCTTCTTTTGAGGTCCCCCATTGGCACTGTCCCCTCCTGCTCTTCAGTGTCAAGAGATTGCTTGGGGGGCAGACATGCGGGCTTGCTCCCGAGCTGAGCTTTGTATGTCAATAGACATATACAGCATGGCTCAGCCCCGCCCCCTGATCCCTCCTCACTGGATTTGAGCTGTTTTCTTCTAAGCCAATGAGAAAGAGTGCAGAAATGCTGCTCTAGCACACAGTGCTGGATCTAAATCCGGCTCAGGTAAGTATTTAGGGGGGCTGGAGGAGTACTAATCTTGGAAATGTTCTTACCTTATTGCAGAGAATCCATTAAGGTAAAAAATGTTTATCCTTACAACCACTTTATTGTTTTATTATTATGTTCCCAGCTCTCTCAGTGCACAATATAACATTTTCCCCTATATTGTGGGGATGAGAAGAAAGGGAGGTGTTCTAAAGTCCTAATACATTTCCTGTCCTAGGGTGACAACACTGCTCACCCATAGATACGGTACAGTGACGGAATGTTGTCACCCTTGGACAGGAAGTGTGTTACTAGCAGGACATTGTTAAAAGACTTACAGTATTGATTGTGGAAAACATGGTTATTAAAAAAGAAATCTGTGCTTTTTTATTATGTACCAGGAACTGGAACAGGAACTTGCTGAGCAGAAGAAATTATTGCAATCTGTTGCAAGTCGTGGAGGTGAAATTCTAAATCAGCAAACAGCCACTGATCGGACAAATGTCAGGTATAGAGCTTCTCCTGTGCTTTACATTTTGTGTGTTTGGATTTGGGGTTTAAAGAGGTTTTCTGTAAAATTGAAATTGTTAATGGGTTGCAAACATGTAACATGCGTTCTATCTTCCAAAAAGTATGTTAGTCGGTTCAATTGGTTCTATGCAGCCTAGCTCAAGGCCCATCCGCAGAACATCGGGGTTGATTTACTAAAGGTAAATAGACTGTACACTTTTCAAGTGCAGTTACACTCATTTTCCTCAGAGCTTAGTGAATGTGGTAAACCGTAACTTTGTAAAGAATACCCAATCGGGTGCAGGGAAGATTAAAAAAACAGCATTTTTGCTTGCAAATGATTGGATGATGGAAATCAGCAGGGCTTTACCACATTCACTGCTCTGGGGAAAATTAGTGCAACTAAACTTGCAAAGTGCACAGTCTATTGGCCTTTAGTAAATCTACCCCATAAGTCAGTCAAATTATAGATTCTCAGCATGAGAAAGAACAGTAAAAAGCGCAACCACTGTACCACTGCAAAGCAGGGAACACATTTTATGTATATATATATATATATATATATATATATATATATATATATATATAAATACAGTGGGTACGGAAAGTATTCAGACCCTCTTAAATTTTTCACTCTTTGTTATATTGCAGCCATTTGCTAAAATCATTTAAGTTCATTCTTCTTCCTCATGAATGTACACATAGCACCCCATACTGACAGAAAAACACAGAATTGTTGACATTGTTGCAGATTTATTAAAAAAGAAAAACTGAAATATAACATGGTCCTAAGTATTCAGACCCTTTGCTCAGTATTTAGTAGAGGCCCCCTTTTGATCTAATACAGCCAGGAGTCTTTTTGGGAAAGATGCAACAAGCCTTTCACACCTGGATTTGGGGATCCTCTGCCATTCCTCCTTGCAGATCCTCTCCAGTTCTGTCAGGTTGGATGGTAAACGTTGGTGGACAGCCATTTTTAGGTCTCTCCAGAGATGCTCAATTGGGTTTAAGTCAGGGCTCTGGCTGGGCCATTCAAGAACAGTCACGGAGTTGTTGTGAAGCCACTCCTTCGTTATTTTAGCTGTGTGCTTAGGGTCATTGTCTTGTTGGAAGGTAAACCTTCGGCCCAGTCTGAGGTCCAAAGCACTCTGGAGAAGGTTTTTGTCCAGGATATCCCTGTACTTGGTCGCATTCATCTTTCCCTCGATTGCAACCAGTCGTCCTGTCCCTGCAGCTGAAAAACACCCCCACAGCATGATGCTGCCACCACCATGCTTCACTGTTGGGACTGTATTGGACAGGTGATGAGCAGTGCCTGGTTTTCTCCACACATACCGCTTAGAATTAAGGCCAAAAAGTTCTATTTTGGTCTCATCAGACCAGAGAATCTTATTTCTCACCATCTTGGAGTCCTTCAGGTGTTTTTTAGCAAACTCCATGCGGGCTTTCATGTGTCTTACACTGAGGAGAGGCTTCCGTCGGGCCACTCTGCCATAAAGCCCCGACTAGTGGAGGGCTGCAGTGATGGTTGACTTTCTACAACTTTCTCCCATCTCCTGACTGCATCTCTGGAGCTCAGCCACAGTGATCTTTGGGTTCTTCTTTACCTCTCTCACCAAGGCTCTTCTCCCCCGATAGCTCAGTTTGGCCGGACGGCCAGTTCTAGGAAGGGTTCTGGTCGTCCGAACGTCTTCCATTTGAGGATTATGGAGGCCACTGTGCTCTTAGAAACCTTAAGTGCAGCAGAAATCTTTTTGTAACCTTGACCAGATCTGTGCCTTGCCACAATTCTGTTTCTGAGCTCTTCAGGCAGTTCCTTTGACCTCATGATTCTCATTTGCGCTGACATGCATTGTTATCTGGAAGGTCTTATATAGACAGGTGTGTGGCTTTCCTAATCAAGTCCAATCAGTATAATCAAACACAGCTGGACTCAAATGAAGGTGTAGAACCATCTCAAGGATGATCAGAAGAAATGGAAAGCACCTGAGTTAAATATATGAGTGTCACAGCAAAGGGTCTGAATACTTAGGACCACGTGATATTTCAGTTTTTCTTTTTTAATAAATCTGCAACAATGTCAACAATTCTGTGTTTTTCCATCAATATGGGGAGCTGTGTGTACATTCATGAGGAAAAAGAATGAACTTAAATGATTTTAGCAAATGGCTGCAATATGACAAAGAGTGAAAAATTTAAGGGGGTCTGAATACTTTCCATACCCACTGTATATATGTATATATATATATATATATATTATTGAGGATAGAGGAGTACCATATACATGTATATAAGTACAATTAAAGCATATTAATAACATCATATATATAACTTTAACCACATTCTATGTGTACCTTAAAAATACCAATATTGGCAAGTTTTTTTTTTTTTTTTGTTTCAGTTTGTGTACTACAAGCACCTGGGTCTTTTAGAAAAATCTGTTGCAACTTTTTTGTCAAAAAAAAAAAAAAAGCCAGATTCAATCTAGCTGTTGCAGAAAGAAAGTTAATACTGGATTGATTTTCAGTGGCAATAACAATGCTTTTTATTTCCTCCAATATTTATACAAAGTCCATATATGTGCAGGTCATAAATCCTAAATGTATATGACACAACTGTTTAATAAAGTGTAGCTTACTATTTTTCATAGTGATGGACCAGATTCCCTGTCTAGAGAGTTAGGATTGGAAGGAGTAAAACCAAAATCTCCGGATCAGATGAAAATGAAATGGGAGAGTCTGCACCAAGAGCTTAGCACCAAAGAGAAGCTAATTCACAGTGCTTTACAGCAGGAGCAAGAGCAACTGGTAAATATATTATATTATTTTATATACTATATTATATTATATTATGTTATATTATGTTATATTATGTTATGTTATATTATATTTTATTATAGTATAATTATGTCACACAGAGCAATGTATGAAATTTGTTGTATGCAGTATAAGGCCTCACACATGCTTGATGTTTTTAACACTGCTATTTGGGGCATCTAGCGACTTTTTTGTCTGCCTCAAAATGCCCCTGCATATTAGCCTATGTGTCAATGCACACATTTGTGTTTAGAGGAGTTTAGAGGCAGGGGCATTTAGGGCCAAAAAAACAAACACTGCCAGCATGTCCAAGAACAGCAATGTTTTGACAGAAAAACGCTTAATGCGTGCAAAATATATGTGAGTGCCTCTAAATGCAAGTGTCTCTAAAGCTGGGCGCGTTTTACGTGTGACCGTTATTGCATTTCAATAAGTAGAATAAATGATTATCCTGCTCAATTATTTAATTAACCCTCAAGCGCTTGAAGCACATAAATGTTCCTAAGTGCGCTTAAAAGTCTTTACAGGAAACAAGCGTTTTTACTGCCAAATGACTGATGCTAGAAGGAAAGGCGTCTGTCTAGGAGAGATGGCCAAATGTCCAGTGAGGCCCAAACCCTTATAATGTGTAATAGTTATTATTATTTGTATGTATCTTTCTAACCAGATATTCAGCACAACAAACAGAATTATACCTGGGGTGCCTTTTTACAAAGGAGACAAGCAAGTACAAGACAAATCATCTGTTGTAAATATTTTGGATGGATTAAACCAAGCTCTGCAAGATGTATCATCTCAGGTACTATAACTTCCATGTAATGTAAGACTTGTCTTTCAGAAATATATTGTGTTGGTGCCCCCCTTTTCCAATACATTATTTTGACGAAACAAAATGGAGTTGAGAGTATGGGCATAGACAGACCTATTGCATCCATATATGCCTGGCACTTTTTTATGACATGCAATATATGAAGCTGTAAGCCAGGGGAATGTCCAGTCTGCAAACCACTGGATGAACATGTTTTAGAGTTTACATCCAAACAAGATCCAAACATACATTTGTTTTTATTGTTTTGTGTTTACATTTTCATAAAAAGGTAAAATTTTACCAGGTCTTTACCAAGGTATAAGAGGAAATTTCTTAATGGGGGCACAGGTGACAATAAAAATCTGACAGGGGCTGTAACCCTTCCCAACTCCATCCCAAACAAATATATATATTTAAGCTTATTTAAGAGTGTGTCTTTCAAATATTTTTTTATCTGTATGTTCCTATTAAGAACTAAAGCTGTCCATACAGTGTTGGAATTTCAGACAATTCAGAGCAATTGGCCTAAAACATAACAATGGGTGGCCCTCTTGAACAGACAAAAGTCGATCACCTAATTGACTTGCATTGAAGTAGCTGGGCCAAAAAATTGTCAGTGGAACAGTACCTGCAGTCAATCGGCTGTCAGAATACAATAACCCAGCAGGGGTAAATCATCCATCCTAATTGTTTGTGTGGATGGAGGAATCTATCAGATTTCCTTCATTTAGCCCACAGGCAGGTGTATGGCCAGCTTATCAGTTAGTCTTAGGCCCCTTTCACACAGGCGGACCGTTCAGATCCGCCTGTTCGTTTTTTTGGCGGATCTGATTGGTCCCCCCATGCATTCCTATGGGGCATCGGATGGCAACGGAGATATGTCCGCTGACATCCGACCCGATCCGATCCGTCAAATCTGGACAGATGGAAACCCTATTTTCCATCCGTCCAGCGGATCGGATCAGATGAGAACGGACCGACGGTCCGTTCCCATCCGATTTCCCCCATAGAGATGCATGGGGAACTGACAGCTGTGTCTCCGCACACAGCACGGAAACACAGCTGTCATCCTCCTGCTCAGCGGGGGATCGGCGGCTTGATCCCCCGCTGAGAAAAACGGCATCCGTCCAATGGACGGATAGTTTGAAAGGAGCCTTAGTTAGTATTAGAGTCCTTTCACACGGGCTTTCCGCCCGGCAGACTCCGTTTTGCCCGGCGAGGGATCGATCCGCTGAGTAGACCGAAGACAGGTCCATCTCCACTCACTGTGCTGAGACGGACCTGTCAGATCCCCGCTCTCCTCTATGGGAGATCCGAAAATAGGGTTACCATCCGTCTGGATTTCACAGACAGGATTGGATCGGATAGCAGCGGGTGTCAGCGGACATGTCACCGCTGACATCCACTGCTTCATAGAGGTGCATGGAGAGTCCGATCATTTCGGCCTGAAAAACTGACAGGCAGACCTGATCGGAAAGCCCATGTGAAAGGGGCTTTATTTTTGTGCTTATTATTTTTTTATTTTTCTTTACTCACTTATGGTCCTACTATTGTATTGGTTAGAACATTTACACTTAAAAGTAATTAGGATATTTTATTTTTGTGATAATTAATAATGTGCTTGCTGATGTGAAAACTACATCTAAAAAGCATATTTTTGCATATACGTTATATTAAGTTTTCACATATAGTATGGAAAAAGTTTTATACAGTTTGTAAAATATTTTGTTTTGTTTTTTTTAATAATAAACTTACTGAGGCTGATATATATATTATATTTCAAGTTTTTCTTTACTTTTTTTATGATCTAAAATAGCCCTATGTATGACCTTATACTACGCAATGTATTTTTGTTAGACTACAGTTGGAGAAAAAATAATCCTTCCTTTAGAGAAAAAACTCTATGATGCTGTCTCAACTACTTCTACCTGGTTGGATGATGTGGAGGAACAACTTTTTGTGCAAACTGGCCTTCAACCAGAAGAGACAGAATCCTGTCTTTACCACCAAGAGGTATGTTGTATTCACTGACTTGCTAAACCAGTCTTGGTAGGGGTCTAGCAAAAATGAACAAGTGTCCCATTGTGAAATTATTCTGATGTTGTTTTTATCTACATCCATAAATCTTAAAGTGGGAGTAAACTTCCTTCTCTGACTTTTACCTAAGGTAAACCTATAATTAGGCTTACCTATAGGTACTGTAAATATCTCCTAAACATGCACCATTTAGGAGATACTTACTGTACATACAGCCAATGACGTCACCGGCGCATGCGCTCTGAAGGAACGGCCACCCAAGCTGATCCTTCAGAGTCCTGTGCTGTAAGCGGCGTGATGTCACGGCTCTGGCCACTAACACAGTTGGAATGCATTAAGATAAAAAACATTCTGCCTTTTGAATCACTTTGAGTTTACAGTAGCCACAGCCTTTGCCACCCTTCTGAAAAGGGTGCACATGGTTGTAACATGGCCACAATTAAGTTGAATAGGTCATGTTCAGTGCTGCCCAGGACACCAGATGGGGGAATAAGTTTTGCTGTGGCCATGAGACACATCATTGTGGTAGTGATATATGTACAAACCTGTCTGCCTGCCTTTGCAGCTTAAGGGGGGTGGATTGGGGCAATAAAAATGTGGCTCAACCTCCCGTTTTTACCTACAGACTTTGGCTAAAGACATTAAAGAAATGAGTGAAGAGATGGATAAGAACAAAAAACTCTTTTTGCAAGCCCTCACAAGTACTGGAGACCACCAGGAGGTCATAGAGGACACGTTGTATTGTCTTCTGGGAAGACTGAACTCTTTGGAATCTGTTGTAAACCACAGATGTAATCAGATGAAAGAGAGGTTACAAGATCTTCTGAGTTTTCAGGTATGGTGATCATATGAGATCCTTGCATGACGTACACAAACTTGATATTACCTGGATACTGTGGGGTTAATTTACTGTTCAGTTTGCAGGGGAGTTTCACTTTGCCGGGGAATTTTTCCCAGAACTAAGTGAATGTGGTGAAGTTTTGCTTTGCAAACAATAGTCAATCACTTGCAAGGAAAATAAAAAGCAAGTTTGCTTGCACAAGATTGAATAATGGAAGTCGGCAGGGCTTGACCTCATTTACAAGCTCTGGGGAAAAACTGCTTGCAAAGTACAACTTCACTTGCAAAGTGAACTGTGTATTTCCCTTTAGTAACTCAGCTCCTATGAATCATATACTGTATGTCAGTCTTGCAGTTCAAATTCTATTCTATATTTTGCTGGCTACATTCAGCTAGCTGTGGTTTTAAAGGGAAATCTCTTATTGGTTCATGATAAATAGCCATCCAACATAAATGACAATGATGAAAGCTTTTAAGCTTACTGTAGCCAAAAAAGTGACCTAGCTTAACAATACATACTGTACAGTGTATTTGGTTAGATATGGATACTTTGGCCTATATTTTACATACATATTAGTAAATATTGGTCACAGCGTAACATACTGGAAAAAACAAATTTTTGTTTTAGATGTGTTTGCCAATTAAGTATCAAAGATTGAGCTATTATATCATGGAATATGTGTAAATTAAAGCAGTGTTAACCGTCCCAAAAAATAAAATATTGCAGCTTACCAATCCTTAGATATGGAGGCTGCATTGACTTTCTTTTTTCAGACTTTTTCCTCTATTTTCTGATGGTGATCCAGCCAGTAAGTCTGTTTTTTTTTTCAACAGACCAAGCTGCCAATTAACGGGAAAGTGCCGGGAGTGCTTGCTAACTGTGTGGGGGGTTGCTCTGACTGGGGGAAGACAGATATTGGTGTTCCTGCTTAGCAAAAACCCAAGATCGCTGTCTTCCTTCCTGTTAGAATGGCGATCTGCCTTGTTTACATAGGCAGGCCGCCGTTCTGTATCTCTCGGGAACTATTGAGAGTGGCTGGCGGACATCGGGTCTGCCAGACCCGCTGGTTGGCTCCCCTTCTAGCCAATCAGTGCGCAATCGTCCCTCTGGCGGCGCACATGTGCCCCCTGGAGCCCCTGAAAGAAATTACGTACAGGTTTGTGATTTTGCGCAGGGGAGCCGACTTGCAGCATTAAAAGTACGTATAGTGGTCAGCAGGTGGTTAAGCTAGATCTGTATGTCGATTAGTTAAAATCAAATTATATTTCACTATGCCCTAAAGCTTTGCATCCACCTTCCTTTTCTTTTGTTTCAATCTGTATTTTATTAAAGTTCAAAGAATACAAATAATATAAATAAGAATGTACATTGTCCTTTAGTGGGCGCAGCCACTTTAAGCATGTTATATCATAGCAATCAACTTATAAATTTCAACATTATATTCTACCCAGGCCTCTTTTTTCTTTCTCTCCCTTTTTTTTTTCTCTTTCTTTCCTCCCTCTCCCCTTCCTCCTGCTTTCTTTTTCCGATGTATCTGGTTTATTTTTAGTTCAGATCAATTCAATTCTATTCTTTTCTCAACTGTTACTTTATTATGTTATCATCACATATAAAAAAACGAAATATAATTAGAGTCAGTTATATGAGGATGGTTACAACCCTGCAAAAATAAGGACATGGGAGGAGAGAAGGGGAAGGTCCCCACCCATTTTATCATAATTTTAAATCTTTTTATTCAGCAATAAAAAGGGAAAGGAGAATAAATTTCACCTGCCACCCATCCAGTAGGCCAATGGAAAAAGAGATAGAGAGAGAGAGAGAGAGAGAGAGAGAGAGAAAAAAAATTAAAAATGTGAGAATTTTAATCTATTTCCAATAATCATTAATAAGGATTAAACCTCTTTGTGAAAATCTCTAATGTGAACAAAAAAAAAAAAGCCCCAATGGAAATGTGAGAATTTTAATCTATTTCCATTAATCATTATTAACGCTTAAACCTCTTTGTGAACATCTCTAATGTGAAAAAAAAAAAAAGGAGGCGGGGAGGGTGAACCACCACACGTCCTTCCCTTCCCACCTCCCTCACACCCATATAGTGATAATTATATTTCGTTTCCATTAATCCTTATTAAGGGAATAATTCCTTATAAACATATCTCGTGAATATCTTTTTTTTTTTTTTTCTTTATGTGTGTTATGGATATTCACCTTCCTTTTCTTGTGTACAGTAAAAGGTTTGACCTCAGATCAGCATTGTGTTTTTTTTTTTTCACCCAGTCCCTTTCCAAGCTAAGCAACATTGGTTCCTTCGACTGTAATGGGTTATAGAGCTGTATATCTGCTGATGTACAAATCCACCAATTTTTTTTTTCTTTAGGTCATAATCAGTATATATAATGGCCTATCACATATACTCACCACTGATCTCTGATCATACCACCCAACTCATCCAAATTATTCTCTTAATATTATGCAGCATGTATTTTCTAAATATGTGTAAAACATGCCACAAGTTTGTGTTCCAAGCAAAAATATCGAAAGTGCCATATATGAGTAAAGCGCCGTATATGCGTTTGTATGTAACATTTGATTTGTATACATGTTTTACACTCTCAGAATGATTTGAAGATGCTGTTTACTTCTTTGGCTGATAATAAATACATCGTACTGCACAAACTGGCAGAAGCAGCAGAGAGACCAGCGAAAGAACAGATGCAGGTAATTCATGTGAATGGCCATTATGGCATATAATACCTAACCTTTCATTATATCATTGTCAAGGCATACAGTATACTATGAGGATATTCGCCTCACCTCTGATCAAAAAAATGTCACAAATGTCATGATGGTAGTCCGCAAGTTAAAGTAGTTGTAAAGGCCATTGGCTTCCGCTGCTGTCAATCAAATCTAGTGATAAGGGAGCACTGTGTGTGTCAATAGTTACAGACAGTGCAGCTCAGGAGTGAGCCTGCATGAGTACCCCCCCCCCCCCCTCCACCAGCAAGCAGCAGATGGAGCCAGGAACACAGGCGTGGGACCCCAAAAGAGGAGAAATTAGGCTGATCTGTGCCAAACTATTGCACAGAGCAGAGAAGTATGGCTGCTATTTAAAAAAATAAACTTAGACTTTAATATCACTTTAAAGGCATGGCATTGCCTTTATTAACATGGTATACACCAGGAAATATGCCACATATTCTCATACAGGTCATAGTAAACCAATTAATTTTCATACAAACCCACCAATCAAGTTAAACCTATGTTTATGTAACTGTAATATAGGGCCACTACTGGCCTTTAGAGTCTGCCAGCCTCTACACACAATGGCTATTTTATATACAGTAGATATTAAGGTGGACCTGTCATCAAAATACATTCCTTGCCAATTCCCCTAAGCTAATCCCTTGAAGCTCACACTAAATGGTAAAAAAGACAGAAGAAATAAAAGTAATATAGTATATAATGTTAAAGGTTGGAGAAACATACTGTATATGATTTTATTAGCTAGGTGACTTGGCTACTTACATATTTATGGATACCATGTGGAGATGGTTACCAACATTAAGGCTTAAGGAGATATTTAACTGTCTTCAACCCTCAGCAGTAGGTCACAATCAACAGAAGAGCGCCCAACAATTTTACACACAGAAATCTTGGTTGAACCACTAAAGCTAAAAGAATTTCAGAGATAATTAGACTATATAGGGAATGTAAAAGGTTGTTTTTACTCACCATAATAAGAAATAACCCAAAGTGTACTGGAGAGAGCACCAGTGGATGTTGAAGACAGAAAATATAAAAAGAAAGAAGATTTTTCCGCATCAGTCCTAGATCTTTAAGCAGGGCTTCCAAATCGAGACAAAAAAACTGTGGGTGATATAATTCACTAGTTCCTGTCCAAAGATTAAGTGTGTTTTGAGTCTTTGAACAAGTATGGCACTTTGAAGTGAACTCATTTTAATAATTTAGCTTTTAACCACTTGCCGACTGCCGCACGACTATATACGGCGGCAGTCAGCCCCTCACAGGCAAAGTGACGTATGGGTACATCACTAGACTGTGAGACTCTAGGGAGCGAAGGGGGCGCCGCCAGAGGTGCTCTCCCACTCGCTCAAGGACCCCCCTGCGCGAGTGAGCGGCAGACCCGATGTCCGCCGCTCACTCGCGATCGTCGGTTACACCGGGAGAAAGGCAGACGGCTAATGTAATCAAAGCCGCCTCTCATTCTCCCCTGTGTAACAGCACCGATCATGCGGTCCTGCTATGTAGGACCGTAGATCTCTGCTGTTACACACACAGCCACATCCAATCACAGTAAGAAGCACACCCCTAGGGACACACTTAACCCCTCCTTCTCAAATAAAGTTAACCCCTTCCCTGCCAGTGTCATTTCTACAGTAACAGTGCATATGTTTAGCACTGATTACTGTAGTAATGTCACTGGTACCCCCAAAAGTGTCAAAAATGTCAGTCAAGGGTCCGATCTGTCCGCTCTAATGTCGCAGTCCCGCAAAAAAAATTGCAGATCGCCGCCATTACTCGTTAAAAAAAAAAAAACAATAAAAATGACAAAAATCTTTCCCTTTGTTAGTAAACGCAATAACTGAGATAAATATTGTTATTTTTGCAAAATTGTCGCTCTTTTTTTGTTTATAGCGCATGATCAAAAAATCGCACAGGTGATCAAATACCACCAAAAGAAAGCTCTGTTTGTGGGAAAAAAAGGACGTCAATTTCATTTGGGTACAGCGTCGCACGATCGTGCAATTGTCCGTTAAAATCACGCAGTGCTGAATCGCAAAATAGGCCCTGGTCAGGAAGGGGGTAAAATCTTCCAGGGCTTAAGTGGTTAAAGAGATATTTAACAAACTATACTTTCAAGTTAAGCTTACTTTCTGAACCTGACCCCTAGACACACAAAACTGAAATTCTTCTAGTTATCGCCTCATCTTCGCCAATGCTATTGCATGAACATAGTGTAAGCCTGTTACTTGAACTCAGTAACTTTAAGGAGAGTTCATACTTGTCCCAACATTGGGCCAATGGAAAAAACTGTGATTTGCATATAAAGTCTGCCTACCTACGCTCATTTAGTTTTGGTCAAAGTCCTAGGAACAAAGGCCAGCCAAAGCTACTCTGATTTTGTTTCACACTTTGCTTTCACCTCCGTTACATGTTTTCATCTGTCTTGAAATCCTATTTCTTTCTGCATTTCATATTTCCAGGCATTCTCCCCTTTTGTTGAATCTACAGGAACCCTGTACCAGATGGGTCACATTCCGAGATACCGCTAACTTAGCGGAATATTGCAAAACCTTTTGTTACCTTGATGTGTTTCTGTATCATCATTTCATTACTGCTCGTCTACTGTAAATCTTCTTCTTTGCTTTACCATTCTGTCTTCCTTGCTCATTTGCTAATTTCAAACAACTGTAGCTTTACAATAAATTAACCAAGGTCTAATGCTCACTACAAGATGTACCAAGTTAAGAGGAATAGTGTTTGTGTCATGTATCATAGCAAAAGATTGCTGGTATTTTATAATGTTGTGGATTACAGAAATTCTGTAAATAAAGAAAGTTTTGTTCATGTATTTTTGAAATAAATGCTTAAGAATAAAATCTACCTGTCTTTTTTCCAAATATGCATTAGCTTTTGTGTGTGATGGAAGTAAGCCAAGCAACCTTTCCTAATTATATGTGATTTCAGATTAATAAAGTGTCATTTTATAATGACAAAACAAAACTGACACTAGGAATGGGTTTATTATATTGGTGCATAAATAAATACAAAATAAAATCCAGAGGGCAGAGGAAATAAACAAATACAAAATATAATGTAGTCTCAAAGCACATTAACCAGCAATTTATTATTACATAACTGCAGTGTGGCAATGTGAAGAAGATGTCACATTGGTTTAGTTTCATACAACTTTTAAAAACAAGTATAATAGACTTTAATGTATGGTATATCATAAATCCATTAGCAATACAAATTTGCCAAGCATTACATAGTTTGCGTGAATAATCAAAATTAACTGTGCAATTATCCTACTCATACTGTTTGACCAAAGTTAGCTTGATACCATGATTTATAATTTATTTGTACTGAGATCAAAAGAATAAAGCTAATCATATATCCTATCAGAAGATAATGAAACTTACCAAATGTATTGATCTTTTTTGCATCCAATGCATCGATAGCACGGTGTTCCTTTTAATACTCCCTGCAAATCAGGTTTGGGCAAAGTCAAACATTGAACCCCCTTCCCTACCAGAGACTTTATAGTAGAGATCCTACTGATGGACACATTCCTCCTCCTCCTCCAGGCTGGATAAGGAGAACGACAAGATGGTGGTGCCTATACAATTTCCCCCTTCTTGTTTACTAGTGTAGCAAGGCATGTATAGATCATTTTTATGACACTATTTGGGGTAAAAAGAACATCTAATCAATAGGTGGCTTCAGTTGAAAGAAGGAAAACAAATATTAGTTTTCTTTAAAGCCTGGTACACACTGCAAGCTTTTTTTTTTTTGCATTCAACCCAGTGGCTGAACTAACACAAACCAGATAGCCATACCAACACAATCCATGTTGGTGCAGTGATCTCTTCTGCTATGCTATTGTATTTTGACAGGTGGACTTCCCCCGCTCACAGCTATTGGTGGATGCTGACTTTCCGGCATGTCCGTTTAACAAAAGTGGGTCCTTAGTCTGGCTTCTATTGAACAGACTACTGTATACACTTATCGAAAGTTGGCCGGTTCCTGCTGAACCGGCTGATTTTCGGACATTGTGAACTGTTAAAATCCTATATTTATCCAACAGGCCTTGAGCCATAAATTCAAGAAATGAGATGGAAAAAGGCAATAGAGAATTAGGTTGTTTGTTTATACAGTAAATCTCTTGATTTTGATGTCAAAATATTGTCAACACTTCCTTTTTACAACTTACAAAAATTGCATTTTCTGTTCCAGTTTCTTCAAGACAGTTTTTCAGTAAAACATTTCACTTGCATTTTAAGTATTTCCAAGAACTGAACTTTTGCCCACAGCAGCCAGAAAGAACTTAGTTGTTAAATGGAAATAAAAAGAGCAAACTTACAGTTTGCTCTGGGTGCGCGATTTTTGTTAGAGATGCTTTCATACATGTAACCCAAGGTTATATTAGCCATAGAAAAATGTCTTAAACAAAGCTATGTTATGTTTTCCATACATTGCAGTGTGGAATGTTTTCAATATTCTGGGCCATAACTATGTGTAATGGGGTCCTGCAGCAATACCATTAGGAGCCCCCCAACTTCTCTAGCCACTAAAGGCCATTTCACACATGACAACTCATGAGTTGTAGGATCACTAACAAACCACTCATCTATTTTAACTCCCTCACTAGCTGGACCAGAGAGATGTCTCTCCCTAGGTAGCAAGGTAGGTTCAGCAACATTAGAAACTAGCGAAGAAGCAATTCTGTACAGGCAAGCTGAAGCCCGTTCTGCATGATTCTGCTACTAGCAGTATGCCCAACCTATATATCCATATATCCAAACTTATTTGCCAAATGCTATTGCTAACTGCATGTAACCAGAAAATGTTAGCCCCCTTTCTTTTTGATCCACATAGCAGATGCATACTTTGCTGTAGATGAAGTTACTACCTTGGTACCATTCATCTCTATGGAAGATGTGTGGATGGGGGAATCCCTCCCACCTTGCTATTGTGTTCTGTGTACTAATCACAGTGATTAGTGTTCTATAGCTGGTAGCACAAATTTTTCATGAAAAACCTGACAGGCTGGCTGAACACAAGTTAATCAAAAGATTGACTTGTGTACAACCAGGATGCCCATGCATGGATTGAAATTTGGCTGGTCCCTGCTGAACTGGCCAAATTTCTTTCCATGTATGGCTGGTTTTAGTCTAAGTCCAAGTCTAAGCTTGTATGAAGTTAAAGGTAGACTGTTTCTAAATTATAAGCATTATAAACCCTAGTCAACAATATCAATGTTTTAAAAGTGTAGATGGTAAGACTAGAATGTAACTACATATCATTCTATACCAGTATCTAAGAAATCATATCAAATCAAATGGTTCTGTGATTGTGGTAAGTCTGTATGCTAAAAAAGAAGCAAATATAATGAAAATATATAATCTGCAGCCAGATGCTGGGGACAGTTGAATTACCTCTCCTAATTATATTTTTGGGCATGTTATACAAGTAAATCTTAAAACTTAGGCAAAAAATCATGAAGTTCAGAAAAAAACCCTCTCTCATGTAATGATTCCTAAATCTGCCTCTATGAAAGCATACAGCCTGTCTGCATAAGGTCAGGTGTTATACTCAGCAGACTTACTAGTAAACCAGTCAGTTTGACTTCATAAAAAACATATATGTTTGTTTTTACTCAACAGTATATCTTATAATTAGACAAGCCTTACTTTTTAAACTCAACCTATAGCATTATAGGGATGAAATATTAATTAAGACATTCATTTAAATAGCTCAGTGTATTAAAATAATTCAGTAAAATTAAAACAAAATATTATATTCTTGATGTTTTTTTTTACTCCAAAGTATATGTCAGTCACTTAATTATCAGTTTCTGAGTCAACATAGTTAAAAACATAAAAATGAGGTTACACTTTGGAACCTTATAATGTCAGTCCAGCTTTAAACAAAGTTTGATGCAGGGAGGCCTTCCAGAGCACCCTTTCAGAGCATGCTAGAAACAATGTAAGCAGTTGTACAAAGATCACTGTCATTAATGATATTACGAAAGCTGGTAGTTGATATTGGTCTATACAGGGAAGTTATCCACGGAATAAGTGCAAAATGGCTGAATTTGCCTTTATAACTGACAGTCTATCAAAGTACCTAAATAAGGTAGCAAGTTATTAACAACTTATAATAATGAGCCGGTGTGTGTTTTGGGTTCAATAGAAGAGAGATATGCAGCACAATTTCCATGCTCTGCTATTATTATCAATAGGCCCTTCAATGTGTGTAGATGCATTAAAAAGCATCTCATGGGTGAACAATCACTACTTATCACTACTTAAACAATGTTGTGTGCTAAAATGCATGCATTAATACATAGCTATAAATGGGCTCTTATTCATATAATAGAGTTGTAGACCCATATAAAGACAATATAGGTTATTTTATTTTCCTAATAAAACAATTCAGAGTTAGTGGATAATATCTCCAATTATTAGAACAGCAGTAATAAATACTCATCTAAAAGCCCTATGCAATTTCATGGTATCTGGTAAATATAGTATAAAGCAGGGTATACACACAGTTTTCTTCGTTCCATTCAACCAACAGGTTGAACGAAAAAAAAAAAAAAATCACTAATTCCCAAATCCACACAAGTGATGTAGATGTAGGGATCTCCCCGTTGTGCTATTATATTCTGACATCGGGCCCCTCCCCGTCAGAATACACAGATCAGCACTGCAGCCATTGGCTGCCGGTGCTGATGGGATGCTGGTTATCCAGCAGGACCGATGGATAGAAACCAGTCTGATGACCAGCTTCTGTTGAGCAAAGTGAGGTACACACAGACTGAAATTTGACCAGTTTCTGCTGAACATTTTCGATATGTGTATACTCATCTTAACACTCTTTATGTGCCCACACTGAAGTACAATCCAGTCTGCGCCATTGATTTAGGCCACCATAGCTAAGGTTATAGCTGACCGGATCATTTTCCTTTTGGGGACAATCCCTGTACAACAGTATGAGAGTACGCTCAGTCTAAAGTATATTTATCTAGTTTTTTGATATAGTACAATATGTTGTAATTAAGATTTTTGATTCTTGATTTTTTTTTTTTTTTTTTTAACAACTATAGAATCTGAGCTAGAAAAAATATATTAATTTGAAACTAAACTGACCAAAATAAGCAAACTCACATATAGGGTGCTAAACACAGATGGAGCTAATTCTACCAAAACTGCTACCAGTGTATCACTTTGGGCATAGAGATCACTATTCTTTATACCAAGGGGGAAAGGTTAGAACCGCTTTCTGGTTTTTATTAGTGTCTGTCGGTCATCAGGGCAGAAAGTGAGAGGAAAGTTAGGCAGTGAGGCACAGACAGCCATAGAAACTGGACAGAGACTCTTACACAGAGGACTAAAAAAATGTTTTGGATGGAGTTTGGGCTTCAGTCATTGCACAAACTGGCACATAGGAGTTAGCAAGGATGATTAACACCTTATGGATTCCACTATCTATCTATCTATCTATCTATCTATCTATCTATCTATCTATCTATCTATCTATCTATCTATCTATCTATCTATCTATCTATCATCTATCTATCCATATATATATATATATATATATATATATATATATAAATAGTCTTCCCCTATTTTACATGTTATGGTCTGATGATGTGATACTATGGGGGTACATATGTTTTAAAGTAGCAGCTTTTACCTATCCTCCCATTTAAGGTGATAGCTGAGAGACTATGAAAGACCGATTTGAAGTTACCATATAAAGTGTTGCTGCTTAAACCAACATATTGCGGATTGTGGATACAGAACTCTTATATCCTCAAAATTCCAACTTGTATTATTACAGTATAAATTATTGATTAAACTTTTTTTTTCTGTGTATAGGCTATTTTACAAGCAGAAGATAGTTTAAAAGAACTGGATACAGAAATTACTGAGTTGAAAAAACGCGGAGACAAACTACAGGTTGACCAGCAATCATTGCAAGAATTATCAAAGCTTCAGGTAAAGGGGAAAAGATAAAATATTTAGATTTTAGCAGGTTTTGTCATTTTAACTATGGTAACAAATATAGTTGCAAGAACATAAATAAATATTGGGGAGTAGTGAATATTTATTTGTTTCACACTTTTGAAAATATGGATTACCAATTCAGAAGGTTTACCTTATCGTCAGGTTCTTTCCGCTGGAAATGTGGCATATAATCACACTCGGGATGCTCACTTTAAAGCTAAACTTCAGGCAAACACACAGATGAATTACATATATAAGACATTTTTACCTACCAAAGGATTTATATTTCTGTCCTTGCAGTTATGAGATTTTTCACAGTTCTGCCAGATAACACAATACTGCCTGGCAGATCAGGGGACCAAATATTTCTCTGCTGCAGCTTCACTTTCCCTTTCAGGTCTTTTCCCCACCCCCCATTCTGTGATTGGACAGTGAAAGAAATAGCACACTGATGAGCTAATCTCTCTTTCATTCTGCTTTCTCCTTCTTTCAGCACACTAGTTCCCCTGCAGCATACCTGATTGATTCCTTGTGCTGCTTCTCTCCCCCCTTCTCTGAGCTGTGCTGTACTGCTCATACCAAGTCAAATTCAGGTGCTTATCCTTCTTGCATTTAAACTTTTACAGTTAAACATATATAATATGATTACAGAGCTGCATTTATCTGTGGCTCTTGTATCTGCCTGGAGTTTAGCTTTAATGAATCAATGTTCTATGTCTTTCAAATAGACTCTTGTAGCTTAAAAAATAAAAAAGCCCTAGCCGGTGTAAAGAGCAATCATTTGTGCCAGCCATCATTATTCATTAAAGGGTAAGTTCACCTTTACACATTTCCCAAAAAGGTTCCCATGCACCACAATGTCCCCAGTATGTTATAATGGTGTGCTCTTTTCCCCAAACAAATGCCCACCGCTTTAGCTATTGACATCATTGTTCCCCTAATCCATCCTGAACATGGGAGGATGCACCCAGCGCTAAATGCTAGAAGAACTAGTGCCTCTATTGAAAAATGTAACCTTTTGGGATAACATTGTTCACTTAGTAGCTCGCAGGACTTTCATTTTATTCAATAAAAAATCTAACAGGTGTTCTTAACCTTCTTCACTTCATTCGAATCAAAAATAGTTTTGTCTTTAGTTACATTTTAACAACAGAAATTGCCCAGCACTCAACAAGTCTTGGTTAGCAGTCTTTTGTTAAATTCATAGATCCTTTTTTCTCCTTCCTGTGCAGGACACTTATGATGAATTGATGATGATAATCAACTCAAGAAGAGGTGGGCTAAATCAGAACCTAGCTCTAAAGAGTCAGTATGAAAGGGCTCTGCAAGACCTGTCTGACTTGATTGAAACAGGAGAGGAGAAGATGTCTGGAGGACAGAAATGCATTGTCTCCTCTAGAGAAGAGGTCCACAATATGCTTCAGAAGCACAAGGTAAGTGTATGTAAATTGCCATGTACAGTTATAATGCTTGCATTTCTTCTGCTTGAATTGTAAGTAGATCTGCACCCATCTAAAGCTAAATCCTAATAATGGTAGAATTATCACATAGCACATGTGAAGGGAAATGGTATAGACCCAGATGGCTGGTGATCAGAAATAGAATCAGAGAAAATTGTTACACAACTCCAGTCACTTTCTCAGGCACTCGGTTTAAATTGGAGATTAGAAGATTGGAAGACTGCCAGCACACTGCTAGGAGGGGGGAGCAGAGGTAGGGAGCTGAGCTGGCTTAGGCCTTCACACTGGCACTGTCAAACCTGCATTTACATGCATTTAGAGGACATTTCTAAATGTAAATAAATGCATTTAATGGTTTTTCCAAAGGTGCCAATCACACCTGCGTTTAGGTGAAGTCAGTTTAGCGGCATTTAAAGAAAATAGAATTCTGTTCATCTAGCGTGTAAATACAACTAAAGGTGTCTAAACACGGTTAAATTTGCTTTGAAGCAGGAACATTTAAAAACAAGTTATCTGGGAAGCATACAAGTTGTTTAAACTCAGATAACATCCCCTACAATTAGAAAAGCTAAATGCAGGAGTCTCAATGTGAATCCGGTCCTACAATTAGAAAAGCTAAATGCAGGAGTGTCAATGTGAATCCGGCCTTAGACCAATACCTTGTCCCCCCAAAAAGACACGGCAGTTGATTAAGTTGGAAATAGGGCAAGGCCACAGCTTTATTGAACTTTGCAAAAGTAACAACTTTCCAAATGTATCAAACAACAATGCCAGTCACAGTTCTACCGTGAGCACCCATAAAACATAAAGTCACATAGTCTAATATGCCTGTCCTTACCATCAGTGCCAGACAGGCATTAGACTGACCCCAGAATTTAACGAGGGCAAAGCCCTTAAACAACATCAATTGCTGGCAAGGTCTAAACCACCAGTGGGAGGGTGGGCAACTCTTGTGACAGCTGAATCTCCTCAGAGCAGTTGGACATGCCCCAGAGAAGCCTTGCCCTAGAGTTCAGGCTCCACCTAGTCACCTCAGATCTTTGTAGCCAATCCTAAGGGAGCTACTTAGCGTCCCTTTTTGGTTTTCACCCTCAGTGATGCCATGCTTCCAGCCGTTAAGGCTCCCTTTCCCTAAAGGAGGTTCAAAGGGCCTTCATTAACAGCCAGTTCATAAATAAAAAATAAAAAAATCACATGTCATATAGGTGGTGGGATGGGAGGGGAATAACTCCTCTGCCACTCCTATAATACTAATCCAGTGCAGGTCTCAAAAGAATACTATTCAACAAACAATAATTATACCAGGTTCTTTATAGAATATAAAAAGAAAAAACAAACAAAAAAAAAAAACCCTGATCGGTCCATGATATGCCTAGTAGCGATAGAATATTCCTTATATAAGAAGATTAAAAGAGAAATTTGAAAAAGGCAATATCCAATAAGTTGTATTTCGGAAACCAAAAAATAGGTATACCTGCTAATGTGCATAAAAGGCCCAAGCAAAATGTAAAAAATAATTATGTAAATATAAAAAGAAAAGAGGAAAAAAGAAAGAAAAAGGAAAAAAAAAAGGGAATGAGGCCTTAGAATAGAATTTCAGGGGTTCTTCTGGGAATTAAAAGATGAATTGCTCCACAGTGTCTGCAGCTATAGAGATAAGTGAGGATTTGTTTTAAGACTCCATTACTGCTTTTTAGAGTATATAAATATTTGACTGCCCACAGCCTGACAAAGTTGCACTTTAGGAATTCAGATTTTGATGATTGATGTTTTAACATATTTGCCTTGCTTTAAATAAATTTCCATAAATACTAGTAAAGTGTCTAGTAAGAATATTTACAGAAAGGGTCCATGCACATGGCAGATTAGGGCCATAAACATTCCCAGATCAGGATATTTGTGGGTGCGGTTAGGTGTTTTTGATCAGTCGCCGACATAACAACCTGTACAAATCAATAACAGGCTGGCACAATCTGTTGCTGCTGTTTGCATGTGAATGCGCTTGAAGTGTTTGGAGTGACAGATATGTGCCCCGGAACGCACGCAGTTCACATTCAAGGTTGCAGATCTGTCTCTAACTGTGGGTTATCACTTCATGTGTGATTACATGAGAACAGCTGCAGACAGCCATGGACAATGCAGACTAAATGGATTTATGCTTGAGCCCTAACATTTAGGAGAAACATAACGTGTGTTGTCAATGGAAACAGACAATTGGAAAAAAATGTCCAAGCCTTGAGCTGGCTCTACAAATACCAGTCAGGGTTTTCAGTTTTCTTCAGCTAATATATTTTTATTTAATCCAATGTTTTATAGTAAAACTAAGTCTGAACATCTGTGCACAGTTGTAATCAACAAATGTAGGAAGGTCCGCTACAAGATCAAATACAGTTCCTGCAATGCCTCGCTAACCTCAGAGTTTGCTACTGATAACACTGTTTTATTGCGGATGAAAGAGAATTGCATTGAAGTATAGTCATATCATTGAATAATTTTGGCCAAATTGAAAAGGTTTGGCCAAATATCATTTGCAAATGGAAATATCACTTTTTATATTCATTACGAATACATGAAATATTTTCCAGGAGTATTTCCAAGGCTTGGAGTCACACATGATCCTCACCGAAACACTTTTCCGGAAAATCAGCAGCTATGCTTCTCCTAGGGAGACTCAGCAACACTCAGATTTGATGGCGAGAGCATCTGGTGTACTGAAACAAGCTCACAAGAGAGGAGTAGAGCTGGAATACATTCTAGAGGTAAGGCTAAAACCCATGAATGATTCCTATGTATATAGCACACAGCACTTATTAATTTGATTGTTATTATATTATTTGACTTACCTTACAAATCAGTAAAATGTGCATATGTATTGATTACAAAATATCTATTGATTACAAAGCTACATGGATATAGGACATACATATTTTAAATAATAAATTGTCCTGTTTTAACTTGATCTATGTTTTCAAGTGCCAAGGACTTAGGATGCGTGATATTTAATTTCTATAGAATTGCATGGGTGTATTTAAGTAGTATTTGTTTTTGTTAGAATGGATCAGGGTTTAATTCACCACTGGGTCTTAAAAACAGGACTTTGGTAAATAAATCTGCACACACACCTGGCATGGATGTACACCAAAGTTAAAGTAGAACAATAGGCAAAAGTTTTTTATTTTTAAATTTTGGATAGAGCAAGGGAGGCTTTGTTTTTTTTACATCTGTGTGCCTTTCTGGAAATTTCCCTTTACTTCTTGTCCCATAGCCAAACAGGAAATGAGAGGAAAGCCCCCCTTGGGGACCTCCAGGTCACCAGAACTATTGTCCCGATTGGAAGGATTCTCCTGTATTACTTTTCTGGGAAGAACCCAACATTTTCTTTCACTTTAAGGCCCCTTTCACACACTCCATCCGTCGGACGGACTCCGTTTATCTCAGCGGGGGATCGATCCCCTGATCCCCCACTGAGCAGGAGGATGACAGCTGTGCCTCTGCACTGTGTGTGAAGACACAGCTGTCAGTTCCCCATGCATCTCTATGGGGGAATCGGATGGGAACGGACCGTCGGTCTGTTGTCATCCGATCCTATCCGATCCGATTGGCTGGACGGATAGCAAATAGGGTTTCCATCCGTCCAGATTTGACGGATCGGATCAGATGTCAGCGGACATGTCTCCGCTGACATCCAATGCTCCATAGAGATGCATGGGGGGACCGTTCAGATACGCTAAAAAAAACGGACAGGTGGATCTGAACGGTCCGCCTGTGTGAAAGAGCCCTAACTTTCAGTGTTAATGGTAAACAGGGCAAACAGAGAGGATGAATCTCCTTAACAGAGCACAGACAGTAATAAAAACTGACAGGTGTTCTAATCCCTCTGTACTGTTTCCGAAATTAAAAAAAGTTTTGCCTTTAGTTATACTTTAAGCTCCTGGTGTCATTAGGTGAAGTGTGTTCTCCGTGTATTGTGGTGGGTAGTCCAACAGAGAGTGCAATATGTAGATATGGAGCATTCACTGTTTATCGGATTCACTACTTCCAGTGACAACGGTACAATGCTGGAAGATCTCCATACCAGAGCTCAGAAGAGCTGTAAAGACCTTGTAGGTCGATTAGAACTTGCTCTCACGCCATCCATTTGGAAATATTGCTATGAGTTTAGTTATGTTATTTTCACCTGTTAAGCTAAAAGAGAACACAAGAAAAAGCTTCATGACTAAGAGTGTCTGCAGAATTAAAATTGTCATATCATTCAGTCCGATTTGTATTTCTGTTCCTATAATATAACATATAATATAATATAATATAACAGTAATAACAGTAATTGGCAACAAGGGTAATATAATATAACAGTAATAACAGTAATTGGCAACAAGGGCAGTTGTTCCTACAAATATTAAACATCACAAGGCTCAATTCTCAGTATACAACTAATTTTTTTCTGGTCAATGTACTAACTTTATATTGCTTTTAGTAAAAGAAAAATTTAGTATTATTAACGGTTTAATTCTCTATTAATTGCACCAAAATACATACTTCATCATCTGCTACTTTCATGCCCACAAGTCATGCATTGTTATCTAAGGCAGTTCCGAATGAGGAACGTTCATATTTAAATTAAATGCATAATGTTGTTAATCTGGGCTAAACTGGGATTTATAAATAGTGCCAACAAAACTGTGTTTATATTCCCTCCTTGGCACTGACCGTTTTCCCATGTTACATTCAATTAACTAAAGGCAAATCATTCAAGGTCATTAATAAGCTTTCTAGCTTATCACCATGAGGAAATATAAAGGGAAATCTATCTTTTTTTCTTTTGTAATATTATATTTACTGTACAAAATTATGTCCTAAGGGCCAGCTGAATTTTCAGTTTAAATCAGCTAAATACATTTCAGCTGCATCAAAATGTGTGCAACGTCTTACAGTTGGTTTTCTTTAAAAAATAAACAGCCACAGCCCTAAATGGAAAAGCCTGTTCCCTACCAGCATGCTGTAGAAATAAACCCTTGCTCTCTGTGCAGAAGCAGTGGTTTCTTTGCAGATGTCTGACAAGTCCCCTTCTGAGTCAGACCTGTACCTCTGCAAAGCTCATGCTCCCTACTGACTGTAGAACTCTAGTACTAACAGCATGGGACGCCTGACTGTTGGAAATGTATTTAGCTGAATAGAAAGTTTAATAAGCTCTGGAAATTTAAAGCAAACCCATTTTGAGTAATCAAAAGGTTGCCATTGCTTGCGCCATACTGAAAATTATTTTTAACCAGCTGTTATGTTTCCTCACTAACATTATTGGTGCCTTTTAAATCACTAAGACGTGTTAGTTCTCAATCAGCAAGTCAATGTACTGTAGGAAGGTAAGCAAGATAGCTAGGCAAATACGAAGCAGTAAGCAGTAACAGCCTCTATGCTTCTCTCATTACAGGTTTTACTAAAAATATTTTTATTTTATTTTAGGAAATCACTGATTACAGGTGTACTTTAAAGTGGAACTATACTGTATCTGAGCACCAAAAAACAAAAATGCTGTTAAATTTTTTTTTCATATGCAAAGCAAACTCCCCTATCTATCCATGTCTCCATGCTTTGTTTTACTGAAAAATCACGTTGACTCCCCCCTCCAGGCCATCTTGAGTAAGGACAGATATTTCTTGTAGCATCTACCTCATGGTGCAATCCATCTGCCCTTAGCTCATGCATGCAGGTAGGAGGGTGTACTTAACTGAGAAAACCCCTCTTCCCTTTCTGAAGACTCTTGAGATGTATGGCATCATTTGCCTAGCCATGGAAACCGGGAGGTAGCGGAAGAAATGTTAAAAAAAAAAAAATTACCAAAATACTTTTCCATATACATACTCTTAGGCTAGCAGCATATAGATTGAAAGTACTCAATGTGATCAGTTATGATACCAGCACTTGGATGGTTTGAGCACAACCGATGTGACAGTTAGCATTCCTGGCATCCCGGAAATGTAACTGTTTTTTGAAACTGTTAAAGTGGAGTTCTGCCTCCCCCTCCAAAAATGAAAAGTCAGCAGCTACACATACTGTAGCTGCTGACTTTTTATATTAGGACACTTACCTGTCCTGGAGTTCAGCGATGTCGGCACCGCAGCCAATGTTTCCATCGGCTGTCGTGCTGCCGCCACCATTGCCAGTAAGGGAACCCGGCAGTGAAGCCTTGCAGCTTCACGGGCGGATCCCTACTACGCATGTGTGAAGAATGTTGCGCATTCCTATTGGCTCGGAGGAGGGGGAAGGAGGAGGGGGCCAAACCTCAGAGGGTCCGCGCCGCGGTGACATATCCCGGAAGTGGGGAAGGGTACCTGTCAAAAACAGGTACCCGTTCCCCCCTCCCCCCAAAAAGGTGCCAAACGTGGCACCGGAGGGGGGGGAGCAAAAGAGCAGAAGTTCCACTTTTGAGTGGAACTCCACTTTAAATTGATGGGTTTACTTCCCCTTTAACTGTGTGGTAGTGTTTCAACCACATAGCTAGAAGCAGTCTTGGCATATTGATTCACATGATTTGGGGAATCCCAAGTTACTCTAAAATGTACAAAAGTAAATGTACAAACTAAAAGCCATTGATGCAGTTCTTTCCTTCTGGAGTCAGCTCCTAAAAAGTGTATGTTCAGACGTTTTTCTTGGTTTTGGGGGTTTTTAGAGTTGTGAAAGTGTTAACCACTATTAGTATTTTAATTCTAATAGGGGAATCATTCGAGAGATTACCCCTTGTTTCTATTCTAATAATTTTTATTGTTTTAATGGGTTAACATAACAGCAGGTATGCCCATGCAGAAAAATGTAAATGGAAACATAATGTTTTCCTATCGTCACCAATGGGGGTGGGACGGGGCATCCCGGAGACCAAGTCTCCTTGGGGCATGGAGGCTTGGAGAGGGGGCACTCATTAGAACCCTATTTTCTTATCCTGATGACAAGTTTTACCAGAATGAAAGTTAGAGTAATATAGGGCATATATGGGTCGAATTCCGAACAAAGTTTCTCTCCAAAATTAGAAATGTCATGCATTTTGGTATCCGATGATGCCTACGGTAGGTTCAAAATTTGACCAACCAAGCCTTCAAGTACATCATGTTGCTACAGAAAATAATTTTCGTGGCTGGGAGGTTTCTTTCTGGGAACTTTCTTTTCTTTCCGGGAATTTTCTATTCTTGTGCTCATACACATTTATTTTTAGATTATATTTCTCACACGGTTCTCCCATCACTGATTAGTGATTAGTAAAACAAATAGTTTGTTTTTCAAAAAATTTCCAACACGCTCGATCACTCAGATTTCATAGCCGCACGAAAATTGGCTGTTGCTGCAGCCCAATAAGGGCAAGGAATTCTAATGATAATTCTTTTATACGATTTTTGAAAGAAAATGATTTGAAATTCGACTCCAACAGCAACACAGGGAGAAATAAAAATTATTTTCTTTAGGCGAGTGGAGGATGGCTAGTACCCCACATGTTTTTTTTTTTTTGTCTATGTTCCTGTTGCAGATTGTCTCTCACTTTCTGTTTGGTAAAACCATTATCATCACGTCAGTAAGTGTGAGAAAATCCTTCCCATGGGACTCCCAACAACAGTAAAAAGACAAAAAGACTTTTAATCATTCCCTACTCTATTTAGAACTAAGATAAAAAGTTTGTGTCTTGACATATGCCCTAATCTTTTCTTTTTGGTATAGGTTTTCTATGTGTCTTTTCCTAAATGTAAAACTTTTCTTATTTTAAGAATTTATCTGCATTACGTTTGGAGTAGGTAAATAAGATTCCTGAAAGCAAATTTTTTTGAGGAGAGGATGGGATCTTGGGATTCATTTGGTGTCTACTATGTAATCAGTGCTGAGCCATTAGTAATTAGATCTCTGCCGATAGGGAGAATCACTATTTAGATTGAGCTGCTGATTTGCCAGCTCTACTTGAATGTCAATTATCCTAGAATCGTAGGCATTAACCATATGAGCAATGGGCATGTCTCCACATTGATCAAGTAATTATTAACCTAAGGAATATAGATTCCTGTTTTTTTTTTTTCTGTCAATGGTATATTTTTTCAAAAGCTTAGGCGTGTTATTCCCTTTATTGATGTTCACTATGTTAGCTTATTTACTTATTGTCAATGTCTGGTTATTAACTTTATTTGTTTGAAACTGTATATATTGAATGGTGTTTTCTGTATTGCTAACCACAAATCTCTAGACATGGATGCAATTGGATGAAAAATATCAAGACCTAAGCAGGCAGCTGGAAACAATTGAGAGCAACATACCTATTGTGGGGCTTGTGGAAGAATCAGAAGAAAGACTAAAAGAAAGAATTCAGTTGTATCAGGTACATCAATATATTTTATCAATATATTTTATGTATCAATATATTTTATCATCCCCAAGTAATTAAATGTATAATATGAATCATATTTTATTCACTTAGCCTGTTTGTGTAATCATGATCTACATTTTAATCTCAATATAGTAATTTTCATATGTTCTCCAAGCCTGGTGTTGGTTTGTTGATAGAATAGTATGAAGAACACATCTAAATAAGCTTCATCTTGTAGTTGCAAAGGCTCTGAAAGATATGTGGCAGCTCTGGGCCAATAAAAAAAAAAATCTTGTATTGCCACTCCAAGCAAGAGAAATAGTTCTCTCCCCTGGTCCTCAGATGCGGGGGTCTTGGCGTCCAAACAAACTGATCCAGCAGTAATGATATTAAGCATCCAGGACACTGCTCTCCCGACCTGACCCATGTAAGGTGTTAGGTGCCTTCAGCCAGCGCTACTCCACTAACCATGCATTTTGACACATTTCATTCCACCCACCAGGGCTAAGTCATATGGTCGGGTCAAGTACTGGATGCTTAGTTCTGGACCAATAGCTATGAGAAATTGTTCTGGTGTTAAAGAAGGGCATATGGGCATACTGATCTTTACACCCATAAGAAGGGCCATATTCACCCGGGCAGAATGCACAGGTGTTCAATGCAACTGCATGTAGGCAGTCTGTTCAAATCAATACCAGGTGACCTAATCAGACAGACTACGTTCTGATTCGTGTTTCAAGCTCACACTGATGTACACTACAGTCCAGGAGGTTCTTGAAGATCTGTGCAGGTCAATGCAGCTGGCCATCTGTCATTGATTTAAACAGGCTGACTGCACACAGCTGCATAGAACACTTGGGCATCCCATGCAGGTGAAGGCAGCCCTTTTTTGGGTGTACAGATTAGTACTCCCATGTATATGCAGCCTAAGAGAAGGCTAAAATGGGTCTGAAAATGTCAGTGTAACCTGATAGCAATGAGGGCGACTCTGACTGTGGTTTAGGTTACGCTGACATTTTAAGCACCATTTGAGCCTTAAGCAAGCCATACATGAGTTGATTTTCTTTCCTGCAACCACAGACAGTGTTGACAGGGGAATCTCCCCTGCCGAGTCATTGTATTCTCCCTACGGGGGGGGGGGGGGGAATAATCCCTGTTGGGAGAAGGTGGTGATTATTGCTAGAGGCTATACAAGCCACTAGCAATAATTGCATGCAAAATCTGGCAGGCTGGTTGTACTCAAGTTGGACCTGCCCATAAATGGTTTCTGCTGAACCGGCGGAGATTTGAACCGTCGATGGCTGGCCTTAATCTTGTCTTCATAATGTATTTTGTTGTGGTTCTTACACAGTTTTATTAAGCCATGATCCCCAAACGCATTGGCTGTTCTTGTTAAATAAAGATCATAAACAAATTTCTGAGCAAGATTACCATTTTTACTAGAAGCGCCTAGCTACATATCCAAGATTTGTAGTTGCAGGACTAAAGCTCCCCAGTTGATGACTTGAGAACCCTGTGACTTGCACCACTTCCTCTTATTAGTCTAAGTGCCTTTAAACAGGGATCCTCAAAATAGAAGCTGCACTATACACCCATTTAATATTATTTCATCTCAGTGTTTAACATTGATGTCATCATTAATTTATTGGTTTGTCATTGTTGTTAAACATACAGCATCTAAATAGGGCTCAAAGTCCAACAGTAGTTGGTTACCGATGTGCTTTGATTTTGGCTGGTGTAAGTAAGCTAATTAACCAGTTCTCATTGATTGCTATTTACAGTGCTTTAAGTCCAGCTTGGCAGAACACCAACCTGGACTTTACCAAGTCTTGGAAGATGGGAAGAGATTGCTGATGTCAATCAATTGCTCAGAGCTAGAGAGCTCACTGAATCAAATAGGAGAACAATGGCTGAACAGCACCAGCAAGGTTTCTAAGGAACTGAACCGACTGGAGAATATCCTCAAACATTGGACAAGGTATCAAAAGATTACACGGATGCCCAATAGGATCTAGCACCAAAACTAAATATTTATTAGTGACACATTTGTATTATTTTAATGAACAGATTTTCCCAATGTATATGGAATATAAATATGAAAATTAGTCTGAAGCTCTACTTAACTGTTTTATTGCCATATATATAAAGGTTGGGTTACAGCAGGACTACTTGAATCAGGCCAACTTAGTAACCCTTATGTCCAAGGCTGTAAGTTTATGGTTGTATCGGTGACCAAATACTGACAGCTAACTGGTGCTCATGACTGCTTGCAACGTCACCGTACATCCATTCATGCAATTTACAACACTCCCCCACACTGCTGCATTCGCTTTCCTTGAATATAGGAAAAACAACAATAGTCAGCATGTGGCTGTAGCAGCATGGGGGGGCATAGAAAACGTTATGAATAGATGTAATGACATCCATTCATAATGTTTTCTACATTTCTCATTAGCAACTGCACCACTGTTTACATTTATTTTCAGAATGGAAAGGGGGGAAACCAGTAAACATTATTTGGATGTTTACTGATCTCCTGCAAAGTAAAACGGAATCGGATGTGCTTATTTATGAGCACTTCTGGGTTCAGGGGGAGTGCTGGGTGCCCGGGGAGAAGGAGATCAAAGACTCTGTGGAATCCCACAGATTTACTAAAACTACAGAGTGCAAACTCTGGTGCAGCTCTGCATAGAAGCCAATCAGCTTCCAGGTTTTTTTTGTCAATGCTTAATTGAACAAGCTGAAGTTAAAAGCTGATTGGCTTACCATCACAGTTGCACTAGATTTTGCACTCTCCAGTTTTAGTAAATAAACCTCCATGTCTTCCTATTCTTTCTCCAGCACAAAGTGGCACCTCTATTCATGCTAGCCATAGTCAGTTGTCTCTAGTCTATCCCGGGCGTAAAAAAGAGAGGGTGGCTACACTCCTACTGGAGGTTTGGGAGGTTTGGAGAAGGTTAAGAGCTATAGAAGACCTTTTTTTGCTAGGAAAATCTACTTGAATAGAATTTTCTTTTTTTAAACCAGAGTTTAGTGCCACGTTAACAAATTAGCCAAACTAGCATGTTGCTGCCAAATGCAATGCAATAGTGCATTTCCTATAGGTTCTGATGTTTTTCAGTAACTATCTTAAGAGTAGGCTTGTAACTTGTTACAAAATTGTCCAGATAATTTAAAATACTTGTATAAAAGAGCTAAATTGACTATTACATTTCATTTCTTCTTTTAGATATAAAAACGAGTCAGCTGAACTTGTTCACTGGTTGCGCTCTGCAATGGATAGATTGGACTTTTGGACTGAACAATCTGTTACTGTGCCTCAAGAGCTGGAGACAGTCAGAGATCATCTAAGTGCTTTCTTGGTAAATATATATAAGCTGGTTAAGCAGCTGATATAAAGGTGCCTGCATCAATGTTGGTGCCTGCATGCATGTCTACCCTATTTTGAGTCATGTGGGACCCCAAAACCCTATGTGACAGCTGTTTTATCCTGTGGACAGTAAAGAATCTACAATCAAACTATCAATTTCCTGGTTTTCATTAAAGAAACTTTCTATTTGGAATGGGTAAAATGAGAGGATGAGCCAGTCTGAGCAAACATTTATATTGCAGCTTACCATTTCTTAGATGTGACTGCATTAGTTTTAAATTTTTTGGATTTTTTTTCTCTTATTTGCATCTGGTGATCCAGCCTGTAAGTCTGTTGTTGTTCAAAAGAACAATCTCTCCAGGCGGATGTATCAGCTGCAGAGATGAGACAAACCATTTAACACTGACGGGGTGCTTAGAATGATAATTTTTTTATTTTTTATTTATGTAAAACATTTATCCTATGGGTCCTTTCACACGGCCGCTCCGTGTGTCCGCAAATCATCCTATTTTTTTGCGGATGATTTGCGGACATAATGTAAGTGAATGGCACTGCGGATGTCAGCGGAATACCATCCGCTGACATCCGATTTTCCTCCTTTCAGTTCTGTTCCGTTTTTTCAAATGGAACAGAACAGAACCCTATTTTTTCTTCCGTGTAAAAAACGGAAAGGAAGGAAAATCGGATGTCAGCGGTGTCATCCGCTGACATCCGCAGTGCCATATACTTACATTATGTCCGCATATCATCCGCAAACGGATGGGATGATATGCGGGCACACGGAGTGGATGACACAAATGTCATCCGCTCCGTGGAAAAAAAAAAAAAAAAGTCCCGCAGCGGACCTTTCACACGGAGCGGCCGTGTGAAAGAAGCCTAAAAGAAAAAAACTTTTTGCTGTGACTACCAAAAATGTGTAAATCTGTTACTACATCTAGCACTCTCCTCACCCCGGACCGATAATGCTGCTGTCCAAAGGTGCCCCCTGTACTCATTCATCCGGAGTATAATCAGTCTAATGCAAAATGCAGTCTAATGTGTTACTGGCCAGATCACCAGGTGAAAAGAGAGGGAAAAATGCCTAAAAAAATAAAATGAATAAAGCCACCACATCTAAGTATTGGCAACCTGCAATATATTACATTCTGGTTTCCGGGTTTAACACTTATATAGGGATTTCATACTGAAGATAGGGAGTAAATGGTTCTCATACTGAAGATATGGAGTAAATAGATACACGTTTGAACTTTGTAAGTTCCAAGGCTAGGTTCACACTAGAACATGGTTCCAAGAAACCCACGATCCTTGCATGTTTCCTGCACCACATTCAAAATGCATTGCAGTTGCGATCTATAGCGGGTGTCAATGTTAAGTTATCGACACCCCAAATACAGGTTGCAAACGTAGTGTCTGTGCCTGCACTGGATCCGGTTACAGTGCGTTTCCAAAAGTAGTGCATGCACTACTTTTGTTGCAATGCAATTTCATTTTAACTGAATGGGCTCAAATCACACAGCAGTAAATCGCATGTGAATCGAGCAGGGACGCGCAGTGTGTCCCTGTGTGATTCATAGTGTGAATCGGGGTCTAATGTGTTTTTTGTAGCAGTGAATGGGCACCATCATATGATGCCCACCCACTAGTTAGGAATTACATTTGGATTCACTGCTGCCATGGGTTTGCAAGTCACAAGAACCCATAATTTGAGTGGGCTCACAGCAGCCATGTTGTCATGGTTTGTTAAAGCTGTAGGGGACAATACAGATTTTGTTATTCCTGTTTGTATATTTATTTACTTTTATTTTGGCATTGATACATGTCACCCATAGTGGTGCCCAGCTTCCCATATCTATTGTTTGCAATGGCTTGCATTATAGCCCTACAAATCAGCATAATTTAATAACAAAATTCGCAAAGCTGTTAGTCAACTAATTTTATCCCTAATATTGTTTTGCATACCAAATACTGGTATTTCATACAGATCCAAACATTAGAATTATTCTAGCTACCGGTATCTTTACACATACAAACCTTACTGAGATTAACATGAGAAGCCGTTGCTGACCTCCCTAAGAAAAGCTACCTGGCTACCCCAGAAAAAGCATGAAGCAACTTAAATAAGAACTCCTGATTTGCATGCTCGTTTATGGTGATTGATCCACAAAGTACCTAAGCAATTGGAACAGCATGAAAACCGGGCAAATAGTATTTTCAGAAAGGGGTCTACTTTAGAAACCCTATTATTTTCCTTTAATTGTCAACATCTTCATTAATACTGTACAATGGGTGGGCACACTCTTAAAAGTGTGAGCAGCAGTCATATAGTTCTTTTTGGTGTTTTAGCACTAATAATCGTAATAATGTTGTTAAAAGTATATTTTTGTTTTGGTTGCGCTGATTATTTTTATATTTTTATACACATCTTCGCTAATACTTTTAGGAACTGAATTGGTACAAGAGAAGTAAATGATCTCAACTTGACATTTGTTTTACCATGTCCTTCTAGGAATTCTCCAAAGAGGTTGATGCCAAATCTTCTCTGAAATCATCAGTGCTGAGCACTGGAAACCAGTTGCTTCGTCTGAAGAAAGTGGATACAGCAGCACTTCGTTCTGAACTGGGAAAGATAGATAATCAGTGGACAGAGCTCCTCACTCATATCCCCGTAGTACAAGAAAAGCTTCATCAGGTATGATAGGACAGTCTGATGTCACTAAATGATAAATTATTACAGTTTCCAGGCTTTAACTGCTTGCCAACCGCCGGACGACTATTTACTGCGGCAGTCAGCCCCGTACAGGCAAACCGATGTAGGGCTACGTCGGTCGCCTACGAGCCTCTAGGGGCGAGCGCTGGCTCCTGCCCCCGATCATTCCCTGACATGTCCGCGAGATTGACCGGCGGCTCTGATGTCCACCGGTCACCCGCGATCTCCCGGTGGAGAGGGAGAAAGGCAGGCGGCTAATATAAACACAGCCACCTGTCATTCTCCCTGATCTAACTGCAGAGACTACACGATCCTGCTATGTAGGATCGTATGTCTCTGTGGTTACATCACTAGCCACGCCCCTTTACAGTTAGAAACACGCCCCTAGGGACACACTTAACCCCTTGATCACTAATAAAGTTAACCCCTTCCCTGCCAGTGTCATTTTTACAGTAACAGTGCACATGTATAGCACTGATTACTGTAGTAATGTCACTGGTACCCCCAAAAGTGTCAAAAATGTTAGTCAGGGGTCCGATCTGTCCGCTGAAATGTCGCAGTCCCGCAAAAAAATCGCAGATCGCCGCCATTACTAGTTAAAAAAAAACAATAAAAATTACATAAATCTTTCCCGTAGTTAGTAAACACAATAACTTTTGCACAAACCAATCAAAATACGCTGATTGCGATTTTTTTTTACCAAACATATGTAGCAGAAAACAAATTGGCCTAAAATGTTAAAAAATTTTGATTTTTAAATATTTTTTTTTTGGGGAATTTCATGTGAAAAAATTTGAAAAATATTTTTATTTTTTCAAAATGTTGTCGCTATTTTTGTTTATAGCGCAAAAAGTAAAAATCGCACAGGTGATCAAATACCACCAAAAGAAAGCTCTGTTTGTGGGAAAAAAAGATTAATTTGGGTACAGCGTCACACGACCGTGCAATTGTCTGTTAAAATCACGCAGTGCCGAATCACAAAATAGGCCCTGGTCTTTGAGCAGGAAAATCCTCCGGGGCTTAAGTAACCTTTTCCTTTGTCCAAGCAAGACAGAGTAAGAGGGTCATCTAACATTCCCCACTTCCTTTCTTCGCTCTCACACCACTCCCGTGGCTTCTGGGAATGGGAAAAGAGTGCCTCGTGTAACCATAGATTACACAGGTCACAAGGCACCAGTGCTGTCACAAGGAAGAACGGGAGGGTAGTGAGTCACATGCTGACCTATAACTCAATATCTAGACCTATACTGGCTGGCTATTTAACTTTGTTCCAAGTGTCTCAACAGTGGGGAGTGGGGCGGTGTAGCAAGAATAAGATAAGCATATGCTGTTGGAGGGTGGAGATAGACGTAGGTGACCTTTCTCTTTTGCTATGTGCGCACGAAGGAAAGGGTTGTCTTAAGAAAGCCTGTGTTGAGAAACGGTACACTGCGTTCACAGGGCCCAGCTTTTACATAAATATAGGGGTGGATTTACTAAAGGCAAATAGACTATACACTTTGCAAGTGTAGTTGCATTCTTCAAGTGCAGTTACTTCAGAGCTCAGTAAATGAGTGGAAACTCTGCTGAACTTCAATCATCCAATCATGTGCATGCAAAAATGCAATTGTTTAAAATTTTCCTTGCATGTGATTGGGTATTCTTTGCAAAGTGAATCTTCACCTTTTTACTAAGTTCTGGCGCAACTGCACTTACCAAGTGCACAGTCTATTTGCTTTTAGTACACCCACCCCATTGGGCCCCCATCAGTTTATTGCATGCTATATGGCCTTGTCAGTTTTCTCCCATTCCTGCATGCCTAGAGGAAAGGAATTCAGTGAATCATTCTACTTTTTGAAAAGGCAATATTATGTGTAATTATGTCAGTGAATACAATCTTTTTAAACATGGGGACTTATAATTATATACAATAGATGTCAGTAAACATACTGTAAATGAATGTATGCTCTATAGAGTCTTACTTAGAAGTACTAATAGAGGTATACTTGGAAATCCAGTGTTAATGTAATTGTTTCCTTTTCTGTTGCCTTTTCTTTTGCCTTTCTTGTCTTCCCCCTTTTTTCCTTAGCCTTTGCTCTCAATTTTTCTTCCTTCTTCCCTTTCCTCTTCCTTCCTTTTTTTCCTTCTCTCTTCCTTCCTTCTTTACTTTCCCCTTTCTTTCCTTTTCCTTCCTTCCTCATGTATTTAAATGCAGAGAAACCACAAATTTCACAGTTCCGCAATTATTCTATGTCCAATCTGCCATTATATGATATGTGACTTTGAAACTTTGTTTTATTTTTAGCTGCAGATGGACAAACTTCCTTCACGCCATGCCATTACTGAAGTCATGACTTGGATTTCCCTGATGGAAAATGTAATTAAGGAAGATGAACAGAACATCAGGAATGTTGTAGGATGTGAAGCTATTCAGGATTATCTGCTGAAATACAAGGTAATGTTAAACCACCGAGGGGGGTATCAATACACTTTTCCACTGAACTGTGGTAATAATTGTTATACTAAGTGGCATTATCTAGTCTCCCTAAATGGATAATATTGAAAGGATAATATCTTTATACTTTGTTCCTTGAGAAGTCAAAATTAGGACACTTTACCTGTCCAGGAATTCTGCAATGTTGGCACTCCAGCCAATTTTTCAGTCAGCTCTTGGGTTTTGCTGCCGCCATCCCTTGTACGGGAAACTGGCAGTGAAGCCTTGTGTCTTGTGGCTTCACGACTGATTCCCTACTGTGCATGAGCAAAGCGTGCTGAGCTTTGGGAATGACTTGGAGGCGGGGGAAGGAGGAGGGCAGTTGAAATTCCAGGGGACCTTGCCGCAGTGGGGTCACCTGGAATTAGGGATGGGTACCTGTCAGGTGCCAAATATAGCAGCAGGGGGGTGGGGAGCAAACAAGAGTAGCTTCCCCTTTTGGGTGGAGCTCCGCTTTAACATATTTAACATGTTTACATATTTTGAACAAGCAGTAAAATCACTTAAACAAGACCTCATTCATCTCTGTATTTCTAAGTATTCTTACTCATCCAGCATGTGTTTCTAAGGCTAGATTCACTTTAAACTGCTGAGATGTGTTGCGTTAAAGCATACATATTATTTGTACGTTAAAGTGGACTGCGTTACATGGTTCATTCAAAATAAATAGGCTGGCAGCACATCTTCTCTAGCAGTGCATTGCACCACAACACATACTGTATTCATGTGTAGCTGTGCGTTGTGCTGCATAGCAGCTCAGTCAGCAATGTGCATTGGATTTCCATTTAGAAAAGAGATAACATAAAGAGAGGCCCGGAGTAAAGGAGAGAATAGACATGGACGGAGGGCCGGCGTGACAGGGGTTAAAGGGGTTTTGGACAAGGAGGGGTTTTCAGCCCAGTACGATAGAAAATATAAGTGGTGGGACTTTTAATTGGTGTTTTGGCCAGGAAGGGGTGGAGTTACAGGGAGGGATCAAGCTAGAGACCTCAGGAAGTCTTCAGTCAGAGGAAAGCTGCATTGGAGAATATTTCCCACCCTTCCTCCTATTTTCTTGTATTTTCTTGTTTTTTTCTGACATTTGGTTTTTCGGTCCACCGCCCTTGTTTTTGGTTTTCGTTTTAACAGAGGCTTTCTTCTTTTGGGGTGGTTCTTTGTCATGGCAGCAAGCGGGGTACAAGGTCCTGGTAGGTTAGTATGGTGCAAACTTATACTTGGTAGGGACCCGTCTGAGGTGCGGCTCCCAGATGGTGCAAACTTATACTTGGTAGGGACCCATCTGAGGTACGGCTCCCTGATGGTGCAAACTTATACTTGGTAGGGACCCGTCTGAGGTACGGCTCCCTGATGGTGCAAACTTATACTTGGTAGGGACCCATCTGAGGTACGGCTCCCTGATGGTGCAAACTTATACTTGGTAGGGACCCGTCTGAGGTACGGCTCCCTGATGGTGCAAACTTATACTTGGTAGGGACCCATCTGAGGTACGGCTCCCTGATGGTGCAAACTTATACTTGGTAGGGACCCGTCTGAGGTACGGCTCCCTGATGGTGCAAACTTATACTTGGTAGGGACCCATCTGAGGTACGGCTCCCTGATGGTGCAAACTTATACTTGGTAGGGACCCGTCTGAGGTACGGCTCCCTGATGGTGCAAACTTATACTTGGTAGGGACCCATCTGAGGTACGGCTCCCTGATGGTGCAAACTTATACTTGGTAGGGACCCATCTGAGGTACGGCTCCATGATGGTGCAAACTTATACTTGGTAGGGACCCGTCAGAGGTATGGCTCCCAGTAGTTGGTATGTTGGTACCTGCAGCGCTGCTTTAAGTAACTTAATAAATATTCTAATTAATCATAAATAATCATAAAAAGTGGATATTAGAATATATATGGTAAACATTCATAAAAGTGCATAATCAAAATATAAAGTGCATAGTAAGTGCATAAAAAATGTCCATAATTTTAGTCCTTCAGAGTAACAAAGTGCTTTGGTGCTTGATCCGTGCTTGATCTGGGGTCTCCCCCTGTGATAATCTACTTACCACAATGTGGTTAATAACAGGCAAGGAATGCTGATTATCCTCTGCATTGGGTTCCTCTGGGACTGCTGAAAAGTGTGTTAACGGTAAGATCCTTTGCAATAGTTAGTAATCCCGAGTTTGTACATAAAAAGAAAAACTGATCATGGTGAAGATCGTTGGGACAAATACGTTTATTGAGGCAAACAGGGGTATACTCACAAACATGGTATAAAAACACGCATTGAACAAAAGCTCGGTGGTCAGCTGCTCCCGCAGCGTGCGCTTCACCGGCCAGAAATGACGTGGCAATCCGCTCTGCCAATCGCTAGACGCGTTTCGCTGTCAATCACAGCGTCATCTGTAGCTATCTTACTCCAACCTGTGGTCATGTGGTTATTTATAATGGTGGAGGAGAGTGATGATCAGAGCAGAATGGAGACAAATCCTCTTTAATCCCCTAGTCATGTCCTTTGAGTCAGGAGCTGGTAAAAAAAAAAAAGGTTATGCAGTATATGGTAGTGCTGGATAGCATTATGTAAATAAAGAAAAAAAATACGTTTATGTCAAAGTAAGCACTGTATTACTTCCATTCAACAATTCAGAATATCTTTTGTATTTTTTTTTGCAGGGATTTAAGATTGACATCAATTGTAAGCAGCTGACAGTGGACTTTGTGAATCAGTCAGTGCTCCAGATCAGCAGCCAAGATGTGGAAAGTAAGAGGAGTGACAAAACGGATTTTGCTGAGAAGCTGGGAGCCATGAACAGACGCTGGCAGATCCTTCAAGGATTGATAACTGAAAAGGTACTAATAACATACATACTTAAAGTGGAACTACACTGCATCTAAGCATCAAAAGCAAGAACACTATTTAATTTATTTTTATATGCAAAGCAAACTCACCCATTTATCCACATCTCCATGCTTTATTTTGCTGAGAAATCACTTTGAAAAACCCCACGGCCATGGCCATCTTGAATAAGGGCAGATGATTCATGTAGCATTCACTTCTGGGATCTATCTGCCCTTAGCACAGGCATGCAGGCAGTAGGGTGTGCTTAGCTGAGAAAACCCCTCTTTCTGTCCTGAAGATTCATGGGATGTATAACATCATTTGCTTAGGCCTGTAAACCAGGAAGTAAATGAAGAAATGCAAAACAAGTTTAAAACAAGTATATGTTATATACTCTCCTATCTATTTACTAATGCTAGCAGCACGAGGATTAAAAATAGTCAAGGTTGATTGAGAGAGTGAAGACTTGCTTTAACTTAAACTTAAATGTAACAGGTATATTGTTGATTATCTATTTTCGTCATGGTAATATAAAATAGTTGGCAGTGGTGGTGAACTTAAAAATTATAGAGGGGCTCTTGTGTGGTCTGTTCACTGAAACTTTTAGAGGATAGCACAATGGCAGCTACTTTCCATCTGTTGAAGTGCAATGTGTTGAACTAGGAAGCCCATTTTAAATGAATGGGCTGTAAAGTATTTCAACGTTTGAAATCTTTGGTCCTGCAGTACTTTTACTTTTGCTGTACTTTTAAACTACATAGTTTAAACTACTATAGTCAAAACATTTATTTTTTTATCTTGAATAGAGCAAGGGAGGGTTATAACCTCTGGCAGGTTTTTTCAATATCTGTGTGCCATTGTAAGGAGATTTCCCTTCACTTCCTGTCCCATAGCCAAACCAGGAAGTGAGAGGAAATCCCTGCAAATTAAGAGAATTCCTTTGGGACCCCCCCCAGGTCACTAGAACTACTGTCACCATTGAAATATTTCACTCCTATTAATTTTCTGGGGACAACCCACAATTTGGGATTTTCTTTTACGTTCACTTTCAATTATAATGGTGAACAGGACAAATAGAGAGGGTGAATCTCTGTAACGGGGGCACAGAATATATGCGATACAAACCAAATAGGTGTTCTAATCCCTCTCCTTCTATCCAAAACTAAAAAAAAGCTTTGTCTTTAGTTATAATTTTACTACAAAGCACACTGAAGAGAAAGTGGTAATACGTTTTCGTCCCACTTGGTGTCAGTGACAGTAAAAGAAACTCCCAGCATTGTTGTCAGGGGCCACAATAATAACCCCTAGCATTGGTGTCAGTGGACGTAATAATACCGCAGCATTGGTGTCAGTGACTGCTAAGTAATCCCTAGCATTTATGTCAGTGGTCACAATAATAATCCCTAGCATTGTTGTCAGTTGACGCAATAATAACCCCTTTAATTGGTGTCAGTGGACAAAATAATAACCCCTAGCATTGGTGTCAGTGGCCATAACAATAACCCCTAGCATTTGTGTCAGTGAACGCAATAATACCGCAGCACTGGTGTCAATGACTGCCAAATAACCCCTAGCATCGTTGTCAGTGGGCGCAATAATACCGTAGCATTGGTGTCAGTGACTGCTAAATAACCCCTTGCATTTATGTCAGTGGTAACAATAATAATCCCTAGCATTGGTGTCAGTGGACGCAATAATACCGCAGCATTGGTGTTAGTGACTGCTAAATAACCCCTAGCATTGGTGTCAGTGGATGCAATAATACCGCAGCATTGGTGTTAGTGACTGCTAAATAACCCCTAGCATTGGTGTCAGTGGATGCAATAATACCGCAGCATTGGTGTTAGTGACTGCTAAATAACCCCTAGCATTGGTGTCAGTGGACGCAATAATAACCCTTAGCATTGGTGTCAGTGGACGCAATAATACTGCAGCATTGGTGTCAATGACTGCTAAATTAACCCTTAGCATTGGTGGCGGTAACTGCAATAATACACCCAACATTGATGGTCAGGAATAGTATTGTTTAAACCCTCTTAATTATTGGTCAACGGCAAATCTAGTAACCCCCCCCCCTCCCTGCATTAATGGCCTGTGACAGTGTTATTTTAACCCCCACCTTGTATTGGTGGCCAGTGGCAGTCCTGATAAATCACTCATCACCAATTTCAGCTTAATTTTAGTGTTGGGTGCAGCACAAAAAATCCTTAGCATATAATTATAATTTTCATCTTTTTCCTAAATACCTTCTTCAATGAATAATTCCACACAAGAGTCTAGGTGCAAATCGTACAGACATTTTATTAATGTGGCTGTTTCAAAGTCCTTTGATTAATATTTTATTACTCAGCAGAAGTTCTTTGTGTTCTTCACATGGATCTTGCTACGGATAACCTAATAACCTTTAATGCACAAATAGTATTACTTTGTAAAGTTTATCTTATCTTATGGTCTATCTTTCCATGTTCAAAATTTTTATTAAAAGAAAAGTAGAACATGTTACAATAGGATGTGCACTTAAGGTTTATCTTATCCACGGACCAGTGATATTTCTAAATATACATTATAAAAATATACGCTATATTACCAAAAGTATTGGGCCACTTACCTTTACACGCACATGAACTTTAATGGCATCCCAGACTTAGTCGGCAGGGTTCAATATTGAGTTGGCCCACCCTTTGCAGCTCTAACATCTTCAACTCTTCTGAGAAGGCTGTCCACAAGGTTGACCATTCTTTCAGAAGCTGATTTGTGAGGTCAGGCACTATTGTTGGAGAGAAGGCCTGGCTCGCAGTCTTAGCTCTAATTCATTTCAAAGGTGTTCTGTTGGGTTGAGGAAAGGACTCTGTGCATTACAGTCAAGTTCCTCAACCCCGAACTCGCTCACCCATGTCTTTATGGACCTTGCTTTGTGCACAGGTCCAAATCATTTGGTGGAGGGGGGGATTATGGTGTGGGGTTGTTTTTCAGGGGATGGGCTTGGGTCCTTAGTTCCAGTGAAGGGAACTCTTATACCAAGACATTTTGGACAATTTCATGCTTCCAACTTTGTGGGAACAGTTTGGGGTTGGTCCTTGCTTTTCCAATATGACTGCGCACCAGTGCACAAAGCCAAACATTCCCATAGACACACTCTTAAACCTTGTGGACAGATTTCCCAGAAGAGTTGAAGCTGTTAAAGCTGCAAAGGGTGGGCTAACTCAATATTGAACGCTACGGACTAAGACTGGGATGTCATTAAATTTCATGTGTGTGTAAAGGCAGGCGTCCCAATACTTTTGGTAGTATAGTGTATATCCTTTTTTAATGCTACATAACTAATATCACTCTGTGTTAAAGAAAGCTGGGCTGAAGTTGAACAGCTGAATATCCAGCTAAAATACAGTTGCAGCACAATGAGAGCAGCATTTCTCTAAATTCTCCTTCAGTCAGCATGATCGCTGTTGTGTATATAACAGAGCTAGGTTGGCACCTAGTGCTACCTCTTACTCTTCTATTCTATGGCCCCATTCACATATCAGGGCCCTGATTTGCTGGCAGAATTGCTGCGATTCTGCCAGCGATCCCCAATCATGGCACCAATGGCACCCCAAATGCAGTATGGTTTTGCCACGATTGTCGCTGACGAATTGCAGTAAAATCACGCAAACAGAATTGCGAGACAACTGTCGCCCAAAAGAAGTACAAGAACCCGTCACTTCCAATGACACCCCAAACGCGGCGAGGTTTTGCCACGATTGTCGTCCGACGAATTGCAGTAAAATTGCGCAAACAGAATCATGACACGCCTATGTACTTCTTTTAGGCGACAGGTGCCCTGCGATTTTGTTTGCGTTGGGCGACAATCATGCCGAAATCACACCGCGTTTGGGGTGCCATTGGAAGTAATGGGAATCACACCGGTGTCCCACGATTTGCTATGATTCGGGATCACGGGCAGAATTCCGGCAATCCTGCTTGCGATCCGAGACACCAATACGTGAACGAAACTTAGGAGCTTCTTTGCAGGGGATGGATAGACTGAATCAAGACACATTGTGGTACTTATTCTAGGTGTATCCATAAATACATGTTACTATTATAATAGGAATACACAACTGCATTCATTTTTTTATCTGCCCATATTTTAGTTTTAAATGCATTTGTTCATATTATGCCAAGTCCTTCAAATTATGAAAGAAAATTTGAAACTATATATTATGATTACTGCCCACAGTATTCTCATGTGTATTTCTCTACAGATTCAGCTGCTAGAGGGATTGCTGGAATCATGGACAGAATATAGGAACAGTGTGCAGAGTCTAAAAACTTGGTTTGAGAAACAAGAAAAGAAACTGCAGAAATATCAGAGCATCGGAGATCAAGCTTCAGTCCAGAACAGCTTAAAAGATTGCCAGGTCAGGCACCAGCCATCATATGTTATCTATTTTGTATATTGCCTGTCACATTTAAGAAGCATATTAAGGGCCCTTTACAAATGTACAGCAATAAAGCTTTTCTTGTGACCACCCCTCATATACATAATTTACATAATTTATGTAAAGGTGATTACATATCAAGGGCTGCTCCTACATTTGGGCTCTTTTCACACTATTTCATTGGGGAAACAAATAGAACTCACCGTGGTGCATTTCGTGCCATTCAGTTGTAAACCATCTGTACGTTGTGGTGTGCTGTGATAAAAAAATGCACACAATACTGCATGTTAACATACATGCAGTCACACATCACAATGCAGCAGAAAATGGACCCTTAAAGCCCAGTTGAACTTTCTATATTTATCATTGTGATGCAGTCAGGCTGCATATAAAGCAATAAATATTCTTTTAGGTGTTTTTTCATTCCTAAATTCTGATGTAAAGGAGAGTTGGACCACTCCTCTCAAACAAGAAGCAGCCTGGATCTACAGTTGTGTAAATTGTCCCTCTAATTACTACTCCAATCAACAGTGCTTGAGCTCTTAAAGCGGAGTTCCACCCAAATGTGGAACTTCCGCTCATTTGCTTCCTCCCTCCCCTCCGGTGCCACATTTGGCACCGTTCAGGGGGGAGGGGGGAACGGGTACCTGTTTTTGACAGGAACGGCGCTGTGGCGAAGTGAGGACCCCTCCTCTGCCGCCGAGCCAATCCGAATGCGCAGCGCGCTTCCTGCATGTGAAGTAGGGTCCCGTCCGTGAAGTCGCAAGGCTTCGCTGCCGGGTTCCCTGACTGGCAATGGCGGCGGGAGCACCCGACAGCCGATGGAGACATCGGCTGTGGTGCCGATATCGCTGGACTCCAGGAAAGGTAAGTGTCCTAATATTAAAAGTCAGCACCTACAGTATGTGTAGCTACTGACTTTTAATTTTTGGAGGAGGGACGGAACTCCGCTTTAAGGCTCCATTCACATCTAGACATTCTGGATTCCCCCGATTTGGGATGCAATTGGAAGTGATGGGAATCGCACAGCTGTCCTGGGATTTGCCGTGATTCGGGATCGTGGGAAGAATTGCGGCGATTCTGCCCACGATCTGGGATGCCTGGATGTGAATGGAGCCTTAAGCGGCACTGTTGATTACAGTGACAAATACAGCAGATTCAGTTGGGCTTTAAACTATGTGAAATTTATGTTAAGGAAAAAAAAGGATGCTTTGATATTTTAAACCCAGCCCAATACCTTTCTGCTAGTTTGCAATACTATTAAGTTTAGTGAGGGACACTAGGTTTTCTTTTCTTTTTTAAACTTAAAGTGATACTAAAGTCAAATTTTTTAAATAAAAAAAGAGGTCATGCTTACCTGCTCTGTGCAATGATATTGCACAGAAAGCATGGTCTTCTGCTGTTTTGACAGTCCATAGACACACACAGGGGTTGATTTACTTTACTAAATCGGCTCCTAGGTTTTTTTTTGTCAAAGCTTAATTGAAGAAGCTGATTGGCTACCATGCACAGCTGCACCAGATTTTGCACTCTCCAACTTTAGTAAATGAACCCCACAGTGTCGGTAAGACATTCTCCCGCTCCCTCTCCCCATGGCTCCTGGTGCCTTCAGTGTCTCCTGTGAAAGCAGGAGGTGGTGCTGGAGCCAGAGACGGCGCTGAAGCGGTTACAAGAGCCAGGTAAGTGTTTAGAGATGGGAGGAGGGGGGAGCCAGGAAAGATAGTGAGTGTTTTTTTTTACCATAATGCAGAGAATGCATTAAGATAAAAAAAAAACTTTGAAACTCTAGAACCACTTTAAGTCTCAGTAGCATAGGAATTTTAACACAGCTGTAGCAAGAATTTAACTTATACATATACAGTACCCATGGTTGGATGCACAGATCAAAGCAAATAGTTGCCAGCCTATATAAAACAATGACAGACTCACAGTGGGGGAGATTTACTAAAACTGGAGCTCTAAGAATCTGGTGCAGCTGTGCATGGCAGCCAATCAGCTTCTAATTTCAGCTTGTTCAATCGAGATTTGACAATAAAACCTGGAAGCTGATTGGTTTCTATGCAGAGCTGCACCAGATTTTGCATGCTCCAATTTTAGTAACCCCCCCCCCCCCCCCAGAGTTTTTGCAGCTGTTCACAGCTGTCTTTGGGTGTTCAGATGTAAATGCACATGGAGTACTTACCTGCTTACCTGGGGTTAGGGGCGATCATCTATCCCTAACCCCAGACAATTCCTCCATATGAAATTACATGTAAATACCCGTCGTCAGCCTGTCATTGCTTTGTACAAGCTATCCGCATCCAACTGTAAATCTATTCACAGGTATAAGTTGGACTTTTACCACAGCCATGACATAAATCCTGTGTGTATGAGGCCTTAACTGACATTTTCTTCAAAGTAGAATAATATTGAATCCAAATGGCAAATTTCACTGAAAGGGCAATAATGACAGAAATATGACAGAAATTAAACCTCGCAAATAAGGTCACATTTACACAGGCATTATGGCCCATACAGTGTGAACCGGCTGATTGTTTACGCAGCTGGAGCCTCCAGGAGCTGTGTGCAAGCAGCCTATGTTACTCTATGGAGATGCCGTGGCTGCACAGACACAGCCACTCATCCCTAATTTGAGAGATGTGCAGGGGCCAGTTAGTGGCCCTGAATGCAGACAGCCTCGAACATAGCTCCATCTGCATAAGAAAATTACTGATTCACGCTGTTTGGGCCACTGCGCATCTGTAATTGAGGTCTTAATGACCATCTTTCAATATATATTTTGTATTCATTTGGATGTCCTGTAGTATCCGATTAAGGTCGTACTGATGTGATGTTTCCATTGTACCAACAAAAACATTTTTGCTATCATTGAGTTATTACTCGGCTAACACAAAGAAGATGTCCTTTGCTGTGTAGAAACGATTAACTGGGACAACTTGTTCATACTAGCAACAGTTTCCAAAGACTTTTCATTAACTTTTTTCAAATTGATTGCCTCCATCAGGAACTGGAAGAGCTTATTAAGGCTAAAGAAAAAGATGTGGAGAAGGTTGGACAGACTGGACTTTCCCTAATTCATAACAAAAAAGAAAAAGTCAGTGCAATTATTATGGACAACCTTGGTGAACTTCACCAGTCCTGGGCTAATCTGGATTGTAAGGTATGTGGTTTAGTTATACTAGATCAGCCTTTCTCACCCTTTTCAACAGAGGAACCCTTGAAATACATTTCTGGTCTTGGGGAACCCCTGCTAAAAATAAAAATTATAAATCTACAACTCATGACACATTAGTGTGACAGTCAGTGGGAATAATGCTTCTTACTCTTGTCATCATTGGGAAGAATTATACCCTTACAGATAGTTAAAAGAAACAATGTTGTCAATGGGAACTTATCTGAGAGGCAGAAATTGCCCATTTGGCAAGGAACCTCTAGCTACCTCAGAATTGGAACCCTAGGGTTCCACGGAACCCTGGTTGAGAAACCCTTTACTAGATACTATACGGGGTGTTGTGTGTGTGCTACATCCTAGGGGCATATTTATAATGAAGGGAATCTGACATTCAAGTGAATTTTCCTGGTGCATGTGTTAAATGACAGTGATTAATTCAGCACCAGCAAATGTTTGGTGGATGTCACATTAATTGCTTCAATAATAGACCCCTTAGGCCCATTTCACAGTTTTTCTAAGCAGGGGATCCATATGCTGACCCCCCCTCTGAGCTGAGCAGAGCTGCCGGATGATGGCCCACTCTGCTCAATGGGCAGTTTGATGTAAATGGACTGGCTGTCCGCTTACACCTGACTGCCCTCTGATCCGATCCAGCCAGGTGGAGGGGAACGGATCCCCTTCCATTTTGTTTTTGCCAGATTGGATCAGAGGTAGCCTAGTGTAAACGGACATCTGCGTGTCCAAAGAGAAGGATAGAGGGTCTGATCGGCTCCACCTGTTCGTGGACCTGATCAGACCACTCGTGTGAAAGGGGCTATATTGTTTTTCTTACATAGTGTGCTAAGAATAAATGTGCAAAATACCGTATATACTCGAGTATAAGCCGAGTTTTTCAGCACATTTTTTTGTGCTGAAAACGTCCCCCTCGGCTTATACTCGAGTCAACAAAAAAAAAAAAAAAGTTCCCGGTCGCTCCGACGTGTTTAAGATTTAAAAATGGCGCCGCCCGGCGTATACATGTCACCACGCATGCGCCGCCACCGCTCGGGACAGGCCGGGAATAGCCGAACGTATACCAGCTGTCCCGAGCGGCGGCGGCGCGTGCGCAATGACGTGTCGGGGCCGGGCGGTGCCATTTTTAAAACGAAGATGCATCTGGAACAGGTAAGTGAGACACAGCCGCACTAGTATGCCCGCAACCCCGCATCCTCTTGTACCATGCTTGCTACCCTGAATTCTCCTGTACATGCCAGCCACACTGCATTCTCCTGTACCATGCTTGCCACCCTGAATTCTCCTGTACCATGCCAGCCACACTGCATTCTACTGTACCATGCCAGTCACACTGAATTCTGCTGTACCATGCTTGCCACAGTGAATTCTCTTGTACCATGCCAGCCACACTGAATTCTCCTGTACCATGCCAGTCACACTGAATTCTCCTGTACCATGCTTGCCACCCTGAATTCTCCTGTACCATGCCAGCCACACTGAATTCTCCTGTACCATGCCTGCCACCCTGAATTCTCCTGTACATGCCAGCCACACTGCATTCTCCTGTATCATGCTTGCCACCCTGAATTCTCCTGTACCATGCCAGCCACCCTGCATTCTCCTGTATCATGCCAGCCACACTGCATTCTCCTGTACCATGCCAGCCACCCTGCATTCTCCAGTACCATGCCCGCCACCCTGCATTCTCACCCTAGGCTTATACTCGAGTCAATAATTTTTCCCATCTTTTTGTGGTAAAAGTAGGGGCCTCAGCTTATACTTGGGTTGGTATATACGGTAATCAGTTTCCTTTATGATATTAATATTCAAAGACTTATGGTGTTAAAGCTCAGCTCCAACCAAAACCTTTTCTTTTGGATAGTGTTGAAGCTCTCAACAGAGGTTCTAACCCTTCCTTATATAACTCAAATGTTTTTGCTGTTTCCCCATTGGAAAGATTTCCTTTTTCCTGTTCCATCTGACAGTCATCAGACAAGAAGTGGGGGGAAATCTCTCGAACAAGGACACTATAAAAACCGACAGAGTTTCTAATGCTTCCCCAAAACATAAAAAAATAATTTTGTTTGGAGATAGACTTTTGTTGCAGATGTTTTTCATCATGTAAATAGCAGTTTTGTTGTGTCTATTAAAAGTAGTCATATTTTGTTTATGTTGAGCTGTCCAAATTCTAAGAGCCGGTTCACACTGAGGCGACACGACTCCTTACTACTTCGGGGGCGACTTGTGCATTACCATGCACCACGACTTCGGAGCGACTTGCAGGGACTTCACATAATGGAAGTCTATGCAAGTCGCTCCGAGGTCGCCCCGAAGTAGTACAGGACCCTTTTTCTAAGTCGGAGCGTCTTGTGTCGCTCCTATTAGAATGGGTCCTGTAGCGGTCAATGGACCGCAAGGGAGCGCGACTTGTCAGGCTGACAAGTCGCCTGACAAGTCGCGCTAGTGTGAACCGACTCTTAAGCTCAATGGTCATTTCAGCAACTAACCAGGATACATTGTTTTAACCTGCTTTACTTTTACAGCTCATTAGATTGCTTTAAAAAGGACCTGGATTCTTTTCCTTGGTGTTCTTAATATAAGTGGGTACTACTATTATTCATAGGTTAAGTTGATCCAGGGAATATCTGATTGCCTCTCGGGGGATCAGGAAGGAATTTTTTTCCCCTGCTGAAGTAAATTGGATCATGCTTTGCTGGGGTTTTCTTTGCCTTCCTCTGGATCAACTGCGGGTAAAGGATTGTGTATATGGGATTGTATGGTTGGGTTTTCATTACTGTTTTTTTATTTTTTTTTATTAGTTGAGCCAGATGGTCTTTTTTCAACCTGACTACCTATGTAAAGGGCTTGTGCACACTGCATTTTAAAGAAGCTCAAAGAAGCGGCTCCTACAGGCTTCTGAACTTTTTTGAGCTCTCATATTTTTTGCCTGGAAGCTCCCCTCTGTTAGCCAATGTGTCCATGCACACTATGGCTTTTTCAGGAGAGGAGTTAACAGACATCTGCTCTTACAAGCATAAAAACCCCCCACCAAACTCACATTTTTGAGAGGAGCTTTTGAGCATAAAGGGTTTCAAAATGCACACAAAAATTGAAAAATTAGCTTAGGGGAGTGTTTGGGAAAAAAAATGCTTAAGCTCAAAAGAGCTAAAAAAAAGCTCAATAAAAACGTGCAGAAGAGCACAAAAAAACACCAACTTCTTCAAGCTTTTTCAGAGAAATAAAAGCTCAATCGCCTGAAAAAAACTGTTTTTTTTTAGCTGCAGTGTGCATGAGCCCTAAGAATTGGAGGCAAGCATGTGGTTTTATAAAAATAAAGCTATTGCACAGCTTCTTGTGACTATTGGAAAAGCCCATAGTATAGTTAGTCATTTTGTTTGCATCAACGGTGTTTGTCATAACGCATTGAACAAACTAGGTGAAGAAAGTGATGTTCTATTTTTATAAAAACTGGCCACTGGGTGTCATTGTTCTATAGCTAAAAAGTAATATTTTCCCCCACTTTAACCTAAACTTTTTTTAAGAGAAACAAAAATATGTTCAGTAAAGTGTTACTAAGGGCGTATTCCCACTTGTGCAGGGAGTGGCATTTTTTAAAGTTATTAATTGTTTTCTATGTGCCCTGTTCACACCTAAACGCCATCTTCAGGTTGGCTTCTGGTGCAGTATAGAAATCAGCAACATGTCTGCATTTTTCCATCCCACACTGCAGCTCGCCCACAGCTGAGTATCTGTTAACATTTCCATGCTCTGCAGTTTAACTGCAGTGCATAGAAATAAATAAAGTTAAAAAACAATGTTCAGCACTTTAAAGATTCAAGGTACCTTCAGCTAGAAGGCTGGCCAGAACTGACATTTCCTTCATGATTACATGTGGCATTTTATGGTGCAGGTAATGTAAACCAGTCCTAATTTTCCTAGCGTTCTGTACGTTAAAAAAAAAAAATCACCTAAAAAGGGTCAGTTCACTAAGATGGTAATTTTACATACAAAAGTATAGTAAAAATAGAGTAGTAAATAGTAAAAGAAGTTAAATGTTTTTCTCAGGAACATTTTTTTTTGGCATAGATCAAAATGATTATTTAATTGCCATCTCAAATACTTCCTTTTACTGCTCTCTTCCCCAACAGACACTTGATAGCACCTCATAATTGTAGTCAATCTGCAGTATTTTAAAGAGACAAAAAACATTTGATAATCTTTGTGACTTTCACATACAGATTTTAGCAAACCTTTACGTTGTAATGCAATGTGCTGTCAGATCAGCAAATACACTTAATAAATAAATAATACATTATTCATTTATTATTAATTTATAAAAAAAAAAAAAAGAAGAAGGAAAATACTGTATTCATCGTGATTAAGTGAATGGGCTTGGCTCTGGAAATAGTAGGGAAGGTTGAAAAGCCCTGTCAGTGTATTTTTTTTCTTCTTCTATCTTCTCTCATTTCGTGTCCTGGAGACCCAACAGGACATGAGAGGAAATGCCATCTAAGCGAGGGGAAATCCCCTTTTAGACAGATGTCACTGAGGCAAATGGAAGATTTACTCTCCCCTCGGTGACAACTCTTTCTTCAAATTCTGTCCTGATCAGATTGCTCATCAGGACAAACAGAGAGGGGGAAACTGTCAGGGTGCCAGAAAACCAGACCACACAAAGATGCAAGTAAAATAAAGCGATTTATTTATGCAACAATAATAATCGCACAGCAAGAGAGAGGAGCAAAATCAAGAACAGCCAGGGTCAAGTTCGGAAGTGGGTAGTCATCCAAGCCGGGATCAAGTCCAGAAACAGGTAGTCATCCAAGCCGAGATAGAGTCCAGGAGCGGGTAGTCTGCCGAAGCTGAGTCGTTGTCTGAGGCGGGGTTGTCTGCCGATGCGGAATCTAGAGCCAGGAAGGTCGTCAGCCAAGCCAAGTCATGCACGGAGAAACTACAGAGACCAGAGGACTGCTAGCAGTGATGCACCTTGGAGCATAAACGCAAGGGCAAGGTCTGAAAACCATCAGGTGATATATATAGTCAGGTGTGCAACATCATCACTGAGTGACGCCCAAGCAGCAGGCAAGTGATGATGCAAACAGAGTTTATAAGAGACAGCAGTCTGCACATGTCCAAGATGGCTGCCAACAGGAAAGCAAGGTAAGACCTTGACAGAATCTCCCTGGTGAGAGCATTAACAGCAGTAACACATTGAGAGGGGATCCAATCATTCCCTACTCTATCAAAAACTAAAAAATAGTTTGGGCAATACATTCACTTTGACCACACTTGTCATCTTGCTTGAAGTTCAAAAATCTCATTAGCTTTCCACTGTGAGACAGATCATTGCAAACCAATCACTTCAGAAGTATGTTATAGTTTTCTTGACCAGCCATTTCTCCTTTGTGGTTGGAGAAACAGTGTAAATAACTTAGAACAAGGTATTGAAGTCTGAATAGCTGACTGCTACCAAAACCATGGAGCCTTTTGTTAATCTGCTCATTTGAAGCCACAGACAAAGAAAAGAGAAGGCAGAACAAAGTCTAACTTATTTTATGTTTCTATTGTTTTCCTTAGGTGTGTCAGCTAAAGATATTGTTACAGTCGGTACTTGATCAGTGGAGCATTTACAAGGAAGTTAATGAAGATCTGAACAGTTATTTGATGGAAGCCAGGTATTCCTTGTCCCGCTTCCGGCTCCTGACAGGATCTATGGAAGCTGTCAAAGTCCAAGTGGACAATTTGCAGGTGACAGACAATTTATTGTTATATATTCACTGATCTTGCTGTTGAGGAATTACCATCATTGGACTTATGTAATAGTAATATAAAAATGATTTTATTATGGCTTCAGGTGTAACTATATAGTAAAGTTGTTCTCTTGTTTTAATTATTCCAGATATCAGAAGTAACATTTGTAGGATTGTTATCCCTGCTTCCAAATGACCAAACTGCTTATCTTGTAGGTTCTACACAAGTGTTTTATATATGCTCGTTGTTTATGTCCTTTGGATGGGACATATTCAACTGAGAACAGGATGCAGGACAGACACAGTACATTGTGGGGTCGATTGATGAAGCACTTTAGTTTTTTGTGGGCGCAAACTAAAATTTGTACAGTTTAGAACAGGGATCCTCAAACTACGGCCCTCCAGCTGTTGCAGAACTGCACATCCCATGAATGTAAAACATTGACATTCACAGACATGACTAGGCATGATGGGAATTGTAGTTCCTGAACAACTGGAGGGCCATAGTTTGAAGACTGGTTTAGAATCTATAGCAAGAAAAGTTCAGATTCTTAAGATTGGCTTGATGTTATATATTCTATACTCTTTTTAGAGCCTCAAAAAATGTTTCTTTTTCCCAGAATGTCATAGCTAACTTTATTTTAGATATGTAATTAGCACATATATTGTGTTCTGCTTCTAAATGATCTAGAGTTGTTTTCAATTTTGACTTCTTGATGTAATGATTCTTACTTACAGAGTCTACAAGAAGAGCTGGACAAACAGGAGACAGTTTTAAACAAGTTTGCCTGTGTATCTAACAAGCTCCAGAATGAATGTTACCCGACTGTGGCAGAAGCACTGAAGAGCACTTTAAAAGAGGTTACCTCAAGGTAAAAAGCGAATTTTATCTAAATCACATATAGGCGCATTCTTGTTGTTCCATTCAAACACTTAAAAATCCTCTCTCCAAACATTTTGGTCTGAATTGATCTCACTATACCATTTTAGACACAAAGAAGAATACCAGGCCATGCCAATTATACTAAACCACTAAGCTTTTTTGTAAACATTTCAACAGGATAACTCAAATCTTGGCATAATGGCTTTGCTAAATTGAAACATAGTGCTTTTTGGGGTTATGCATTGTATCAAAGGTGCATATGCTGCTAGATGTTTCTTACTATGAACAGGCCAAAGTTATTTTAGGGCCAGGTTCACTTATACCACTTAAAACCCATCATGATATAGAAAGTAACGTTCAAAAATGTATTAAAAACAGTAAGAAACACACTTACAAGGGTTAAAGTCACAGATTGATGGTGGAATACCGCAGGGACATTGCACAGTAAGGAAGCTGACAATCTCTGATAGGGACACCTGTACCAAAAGCATAGATGATCCAGTGATAGCAGAGTGACAGCACTGCTGCAAGATGGTTAGGACCGCCAAAAAGCCAGAATGTGCAGTTGAAAGACCAGGGATTCACTCTCCTCTGGCATCACCCTTGGAAATGTGCAATAGGACATGTTTTAGGGTATCCCACCTCTTCCTTTATAGATGTGCTTATCAGAGATTCACGGTTTCCTCATTGTGCAATGACCCAGCAGTATTCCACCATTCATCTTTCGCTTTAACCCTTGTTGTTGAGTGCTTTTTCTACAGTTTTTATTCCATTTCCCAGATTTTACTTACTACACTATGCAGGCACTGTGCTGTGTCTATTCTCTCCTATTTTTGCAATAGATGGAGTTTCCTCACCAGATCACCCAGCAGCATTCCATTCTTAGTGAGATCAGACTTTTTCCCTAATTACTTCTGGGCTACCCATACCTGTGTGTTCTCAGGTTAATTTATGATACTATTGACTAGTACCTGTTACATTCATTGTGTTATATTTCATAGTCCATCTTATGACATAGTTGGGCAGCTTTTACAGATGGCTGGTTTGATGATCCCTGTTGATCCTATGGAGGTTATCACAGGATCTTACTTTTGTTCATTTAAATTTTCACTTTTACACATACTCACATTCCTTTTGCTCCCCAGATTTTCTGTTCTGCTGTCTGGATCAAAAGTGAGAAAACCCTTTGCATGCCCCAAAGTTATAACACAGGGTTGAGGACTCACTTTGCCCCCTCATGGACAGCACTAGGTGCCTGAGCTGCCAGTCTCCAAACACCACTGCAGTCATGTAAGAGGGCATGAATCACATGCTGGAAGTACCTAGCATATATCTTTATTCCCAGCAGCTGAACAGAGCAGCGGTGAAACAAAGGGAACATAAGAATGTGTAGCTTGGTAGAGGGGCAGTTAAGTGAACCAGTTTCTTTGCCCATGCAGGGCTGCTGTTGGAAACCACGAGGCCCCATAAAGACAACCAGATATTGGGCCCCATACGGACAACCTGATATGGGGCCCCATACAGCCAATGCTTCAGTTATAAATGAACACAGTCAGAGATTGGTACAGATTACTCATTGTGTTCATTCAGGAAAGGAAGGGGCTGGTAAATGGGACATGTTTACTGGACCCTTCCCCCACTCTCAAACTTGAAGGATCCTATTGTGTACTTGCAGCCACTGGCGGGAAGGAGAGGATGGAAGTAATCAGCACTGCTGGGGTGGGGAGGCACACACAAGGGCCTGGGCAGCTTGGGTAAATGTTTTGCGCACAGGGAGGGTGATCAGTGTATTGGGGGGGGGGGGCAACTACTGGAGCCAATCCTTTGTATGGCTCTCTCTGCAGCACCTGAAAGCCAACGGGAGGGAGATAATAAGAAGTCAGCTTTCAACTGCTGTAGAGAAAGTCATGCAGGGTATTGGTCCAGTATTTTCCTCCCTGCCGACCTGATTACCCTCCCTGCCCACATCCCATTCACCTTGCTGCCTTGGCCCCCCTACTGGCTGGTAAAGGAGGACTGGTGGTACCCCCTTATCTACAGCCCTGTCTACATGCACAAAGCATAAGTTCACTTTAAAGGTAATGCCATTTAGAAACCTGAAGCAGTAAGACTTCAGAATACTACCTGCTTTCATAGCAGTTTCATGAAGGTCTCTGCACTGCATAGACTTTCTTTTTAACCCAAGATTTTCTGTGTTGCTTCCTTGAGTGATTGTTAAGCACAAAAAATATTTTGGGTACCATAGGTTGCTGGAACCTATAATTTGCTATGGTTTCTTTTAAGAGTAGGCATGGACCTGGGATCAGATCCATACTCAATCCGAACCCATGGGAAGCTGTCACATGATCATCTCCCCACCAGTGCATTAAGCTGCAGCTGCAAGGCAGAGATGCTCATGACATCATTAACCTGATCTGGCCACATGACTTTTTTAAGACAATGCCATTGTTTTGGTCATGTGGCCATATTAGGTCAATGATGTCATAAGCATCCATGCCCCTTTATATAGGTGAAGCTGCAGAATGGGGAATCTCCTGCCCACAACTTATTGAGCCAGCAATAAACCTAACTTTGGGATTTGGACTGAAACCAGTTTGTCATACACCTAAACCTTAATCGGTATAGGCGTGTAACACTTGTGAAGCACAAGGATAGTATAGTCAAGTCTTTCATGTCACGTTAAAAAAAAAAAAAAATTCTGTTTTGAAAAAATGTGTTGGGTTATTACTTTAACAGGTGGAATAGTTTATTGGAAGACATTTCAGAACAGCTGCACTCAAGCAAGACTTTGCTCCAGCTATGGAAGAAGTACAAAGATTTCTGTACTCAGTGTTATGCCACTGTGCAGCAGCAAGAAGACCGCACCAATCAGTTGCTGAAGACTGCAACCAACAAAGACATAGGAGATGATGAGATTGCAACCTGGATACAGGACTGCAGTGTATGTACACAAAGGCTTTCTGTAGGCTCATAGTTAAATAGTTAGTCAGGACTCTAAAAAGAGTCCACCCAGTTCAGCCAATTGATTCTTGATTCAGTGACAGAGAACAAACACACTGAAAATAAAAATGATGCTTATCATTTGCTAAAGGGTACCCATAACCTATATATATAATATAATATATATATATATATATATATATATATATATATATATATATATATATATATATATATATATATATATATATATATATATATATGTGTAGATATATATATACATATACACACATATATATATATATATATATATATATATATATATATATATATATATATATATATATCTATAGATATATACACAGTATATAAATACAGGTCCATCTCATAAAATTAGAACATCATCAAAAAGGTAATGTATTTCAGTAATTCAATTCCAAAAGTGAAACGTTACACACAGTGAAATATTTCAAGCATGTCTTTCTTTTAGTTTTGATGATTATGGCTTACAGCTAGTGAAAATCCAAAATTCAGTATCTCAGAAAATTAGAATATTACATAAGACCAATAAAAAAAAAAAAGGTTTTTAAAACAGAAATGTTGGCTTACTGAAAAGTATGTCCATGTAAAGTATAGTATGCACTCAGTACTTGGTTGGGGTTCCCTTTTCATGAATTGCACCATTACGGCATGGGCATCCATAACACCTCAGCAGTGCAACAGGCTTGTCGCATCCATGCCACACTGCATTAATGCACTAATACATGAAAAAGGATCCCCCGACCATGTATTGAGTGCGTACTATACTGTACATGGACATACTTTTCAGTAAGCCAACATTTCTGTATTAAAAATCTTTTTTTTTTTTATTGGTCCTAAGTAATATTCAAATTTTCTGAGTTACAAAATTTGGGGTTTTCACTAACTGTAAGCCATAATCATCAAAATTAAAAGAAAGAAATGCTTGAAATATATCACTCTGTTTGTAACGCATCTGATTTTCACTATTTTAGCTCAGTTTTAACACTCATTAACACTATTTACTCAAAGTTGAGATATATATATATATATATATATATATATATATATATATATATATCAACTTTAAGTAAATAGTGTCATTGAATGTTTAAATGGACCTAAAATCTAAATTAATAGAGGAGAAAATATTAAATAGGCAGCAGGATCAGACAGGGGATGGAGACACCACGCATTTTGACATGGATATGTGTATACAAACAGCAGCCATTAATAAGTAATTATTGGAGGAATGTTAAGGTATATTTTATGTGCTTAGAGTTTGCCTAGCCCCCTTACCCATATTTTTACTTTTAAATGGGTGGATAGCAGTATATATTTCTTAACTAAAATAACCTGTACTAAGTAGATCCGTTGTAGTTTTAATTTTGGGTCAAGTAGCCCATAGTGGCAATAATATGGGAGGCTGATATCAAGGAAACCACTAGCTTCACTGGGGACCGCATGGAAAACACGGCTTCAAAACTCCCAAACACCTCTGTGACAAAAAAATAAGTGCAGTTTCCTTCCATATACTCTTAATTTTCTGAGTGTGAAGTAGAGGTTAGGACATTGGTAGTACATTTTAACGTTTTACCTGTCTGCTTAATTTAACAGGTTCTTTTGAAAAATCTGGATACAGCAAAAATCTCATTGGTTGGTCTTTGTGAGATTGGAGAGGAGCTTAAACACCAGGTGGATTCATCTGCAGCTGCAACCATCTTATCTGATCACTTATCACTGAGCCAGCGTTTGTCATTTTTGGAGCAGGCTCTCCAAAGACAACAGGCCATCCTCCAGGTATTGAACTAATTCTCGCTTTATTTATATTATCAACTTTCCTTACTTGGGAAGCCCTAATGTTGCCATTAAAATGGAAATAAAGTGGCAAATTCGTACCTCCTCGCCAACAATCCTAAATCCATGAGATCCCTCTCACAAGCTCATTTATCCTGGCACACCGGCACTGTGCTGAGAATGTAACATGGGTTGAGCATGCGCAGCTCAGTGTTCATTGTAAAGACTTCAGCAGACAGGAAGGTAAGCTTATTTTATAGTAGAAAAGGCAGCACATGCCTCTACTGCGATAAATAGACTGTCTGTTCGCAGTATGTTGTTTTTACCTTTTATTCTGTTTGAATCCATTGATAGTATGAATAAGATGCATCGGTTACATATAGTTATAACAAAAAATATTAAATAATGAATGGTAAATATAGCAATTAGGGAACCAGTCGGTAACATTTAGGAGAACCTGAATTATTCTATCCTCTGAGCAAACTTGTAACAGTGTGGAACATACTGAAACACTGCAGAATATTCTATTATATTTTGTATTCATTCTGCAATTTTCCAGAAACCAGAATTAGAAAGTAAGAGGTTTGATACCTACAGGTAAATAGCTTACACGCAATTGAAATACATACATGGGTGTTCTTTAACCTGACAAATTATTAGATCTGTTCAGCTAATCTTGTGATGCACACCTTTCATGCAATACTGGATATCCATACAGGTGATGTCATTTTTTTTTTATGGTTCTTTCCGTTTTATTTCCTCTATAATTTTTTTCTCTGCTTCTGCCACTTTTATTTATATGTTAACATGAAACTTTGGTAAAAAAATCTTGCTTAGTTGACTTAATAAAGAGTGATAGCAGAATCTGAAATGTTTTCCCTCCAAAAAAGAAATTGCTGCCCCAGGTATTCTGCAGTACTGACCACATAATTTCAAAAATAGTGTTGCACCATCAAACAAAATCAGTAAGTGCAATAAATAATCTATAGTGCAAATATTTTGATCAGTAATAAAGTCCAGTGTTAAACCCAATTTATAAAGTCCTACCATTAGTGTAAAAAATCTTCATATATCCAGTGTGCACCAACCACCATGTGGTTATAAAGCAACTTACCAGATATATAGACCCCACTATATAACATAAATTTGGCATGCCCCATGGTGGTCACTCGATCGCTTCCCATGTACCGGTCTCTCCACCACAAATACATACCACTTACCAGATAATTAGACCCCACATCTTAAGAGGTCTAAATCCGTATTTAGATGGTAAAATATCCTATATGGATGGATAGATGGCTCCAGCTCACTTTCTTTCACAGCCAACTATGCCTCAAGCCTCTCTCACATAAATATGACATGCCTCAGAGTGGTCACTGCATCACTTCCCATGGACCGGTTTCACCACCACAAATACATACTAAAGAAAGAGCAAGGATATCCCACAGAGAAGCACTGTATAAAATGTATTTAATAATAAACAATGAAAGGTACTAACCTTACTACAGAGTAGTATTAAGAGCATTTTACACAGCACTGCCAATGCTCTGGGTGGTCGTCACCCTTAACCACTTAAGCCCCAGGAGATTTTACCCCCTTCCTGACCAGGGGGTATTTTGCGATTCGGCACTGCGTGACTTTAATGGACAATTGCGCTGTCGTGCGACGCTGTACCTAAACGAATTTGGCGTCCTTTTTTTCCCACAAACAGAGCTTTCTTTTGGTGGTATTTGATCACCTGTGAGATTTTTTGATCATGCGCTATAAACAAAAAAAGAGCATACATTTTGCAAAAATAGCAATATTTTTCACTTTTTTTTATATGAAATTCCCCCCCAAAAAAATGTAAAAATCAAAATTTTTTAACATTTTCGGCCAATTTGTTTTATGCTACCTATGTTTGGTAAAAAAAAATCGCAAAAAGCGTATTTTGATTGGTTTGCGTAAAAGTTATCGCGTTTACTAACAAAGGGAAAGATTTTTGTAATTTTTGTTGTTTTTTTTAACGCGTAATGGCGGCGATCTGCGATTTTTTTGCGGTACTGCGACATTGCGGCGGACAGATCGGACCCTTGACTGACATTTTTGACACTTTTGGGGTTACCAGTGACATTACTGCAGTAATCAGTGCTATATATATGCACTGTTACTGCAAAAATACACTGGTAGTGAAGGGGTTAACTTTATTTGAGAGGGAGGGGCTGTGTGTGTCCCTAGGGGCGTGCTTTCTACTGTGATTGGCTGTGGCTTGAGCTGCAAGGACACTGATCAATGGATCTACATAGTAGATCCGTGTGATCAGTGTTTTTACACCGAGGAGAATGACAGGCAGCTTGTTTACACAAGCTGCCTGACTTTCTCCCTCTCCCCCGCCGATCGCAGAGTGGCCGGCGGACATCGGGTCTGCCGGTCACACGCGCGGGGGGGTCCGTGACCACGCGGGAGCGGGAGCGCCCCTCCGGGGGCGCGCACTCGCTCCCTAGACCCTCACAAGCAAGCGACGTAGCCCTACGTCTTTTTGCCTGTGAGGGGCTGACCGCCGACGTAGATAGTCATGCGGCGGTCGGCAAGTGGTTAAACTCCACCCTTTGCACATTTCGTCCTACAGGACATCTTCCAGGGGTAACTCCGGAGCATTTCAGTGCTGTGTCATATGCTCCTACAACTTCTCTTTGTGACATCACTGTTTTTGATGTTAATGTGTTGATGTGTGAAGGTGGTAGGTCTACTCTAGTATAAGAAACTTGTAGTATAAAAAAACTTTTTTTATTTTTTTTCAGGCTGGAGTGTTAGATTATGAAACATTTGTGAATAGTCTGGAAAACCTGGAGGCCTGGATTGTGGCTGCAGGAGAGGTGTTAAATGGTCAGGACCCTAATCGCTCATCAGACCTTTCAATAATTCAAGAGAGGATGGAAGAACTAAAAGTAAGTAACTCTTTTATGGCACCTAAACTGCAAAATAGAATAAGTATAGAGTACTGACAGGGCTGGATTTATACTCCCTGCTACCTATGGCCATTCCATACTACCCTGTCTGACTGTCTAGCCCTAGTATCACACTAACAAAATTAGAAATCACAATTCACACGCAATATACTGAGCCCGGGAGCAGTGAGCATGTGTACCTAAAGGAGTAGGGCAGACTTTCTTCCTAGCAGTTCAGTTCTAGAAGGGTTGATTTACTAACTTTACTGTTCAATTTGAAAGTGAAGTTACACTCTGCAAGATAATTTTCCCCAGAGGTTTGTGAATATGGTGAAACTTCACTTTGCAAAGATTACCCTAACGTCCAAGGAAATGAAATAATACAGCATTTTTGCTGGCACAAGATTGAATAATGAAAGTCAGCAGGGGTTCATCTCATTTACTAAGCTCTGGGTATAATTTCCTTGCAAAGTACAACTGCACTTGCAAAGTGAAGTCTATTTGCCTTTAGTAAGTAAACCCCAGACTCTCAGTTTGCTTCAGTCTCAGAGAATGAGTGTGTAAATGTTAGATACAGAGCATGCTATTAATCCCCCAAACAAAGTCCATCACTAAAAGAGGGACATCAACAAAAAAAAAAAAAAACATAGCTGGATAAGTGTGGCAAGCAGAAGATAGTCTAAAATGTTTTATCATGGAGTTAGATGTGTTCATGTCCGCAAAATTATGATTGGTTGCTTGTGTGCTGTCCCTGGAAAATCAAAAATTGTGAATAAATAAAAATTTTGACTCCTGTTTTGCAGAGGCAAATGTTGCAGTTTAGTAGCCTGGCCCCAGACTTGGATCGTCTTAATGAATTAGGGTACAGATTACCACTAAATGACAAGGAAATCAAACGGATGCAGTGTTTGAATAGAAACTGGACAATGGTGTCATCTCAGACAACAGAAAGATTCAGGTAAGGTCAACATTATAATGACTGCTTTATAAGTTAAAGCCACTAAATAATTAAGCACTGTATCACTGCAAAACCTGATAAGAGAGACTTTAGCTGTAACCTGGACAGTATGTTTATTCTGGTGGACACTCAACTGGAGAAACCAAAAAAACTGGTGCTTAAAACAAACAGCTTAATACATGGTTGAAATATTTGTATCGTTATTATTTTACTTGCCAAAGGATTTGTAATGTTACCTATCTGCTATTTCCCAGTTTAATATTACTTTTCTTGATCAACTTTATGCCTCTTGGGTATGTTCCCTGCTTACTGCACATAGGTACAGTATTAATGATGATTATTCACTGTCCAATGAGAAGGCTGGAAGTGAAGAGGTGACACAGGAAGTGGAATATGTCACCTGTATGGCTGTGGCTTGTGTAAGTCACAAAACTGGCTGCATAGTAAAACAAATCTGGTGATTTTTTAACTGCGTGTTTAATTATGTACCTTTCAATACATTTTAAAAAAATAATATGGGCTTTTAAAGCTAAAAATACCAGCATAACATTTGACAATCATGTACCCACTGTATTTCCTAAAAAACAAATTATATTTTCAGACAAGTTTATGCTAAATGAAAGTGGTGCTGGGGTCAGCGGGAGGCAGTGGTGTGTAAGACACTGAGTCGTTCTCCAGTACAGAGATTGGCTGACTTTCACTGTCTACAGTGGCTCAAACCTTCAATTTGCCAATGAGTAGATGTATAAACATAAGGGTACTGTCCCCATTCCATAAAGTGAGTAATGGGCTTTGTTTTCTTGAGGTTGATTGTTTAGTTTTGATGGTCCATTTCACTGTACATACTCAACATTACTTTTTAAATCTAGTGTTGCCCTACTTTTTGGCAAACATTTATAGATACACTGCCTCTGTGCATATGATCATTTTTACATTATGTGTTTTTAACTTAAATTTTACAATCTTGTCTTTGTGACATGGAGATGCATTTATGTTACATAACATAAGCTGAACTCTATGTGAAAAAATAGTTTTGAGACAGAAATGATAACTAAGGTAGTTACCATATTTATGGTATTACACTGATCATGATGTACACAATGTATCCATGCAGAAAAATTGTAGAACATTTTCCTAAACCTTTTCTAGTGTGACCACAAAAATGGGACAAGACACAGAAACTCAAACTGCGTAACTTGAAGTGGTTGAAATCTTAAATAAAATATCACTGCCACCCCCTCTCTATTGTGCAGCCATAACACACTGTGTACATGTTTGCATCAAACGATGCCTCATACCTTTTTTCAGATCTCTTCTGGCCGGTCACGTGACCTCCGACCACTCTATTTCTCTAATCTACAGGCTACAGCGGGCAGGGCCGAGATCTCCCTCTGATGTCAGTCGGGGAGCTTACATGACCGCTGTGCTGGCCGCCCAGCTGTAGCACTTAGATGGGGAAGGAGACTTGATGGAGGTCACATGACCGGCCAGAAGAGATCTGAAAAAAGGTATTTAGAGGCATCGTTTTTCACAAACATTTACACAGTGTGTTTTAGCTGCATAAAAGAGAGGGCTGGCAGTGATATTTCATTAAGTTTACTTTACTACTAATAGAGGCAGGAGGGGGGGCAGAGGCGGCTCACACACATGAGCAGGCACGGAGGGGAGAGGGAGAGAAAGGAGAGCAGCGGATGAAGGAGGCACACAAACTGACCACGGTAATCAGAGATCAACAGCCATGGTTACCATGGTCAGCACACCAAGGGGGACACAGGAACAGGCAAGATCAACCAGGTTTTTTTACAGCTTAACTACTTAAGCCCCGGAGGATTTGGCTGCTCAAAGACCAGGGCCTATTTTGCGATTCCGCACCGCGTGACTTTAACGGACCATTGCGCAGTCGTGCAATGCTGTACCCAAATTAAATTGACGTCCTTTTTTTCCCACAAACAGAGCTTTCTTTTGGTGGTATTTGATCACCTGTGCGATTTTTACTTTTTGTGCTATAAACAAAGAGCAACAATTTTGAAAAAATAACAATATTTTTCACATTTTTTTATATGAAATTCCCCCAAAAAATATTTTTGGTAAAAAAAAATTGCAATAAGCATTTTTGGATTGGTTTGCGCAAAAGTTATTGCGTTTACTAACTACGGGAAAGATTTATGTCATTTTTTTTTTTTTTTCAACTAGTAATGGCAGCGATCTGCGATTTTTTTTTTTTGTGGGGCTGCGACATTGCGGAGGACAGATCGGACCCTTGACTGACATTTTTGACACTTTTGGGGGTACCAGTGACATTACTACAGTAATCAGTGCTATACATATGCACTGTTACTGTAAAAATGACACTGGCAGGGAAGGGGTTAACTTTATTAGTGATCAAGGGGTTAAGTGTGTCCCTAGGGGCGTGATTCTTACTGTCAAGGGGCGTGGCTTGTGATGTAACCACAGAGACATACGATCCTACATAGCAGGATTGTATGATCTCTGCAGTTACACCAGTAAGAATGACAGACGGCTGTGTTTACATCAGCCGCCTGCCTTTCTCCCTCTCCAGCAGGAGATCGCGAGTGGCCGGCGGACATCGGAGCTGCCGGTCACTTGCGCGGGGATGTCAGGGAACGAGCGGGGTTGGGAGCGCGCCCCCGGAGGCGCGCGCTCCCCCCCAAGAGGCTCGGGGGCGAGCGACGCGCAGGTACGTCGCTTTGCCCAGGAGGGGCTGACTGCTGCCGTATATAGTCGTGCGGCGGTTGGCAAGTGGTTAAAGAGGGACAGGTTAGACAGCACAAGCACTGTGCTGTTTAACCTGCTATAAGGAAACAGGATCTCTTTTTTTTTTTTTTGTTAGGGTTACAACTACTTTAATTTACCATGCATAATAAAAAAGACAAGATGAAGAGTTAATTTGAAACTTAGGTATAAGAACTTATTCAAGCTCTAACGCAATAAAATAGCTCATTTGGGTAACTAAACTAACAATCCTTTCTAAAACATTTGTCATAACATGGGGCCAGATACTAATGTTAAAATTAGGGATTAGTACTAAGGATAGAACTAAGGATAGGACTAATAAAGAACTATTCCACATATGTAACGGAGCACATTTACAATAAAAATACATATACATTAAAGTAGTTGTAAACCCTTCCATATACTCCGTGAAGTGAATGGCCTCAGGTAATTCACAGGGAATAAACAAACCCTCCTGCATAAATTGTACCTGTTTATCTGCTGTCTTCTCTTCTCTCCAGCCTTCAAAGTCCAAAATCTATATAACTTGTCTGAGCTTTCAGAAAGCAGGGGGTAGGTAGCTTAAGTTACACTCAGTGTGGAGAGCTGAGAGCTGATTGGAGGGAAGGGGACACCCCCCCCCCCCTTCACACAGGAACAGAATTGAGGCTGTCAATTACAGGGTGTGTGCTGAAGCACCCTCCCCGTCACCTTTTTTCTCTTGATGTCAGGAAAATGTGTCAGAAAATAACTCATGCAGATAGCAGAGGAGCAAGGGAGCAGACAGAATTGACACATAGTGCTCTGGATTGAGACAAAAATACACTGTAGAGGGATATGTGTATTCATATTTCACGTCAGAAATTTGCAAAGACTTTAAAGACAGAAAGCTTTATTCACAGTAGCCTACAGGTATTTTCCTGGTCCTGATTAATCCCTTCATCCCCTATATTTTATGTCAAAGATTTAGAAAGGCTTTAAAGCCAAAAAGCTTTATTCACAATAGCCTAGAGGTAAAGTCTTGGTCCTGGTTAACCTCTTCATCCCCTTTGTTTTTTTACTAATATTTTTTCTGTAAATGTGAAAAAGTTTGATTTGTTTAAAAAAAAAAGATTTTGGCCAAAAACATAATCTTTGTGCTCTTTATAAAAAGGACAAATGGCAAATTACATTTGCATTTGCGATACATTTAAAGTTACTTTAGTTCCCAGACAGAATGAATGTTGTCATAATATTACAACCCTGGCCGCATGCCCATTATGACCTAATTGAATTAGTTTAACTACATCACATCAACCCTTCCCCCTGTCCCATTTCCTTTTCAATGGTGGTAATCTTAGAGCTGTCATTCTGCCCATTTTGCCAAACCAATCACTGTACATGTGGTTACGCAAGCTCCATTCATCTCAGCATTTTTGCATCTTCACTTTGGGTGCTAGAGGGCCTTCTCTTGGCACTGGTGCCTGTTTCATTTTCTTTTGTGCTGACAGTAACAACATAAGTGTCCTACAATACCTGATTTTATTAACAGTACCTGATTTTTCTTCTTTTAGTAAGTTACAGTCCTTCTTGCTACACCATCAGACTTTCCTAGAAAAATGTGAGACTTGGATGGAGTTCCTGATTCAGACTGAGCAGAAGCTGGCAGTAGAGATACCTGGAAACTACCAAAGCCTACTAGAACAGCAGAGAGCTCATGAGGCAAGTTACAAAGCAGATTTTTTTCCCCTATTTTGTTGGTGAGGGCAACCAAAGCACCCAGCTGGTGACACTCTGCACCCGGGATAACACCGCCCGCCAGGTACATGCAATGTGGTTAAAATATATACTCCAAATGGTGTATATCCCTCGCGCCTATGGATGGCCTATTGGGGGGAGGTGTATGAAATAAATTGGGAGAGGGGGGTGATAGCAGCTGCTATAGGGTAAGTAGAAAATGAAAAAAGGAAACCCTAAAGTAATTGGGATTTAGTATAGTGCTTGCTAGTACTAGCCACGGATAGACAATTGCTTGTCAGTATCCTGGGTAGAGATGTTTAGGCAGAATAAAGTGGTAAATTATAATAAATGAATGATCTCCATGTATGCGTGTAACATGTGACTAGATGTTAATAAAACACAATATATATCACAATATATAAAAATTACTAGATCACAATAAAATCACATATGTGCCATAACCTCTGAAGACGTCATACGCTCTGACGAAACGCGCGTTAGGTGGAACGCACGCTGCACGTTCTGGGAGCCTGGTGGAGCGCAAGCCGGTAGTTACCACTCTCCACTCACAGGCACCATTCTCAGCAGACGTAATCCCAAGATTTTAAACTTTTTTTGTACTGTGCATTCAACAATACTTATTAAAGGATATTTTTAACGGTACTGCACTATCTGGAGCATTTGTATTGTGTTTGTAGTGTGATGACAGGGTTACTTTAACAGATGTTTCTACCATTTTCTATGAGAAACTTTTACAGCTACATGTTGTAGAATATATACTGGGTATCAAATAATACAAATAATACAAATAAGTCATTAAGTATAATTTTCTTCTCCAGCTATTCCAAGCAGAAATGTTCAGTCGCCAGCAGATTTTGCACTCTATAATCATTGATGGACAACGGCTCATTGAGCAGGGACAAGTGGATGATAGGTAAAGATATCACTAATTGCAATTAGTTATATGTTTTAGATTGATATTATAACTATGTGACAGGATAAAGATCTATTCACACTTAAGTGTTGCTTATGAGAAGCCTTATCCATTTTGCAATTTTGCATCCCTATTTTCAGCTGTGGAGCCATTGGTACACACTCTTTGGTGTACTAAGTGCTATGCACCATAGTATGGCTTTAATTTCCATAAGGCTTATTATAAAACAATCCTTGCAGTCCAACTATCATCTCATAGTGACTGCGCTAAAAAAATATAACTCAAGGTTTTTTCCTAAGCACAGTTGCAAATGGAGCAGTTTAATTCTTCTAGGCTGTGACACATGGTCAGATACTTTGTAGGCATCCTAAACCCTAAGGATCTGACCATAGAGCAAGCTAAAATATTTTTTTTTTTTTCATTGATTTCTAATGTTCTTTTTTATTTTACCTTTTCAAAAAATACTTTGTAATGTTTGTGTAAAATTATATAAACTATATGAAAACGTTATATGAAAATTGCTGGTTTAGTATGTCTTTAGCATCCTTTAAAGTCGAACTAAAGACAAAACTTTTTTTATTTTGGATAGAGAAAGGGGGGTTATAACCCCTGTCAGTTTTATTGCCCTTTGTGTTCCATTAGGGCAATTTTTTTTTTCATTTCCTGCCCCAAAGCTAAAACAGAAAGTGATAGGAAATCCATCCAAAGTAAAGGAATACCAGGGTGTCACCAGAATGTCCCCATTAGAAGACATTACTGGTATTGTGTGGTGAGGGCTCCCGTGCTATCATTTTAATTGTAAAGATTTCCTAACAGTTGTCAAAAACCAGTATAGCTAATCCGTGGTTTCTAGAGTAATGGAAAAGTAGTGGAGTGGTGCTGCACTATTAGACTAAGAAAATAAATAGATGTAAACTGTGTACTACTGGTCTTAAATAGATCATTGACACTCAGTAATAATAAACTGTAAATGCAATGAGCAAATGGTGAAACAAGTACAATAATATCCAAATAATAGCAATACTGTTGTATCTGCCTTTGTGCTCAAATGAACAATAGTGTAAATGGTGAAAAAAATAAAATAAAATGAACAAATTGCAAAAGTCCTTTTCCAAAATGTCTACAATATTCAATCAGCTTTGTCCCTTCACCATGTGATGCGAATGACCACTAGAAACAAATCTTCAGTGTGATGACACCTCTGTGCTACCCTGATGACGTCACATGTTCGTAATGCAACACGTAAGGCGGAGGCATACTGGAAGTAATGTTTGACAAGCTCGGTGCTCATGGATTATGCTTGTTTTACATTGTGAAAAACGTAGATATCTAAGCTGTTTTAAATTAATACACTTTAAAAAAAAAAAAAAAAATCACACTTTGGAGTTCCCTTTCTATTATGAAGTGTTTTGAGTAGGAACCTCGGGGGGACCACAGAGGAGACATATCAGTTTCAGGAGCCAGTTAAAAAGCGCAAAGGCCCCCAAATGAGAGTGGAGACACTAGGAGCACATCTTAAAGACACACAAACCTAATGCTGTTACCTTACAGCAGTAAGGTGAGCGGTCTGTGAGCACAGAGGTGTCATCACGCTAATGATTTGTTGTTTGTTTCACTGTCTAGTGGTCATTCACATCACACGGTGAAGGGACAAAGCTGATTGAATATGCTAGACGTTTTGGAAAAGGACTTTTGCAATTCGTTCACTTTATTTTTTCACCATTTACACTATTGTTCATTTGAGCACATAAGGCAGATACAACAGTATTGCTATTATTTGGATATTATTGTACCTGTTTCACTTTTTGTTTGTTTCATTTATATTATCACTGAATGCCATTGATCTAAGACCAGTAGTACACAGTTTATATCTATTTATACTCTTATTCTAATAGTGCAGCACCACACCACTACATTACTGTTATGGTGTCAACCCAAAAATTGGGATTTTCTTTTACTTTCATTTTCTATGATAAAGGTAAACAGAACAAATAGAGAGGGTGAATCTCCCTAACGGGGACACAGACAGCAAAAAAAAAAAAAAAGCTGACAGGTGTTCTAATTCCTCCCCACTCTATCCAAAACAAAAAAAAAGTTTTCTCTTCAGTTACACGTTCATTTTGTTAGTACTTGGTATTGGCTATCAATTTTCCATATCATCATTCGATTTAATCAGCTCACTTAAATTTCTTAGGGATGAGTTTAATCTTAAACTTGCCTTGCTGAGTAACCAATGGCAAGGAGTAATCCGTCGGGCTCAACAGAGGAGGGGGATAATCGACAGTCAGATACATCAGTGGCAACGCTACAGAGAGATGGCAGAGAAGTTGCGCAAGTGGCTGGTGGAGATGTCCTATCAACCAGTGACAGGCCTGGGGAACATTCCAATACCACTGCAGCAAGCCAGGAATCTTCTGGATGAAGTCCAGGTACTTACTGCTATGTCTCGAATATAGTAAACTTTATTGTTGACCTTATCTTACATATTGTAATTTTTTTTTTTACTTGCATATAATTGCTGCTTTAAAATGAATTTTTTTTCTCAAGCAATTATTTTGCAATTGAATTACAACAGAATAATGCCACATTTGTTAATCAACATACGCATTGCGGATGTATTAGTGCAGGAAAACAGTAGGGATGTCATGTCACTTATTTAGTATCATTGCAGGGACCCAGAGAAAAAACATTACAAGAGTCATTCATTCTTAAAATCTTGAACTATATGTCCACATGATGAAAATTCTATAGCCCTGTCTTTTCAACAGAAGTCGGTTGTTAGACCATCTCCAGACAGACAGTCCTCAGGAAAGCCAGCATTCGATCAACTGCTGCAGCCAATGGCTGCAGTGACAATCTGTGTATTCTGACTGTGAGGGGAGTCCCCAGTGTCAAAATACAATAGCTCATTAGGAGAGAGCCCTGCATCCACATCACTTGCATGCATGCAGGGATCCGTTAGTGTTTGCAACTTCGCACAGCCATTGAAGAGGGGTGGACCAACCTTCCAGAGGCTACAATCAACAACCTGATCAACTCTATGTAAAGGAGATGTGTTGCACTGCGTGAGGCAAATGGTGGTCACACCAGATACTGACTGGTTTTCGGACCCTCCCGGACCCCCCAATACAGTAAAACTACACATTTTAGAGTGGCCTTTATAGTGGCCAGCCTAAGGCACACCTGTGCAATAATCATGCTGTCTAATTAGCATCTTGATATGCCACACCTGTGAGGTGGGTGGATTATCTCAGCAAAGAAGAAGTGCTCACTAACACAGATTTAGACAGATTTGTGAACCATATTTGAGAGAAATAGGCCTTTTGTGTACATAGAAAAAGTCTTAGATCTTTGAGTTCAGCTCATGAAAAATGGGGGCAAAAACAAAAGTGTTGCCTTTATAATTTTGTTCAGTGTATATGTTCATATTGTAACAGAAATGTATAGCACCCCGTGTGCAGCGGCCTCACAGCGGTGCTGAACGGTCATCACGCCATCAAAATGGCGCTGGCGTACATGTCAAACCTCAGTTTTACTGAAAAAACGGCACACTTTCAGAGCGTTCATCATGCCATCAACTCTGCACTGGCGAACATGTAAGGCTTTGGTTCCCTAGAGCAGGGAAACCAAGCCTCAATCTGGACTTCAAACCAATGCACAGCCAGAAACTCCCTCTTCCAGCGAGCACCCATCCGATCATCCAGCAGGGAGATGCCTACACATTAGGAAATGTAAACAAAAGCAATGAGCATTAGGAAAAAAGCCTTACAATGACTGAAGCTCAATTGTTCACTGAGGTTCACATAGAAAACATGAACAAAATAATGACTAATATTCATATTATACATAAATATCTATGAATAATGGACCAATATCAATGTTGTAGTGAATATGATATTATATATAAAAAATTCTATGAATGGACAAAATGGAAATAAAAATAAAATAAAAATCACAAAAAAAGAGGAATTCATAAAATATAAGTTGAAAACGAGTGCCAGTGGGGTCTTTATTATGGTATTGTAAAAAATGTTTAGGGACACTGTGTGCGGTTTTGCCCTGCTTAATATTGGCAATATGATCATTTACTCTCACTGAAAAAGAATGAATGGTACGACCCACATATTGCTTACCACAGGGACAGGTTAACAAGTACACTGCATGTTTAGTGGCACATGTAAAAAAATGTTTATTGGGATTCACCTGATTGGTAATTGTGGATTCAAAAGACTCCACCTTTCTTCCAAGGTTTACATTATTACTACAGACATTACATTTTCTACTGGGGGTAATAGCCTTTTGTGTTGTGAAAAAAAGATGGTTTACTGGGCGAATTAATCACATTGGAAGCGACTTTCCCCCTAAATACCACTTAGGCCCTCTCAGGAAGTGATGGACCAAGAACCCAATCGTTCTTTAGCACATCCCAATATTTGTTAAAGATATTTTTAACCTGTTTATGTTGAATGGAGAACCCTGTGAAAAACGACTACCTTGAAAAATGATTGTCGATCACTTTAGGTTTGTCTAATAGGAATGTGTTCCTATCTAAACTGGAGGCTCTAGTAATCTCTGCATCCAGATCAGTAGGGTAATAACCCTTTGATAAAAATCTATGTTTCAAGATATGAGCTTGTCTCTAAAAAACCTGAAATGTGTGTACAGTTAAACGAAGTCTAACGAATTGACTCCGGGGGACAAAAGAAAAACTCTACTTGTATACTCAACTTAACAAAGACAATAAGGAAAGGAGGAGGGAGGGGGGAGAAAGAAGGAGGAAGAGAAAATGGGAAGGATAGATAGAGGTGAGGGGGGTAAAGATAGGGCAAAAAAGGCAGGGTGAGCAGAAGAATTGGAAAGGTGAGAGACAATCATCCCACCCCACCTCACCTCACATCGATGCCTCTTATAGGTCTAGAAGTGGGTTCTAAAGGCCACTCGTGTAGGCTGGAATGGGGTTACCATACTTTTGGAACTTTATCATGTCCTGAAAAACAGTGATCTTTTTACATTGACATAGTTACATGGTTACATTAGTTAGTGAGGTTGAACAAAGACACCAGTCCATCCAGCTCAACCTATGATGTGTGTGTGTTGGCTTGGCCATAGTGTCCAATTATTCTTTGCAGTATTTCCAAGTTCAGGGGAGAGGATTTCAATGCCTATGGTATTGGTAGTTGCAGGAAAGGTGTAGGGCATGGTTCATAACACACATACAAACACGTTTCTATTCTTCAGATTTAATAAATCAGCCCTAATGTGGAATCTGCATAGTTGCATTGTCTGTGTAAGGTTATTCTGCATGTATGTTACTGAAACAAGATGCATTGTTGTTTGATGTTGCAGCTAAGAGACAGAGTACTTCACAGACAGCAAGGGAGCTACATCCTGACTGTGGAGGCTGGGAAGCAGCTCCTTCTCTCTGCTGACAGTGGGGCGGAGGCTTCCTTGCAGGCAGAGCTCATTGACATTCAAGAGCGATGGAAGGCCACCACACTGAGACTGGAGGAACAGAAGAAACAGCTTGCATTCCTATTGAAAGTATGTGCTGCCTTCTTTATACTCATTCCTATAGAAATTAGCTTTAGTATGTGGATAATGTCATAAACTAAGCAGATGTAGTAAATGCTGTCACCGGCTAGTTCCCATTGTGTTAGATTTACCAGTGCACAAAATGATGCTGGCCTGTATTTTACATTAGCAGTAATGTTCAGGATATTTACAGCAGACACGCAACCCCTGCAGTAATATAGTTGAAGCAATTTGAATAATGTTATTGCTGCATTTCTATTTAATTCATAGTATATGTGTGTATGTATATATATATATATATATATATATATATATATATATGTAAGGAATGTTCCATGTGTTTATGTGGGGCTTTTTCAAAGGACAACTGCACATTAATATGTTAGGTAGGGGAATAGAGTATATAGGTCCGACTCACCTTTTTGTAACAGTCATCTGATCTGCTACCCCAATTAGATCAAATTTGGAAACATCTGTCCTTCTGGTGTATATGAATGTGTCAGATTTCTCTATGGAGCTATGATAACCTGATATACCCGACAAATAGTATAGGTAAGATATTGTAGGTAACAATGGTTCAGTTGGCAAGGATTTGAACCGACACTGGGTGAGCATTATAGGTTCATTGATCATGCACCACCTTGGCTTTCTTTTGCCATTGATTCCAAAGTTATAAAGCACATTTGCTTCTTGCACATTCACTGAATTGAGCTGCAGTCAGTGCTTACCTGCACTTCCTATTCTTCAGTGGGAAATGCAGGACGTGTTAATATGCACCATATGTATACGATATTACCTGATACATCTGCTGAACCAAATCAAGTTTGTAGCATGTGCCATTTCAGAGAAGAATCATTGATATAATTCAATGATTCACATATCGCTTTCTATGGAGGACCTGGCACTCTAATATTCATATGTTCCTCCACAGCATGCACTTGCTAGACATCAAACTTGCTGCAATTATAGTGATACTAAACACACACTGATTATTTACATGGTCCCTTCTATTTTTGTATATGGATGATGGCAGCTTTTTATTATAAGTAGCCCAACTTTGCAGGTAAATGACCAGACTGTGTTTCAAATTATGCGCTATCTGTATATTGCAGGAACTATTGCTGATAATTAGAGTTTCATTTATTTTAATTTTAGATACACTTAGTACAAGTCACTTGTGCCATTTTTGTATTGTATTTTTATTATCATTTAATGATGGTACTTCCTATGACTGTAAGGTAATTTAATGTAGAGTATTGCGGGGCTTGCTTTTTCAGACAAGAAACAAATGCCTGACTTTGCAGGCTTTACCTAGAAAGGGTAATCCTGACATAGATTGTTCTGCGGTGCATGCAGTGCTGTTCAAATAATGATTTTTCTTTGTTACATTCATTGTTACCTATAAAGTATCTTGTAACACTTTGAAAATGTATAATTTTTAGGACTGGGAGAAATGTGAAAAAGGAATAGCAGATTCCTTGGAAAAGCTAAGAACATTCAGGAAAAACCTGTCTCAGCCATTGCCTGTCCATCATGATGAACTCCATTCAGAACAGATCAGATGCAAGGTAAGTAGAAGCTGATCACCCCTGATAACTGCACCTAGAATGTAGCTGAATGTTACGTAAAAGGACTGTTTTAGATAGTAGAGTTTTCAATGTCCTGTATTTGTAAATTATACATTCAATGGTTCTGCTCTTACAGGAACTTGGAAATGCAGCGGAAGGATGGGTGGAGGATCTTGCTCATCTGACAGAACTGAAAGACACCTTTTCACCATTTATTAGTGCAGATGATATTTCTATTCTTAATGAGCGCATTGAACTGCTGCAGAGACAGTGGGAGGAACTTTGTCATCAGGTAATTTAATCAGGAGATACTAATAAAAATGACTGATGTGAACACACACTTTATACTGTACCTAGCTCATAGTGTCGTCATTATGATCTGTGAAAACGATAAATTAGGTCAGTCTTTTTCAACCGGGGTGCCATGGCACCCTGGGGTGCCTTCTAGACTCTTCAGGGGTGCCTTGGAAAAATGCCTAAAAATTGCACAAACATTGTCAATAAACCAGAGGGTGGATCAATGCTGCCATTTTTGTTACACAAAGTCGCAGTGTTTTAATGTGAGGCATTACAAGTTTGGGAATTGTGTTGGACAGCTGCTAGTGTCCCAACAACTAATGATGGCATAGGTTGATCAGGAGGACGCCAGGCGCCTGACGTCATCCTTGTTTGCCCCTTACCTGCCCCTCTCTGTCATTACTGTGGTCAAGTTAGCTGATTGAGGTAGAGAAACTGGGGCAGAAGAGAAAAGCTGGAATGGTAGTCAGTACCAGTGTGCAAAGGTACATTTATTATTTATTCACTTCAGGTTATTTTATAGCGCTGTCAATTTACGCAGCGCTTTACATATACATTGCACATTCACATCAGTCCCTTCCCCCAAGAGGCTTACAATCTAAAGGTCCCTAACTCGCATTCATACATACATAGTGGGGCCAATTTTATACAGGATCCAATTGATCTACCGGCATGTCTTTGGGGTGTGGGGGGGGGCTGGGGTGCCCGGGGGGGCCCATTCGGGCACGGGGGAGCATGCGGGCTCCAGGCAGGTGGTGTCGTGGTTGGGATTTGAACCAGCGACCCTCTTGCTACTAGGTGAAGGTGCTAACCACTACACCACTGCGCCGCCCCATTGCATTTTTAAGAATAAATCATCTCTAATAATGGGTGTCCCATGTGTGTACATGCTGCTGCAATTTGTAAAACTATGAATTTAAGTTTTTACATTTTAGAATGGGGTGCCTCGAGATTGTGCAACATTTTAAAGGGTGCCTTGACACAAAAAAGGTTGAGAAACACTGAATTAGGCAACAAACCATTTTCATTGTATCTATATTAAAAAACAGTGTGGGATCTATTTTATCTGCAAAATATTTTTGTACATCCAGTTCTGTTCTGCACACAGCTCTGCCACACAGCACATCACTGTCTTACTGGACAGAAGACCTGGTTTTCCTCTGGGGCAGTTAGGTAACATTTCCAGGTCTTCCTGCTTCCAGCCTGTGACCAGACTGTAATGGAGAAACAGCAGACCGATGAGTGCATCTGTCTGTCACTGTGCTCTCTCCTCTACCAGCTTGTCCCTTGTTAAAACATGAATACTACAGCACAGCCAATTGACTTCTTATGCTGCCTTCCCTCTCCCAGCCTTAGTGCTCCTGTAAATTTTCTGCAAAAGGCTGACACCAGGTCATTCAGGTACTTACACTGTTTGCATTTAAAAAATACATTTAATAATTTAAAAATAAATACAGATTTGTATTCATTTGTGCCCTTTATATCTCCCAGGAGTTCAGCTTTTATGTATTTCTATTAGCCCTGCTTTTCATGTGATTGAGTCACAAAGTTTCTGCTCAATTTAATCCTCAGGCAAGAGAATGTTTAATAGTTTTGATCGTGTTTATTTATATCCAAATCTCAAGGATTCAGAGATAAGTCATCCAAGATGGTTAGGTCAGTCCCGACAGGCCCACAATTACAATTCTGGTTTATGATCGCCTGTTGTTATAGATCAGATATTTACCACTACCAAGCTTTTCTCCATAATTAAAAGCCCAATCTGATTTAGTCATACTTATTAAGTTTTCCTGGTTTCTGAGAAAAATTCAGGGTTTGAAGCTTTTGTTTCCTATAGTCTCAACATTTACATTACAATTTAAGGTAAGTTTTCCACTTGGAAATATTAATGCATGTGAAAGGAGACCCTAAAAGGAGGCATCTAAAGGACCCTGCACATACTTCCTTTTAGTCCTGAGAGTCCCGTGGGAGCCCTTAACCTACTCCTGCTGCCACAACACAAATATGCTACAAAAGGGCAGGTGGACCTTAACGTCCAAGGGGTTCCAAGGTTGACGCCAAGAGCATTCTCACTGTGCGCCCTCAGCACACTGGCCAAGCTGCCACGAACAGGTCATAGTGAATGGAAGCCAACAAAATGCACTCATTATGTGACCACTGTGAAAGCCAATCACATTGATCACGGATTTGTGACTCTACCTCCACCTTCTGACTCCCTCACCCACTTAAAGGTGGTTGGGAGGTGGAGGTAAAGGATTAGGCCAGGGGGTCTGTTTACAATGGCAACTTGTTGGATAAGTTGGTATTTGTGTACAGAGCACCTCTGACTTGGGATTCTGGGGCCTAAGGATGGCTATAAACTACCTAATTCCTCTTCTATTCAATAACTGTTTCAGGTTTGCCCTAGGGGGGGCAAGCACTTCACTACTTCACAAAATTTTAAAATATGACAAAAGATCGTTATGATATAAAGTGAGGGCCATACACAATGGGAGACACCAGCCCAATATATATTAGGAAACACAAAACAAAAATTAGAAAGTTGGCTTTTTAGATGGTGACTCCCATGAATTTTTAAAATGCATGGGTGCATGTATAAAAATGTATAAAAAATGTTTTTATTATTTATTACATACAATATATCAACCAAAGGGGGGGGGTTATCCAAGGGCAGTTAAAGCCCATATGAATAAAATAACACATGTATATACAAAGAAGACATCAATCATGATATGACATATAGTATATGGAATCTGCCAACATGTTTTGCGGCACGCACCGCTTCTTCAGGGCTTTGATTTCTGTATATATATCTTAATATATATCAGAAAAATACACATATAGTCAAATGCAAGTACCAGTTTTTTCACATATCACATTACATACATATATATCATGTCCCATTTAAAAAAACAAAAGCAAAAGCAGGGTAGTAAAAAGATATGTATACCTTTAAAACATGTGTTAGATGTGTTCCAGCTAAAGGGAGACCATAATGAACACAACACCCTGTAGGCCACCAATGCAGACGCAATTTAAACAATCAGCTATGGTTTCTGTCTAAGGAAAAACAAGACACCTAACCACAAAACACAGAGAAGAGATTATTCCCTATTTCAGGGTAAGGATTATACTTTACATGGGACTGTTTACCACCTTTGTGTGGACATATTCCACCTTTGGTCCATTATTCTGTTGGTAACACTGGGTTAATTTAGTTTCCTTACATTTTTTCTCTTCTTCTGTGTTTTGTGGTTAGGTGTCTTGTGTTTCCTTAGACAGAAACCATACCTGAGTGTTTAAATTGCATCTGCATTAGTGGCCTACAGGGTGTTGTGTTCATTATGATCTCCCTCTAGCTGGAACACATCCAACGCATGTTTTGAAGGTATAAGTTACATATCTTTACTACCCCCCACTTTTTTTTTTTGAGATGGGACATGATATATATGTAAGTAATGTGATATGTGAAAAATTGTAACCTGCATTTGACTATATGTGTATTTTTCTTTTATATATATATATATATATATATATATATATATATATATATAAAATTAGATACCTATGACTCACATACAGACAACAGAGCCCTGAAGAAGCGGTGCGTACCGCAAAACATGTTGGCAGATTCCGTATAATATATGTCATATCATGATTGATGTCTTCTTTGTATATACATGTGTTATTTCATTCATAGGGGCTTTAATTGCCCTTGGATAACCCCTTCTTTGTTTGATCTATTGTATGTAATAAATAATAAAAATGTTTTTATATATTTTTATACATGCATAGGTGATGCACTTTAATAATTAATAGGAGTCACCATCTAAAAAGCCCACTTTCTAATATTTGCTTTGTGTTTTCTAAATTTTTAAATTATATGTGCACTTTAACAAATACAATATCTTGCTTAAGGTATCCAGTTAAATCAGGCAAGCTTGCAGACATTACTTCTCACAGTTTCTTTCATTATTTCACTCTGACCCTTCCAATGTGTTCTTAAAATATTCTCTGACCCCTTTGTGAAAATACTGAGACCAATTGAGTTATCAGAGAAGGTATTTGATTAACTAATCCTCCCTCTGCCTCTGGCTCATTGTCGCTACAGTGCGTATACCCTATATTACCCTTTTATATTCCTTATTGTCTATACATTTTGCTTTTCACAGAGCAAGGTGTTTTTACATATATGCTCCTGCTTCTACATGTTATTGTTAGGCTTGGTTTGGGATGGGTGGTGGTGATGGTGGTGGTAGGGGGGGGGGGGGGGTGTAGGTTTTGTTTGTAAACCATGACAAATCCCAAAAAAGATGTACCTGATCAAAAAAAGAAAGAAACATACTTTTCACCCACTTACCCCCATGCTGCCTACAATCTGTAAATCCTGACCCTATAATTTTGCTTCTGGGCCCAATCAATCTATTGATTCTCTTCTACTTCTGTCCTATCGTTGCAACTGATGATATGTTCTGCTTAGCAGAAGCAGTCAGTTATTGCCTCTGCAACGTCAAGATCTTGTATTTTAGCTGCAACTTTAGGGCAGTGGGTCCTGGAGTTTGCCACAGAGGATCACAGGTACGTATGTGGATTACCAGGTGAAAATGAAGGGTAAAAGCCCGAAATAATCAAATGAATGCAGCCAACACACCTAGTGACTGATAAACTGCTGTTTATTTAATTATTGCAGTTGTTTATAAAGAGTTGACAATGTCTTGCAGCACTTTACATATTGAAATTTGCAGCATTATATTCATTTTTATTTTTGTGTTTAGATATGCTTTACACTTTGGAATGCATCACTTAATAATTGCAGTGTGATAGTAATAGTGCAATAATCAACTGATCTGGTAAAATATCGCTAACAATGACAACGGGAATGCAGGTTATGGACACTTTCCATGTAAAATATGACATAATGACTTCCTGCACAGCTTTCAATTGCATGTGTACATGTAGGTGTTATACAAAAAGCCAGATGTATACAATTTGACAAACAGCATAAATGCCTAAAATCCCCCGGATGTGACAATTAGCAAAGCATATCACAGTTATTTCCTCTGCTCGCTTTCTGAGGTGAAACCAACAGGAAATGTACTATTTCTAAGTCAAAATCATACAGAGCTCTTCACAGAGATTCTGTGCATGCTGCAAAAAGTATGAATAACTACTCCGCTAATAGCTTTATTGCTGTTCCTGGCAAAGTAATGTGTAAGTATTGTTCGCAGTATTAGTATGTCGCTATGTAATATTTTATGTGTTTTTTATTAAGTAATGCCTGAGCTCTCTCTGATTCACCTGTGTGTTGTAACCTGTGCTGTTTAATCGTAGACTACTGGGTGAAGCTAGTGCAGATTTCGATTTAGAACCGGTTCACACTGGCCCCCATGGTAAAATGTGAGGTTTTTACTGACAGCTGTCAGTGTGAGGTCCAGGAGGGGGTGGTGCGGTACGCATTTAAGCACTAGGCACTGTGTACTTTTTTTTTTTTCCTCTAACTTTATCGAAATGTAAACTTGACATTTCATCCAGTTGCTTCCACCATTTAGAAACAGACAGTACACAGAGCCTTCAGATGGGATACGGTCTATTGTAGACAAATGCATACAGTATGCATTTTTCTGCACCTTGCTGTTCGGCACCCAGGAGCTCCATTGCAGCATGAACAGGGCATATGGAAAACAATTGTTCTCTGTGTGTCCTTGCAGAGACCTGTGGTTTTTTTTAAGTGTAGAAAAAGCATGAGCAAACTCTAAAAAATAGGGTTTGCAAGTAAATGCACACGGGTGTTTTAAAATATTCCCATCTACTCTGGATGTTTCTGTCAGAAGTGTTTTGGAGTGTAATCACTTAAGTTTTGACACGTTTGCACACGTACAACATTTAGAGGGGTAAGCATGTAAACCTAAAGGAGTTGTAAAGTCAGAAGGTTTGTTCATTCTATGCATTAAGATAAAAAGTGTTCTGTGTGTAGCAGCCTCCCCAGCACCCCATAATTCTTACCTGAGCCCCATCCAGCAATGTCCACGAGTCCCTCGGCCGTCTGGGACTCTCCCTCCTGATTGGCTGAGACACAGCCGTGGCACCATTGGCTCCCATGGCTGTAAATCAAAGTCAGTTAGCCAATCAGGAGATAGAGGGGCAGGGCGAACGGCAGCTCAGTGTCTGAATGGACACAGAGCTGCAGCTGGGCTCAGGTGACCCCATAAAAAGCTGCTTTCTGTAGGGGCATTTGGTAGGAGGGAGGGGCCAGGAGAAGCGAAGAGGGACCCGAGAAGAGGAGGATCCAGGCTGCCCTGTGCAAAACCATCCGCACATGTTTGTTATTTAAAAAAAAAAAAACAAGACTTTACAATCACTTTAATCTGTTGGCTAAAATATTATTAATAAACCAACAGTGATGAATTTGGTTTTGTGCTGCCCTAGGGAAGACTAAAATTGGGCACCCCCCCATCTAAATTTGTCCCACCCCAGCCGATTTAAAATGCGCACGCGCATGCAACGACGACAAACGACCTAAATTTTACTATCTATAGGAACGATTTAAATGCCTTTTTACATTACCACTTTAGATTTACAGAGGAGGTCTGGTGCTAAAATGTATGCCCATGATTTGACATTTGCGGTGATACCTCACATGTGAGGGGCAAACACTCTTTGCATGCATGCGGGACCGACACATGCATATGCATTTGCGCACGATCACAGGAGGGCAGGGGCACTTTAAATGTTTTTTTATTTTAATTCATTTATTTATTTATTTATTTTACACTGTTGCTTTACAATTTTTTTTTTTTTAATCACTTATGTTGCTGTCACAAGGAATGTAAACATTGTGACAGCAATAGGCATGTAACAGGTACTCTTTATGGAGAGATTTCAGGTCTATAGGACCCCAAATCCCTCCTCTTAACATAAAAGCATTCTAGACACCAAGATCTGCATTTTTGAATGCTTTCGATTTTTAAAAATTGGCGCCAATGGTTTTTGAGTAAACATTAAGTGATAACATGTCATCGCTTCCGGTTAACTGTTGCAAACAGCCAATCAAAGCCAATGCTCTGGTCTCCTGGTGGGACAGGAGAGTCACGGAAGGTGGTGGGAGACGCCGCCCCTCCTGCTGCTTGTAGTAGCAATAAAGTGACTAGTAATCCGCTCCGATTCCTATTACAATAGAGCTGACTGCCGGCTCTAAAAAACAATAGCGGGTTGAACAGCTGATTGGTTACTATGCACAGCTCCACCAGATTCTGTGTGCTCTAGTTTTTGTAAACCGCCACCCCCCCCCCCCCCCCAATGGGCTGAAATAGAGCTGCTTTCAGAGGCATAAAAAATGCCTCTAAGAGCTGTTTTTTTCAGCAAGTGTGGATGAGACCTTGCTATTTTCGGACTTAAGGCCTGTACACACGTTCAGAAAATCATACGGAAAATACTCCTTTTGAAGTGATCGTATGATAATCTGATCGTTAGTACACAGCTTTTGAAAGCCAATCATGACAATTCATGGGAAATTATCCGATGGGACAAGCACAAAACTTTTTCTCGTACGATTTTCGTTCAATCAGTGCGGTTGTCATTCGTAAATACAATAAAAATACACTACACATTACATCACCCCTGAATTTTTATTCTGTCGTACGAGAATTTTCGTAACTTTAGTAAACCTTTCATTTTCAATATGAGACTAGTGTGCAAAAAACAAAAAAAAAAAACAGAAGATCATTTGTCCGATAATCTCATCTTGTGCACCAGGCATTGGGGTCAACTATGGCTGTGTTCTATATTTACAGGTCTCTTTACGTCGGCAACAAGTCAGTGAGAGGCTTAATGAGTGGGCAATTTTTAATGAAAAGAACAAAGAGTTGTGTGAGTGGCTGACCCAGATGGAAAGCAAGGTCTCTCAGAATGGGGACATCAGCATTGAAGAGATGATTGATAAGCTAAGAAAGGTACTCACATTTCATTTAACATTTATACGTTTTTACTGCTCTTTAGTTTATGTATTTGTTGATCTTTTGCTCCATATGAACAGTTCTCTATTTCGACAAATTAGGCATATGTCTAAGGTACTCCTTTTTTAGGTGCAGCTTAAAAATAGCCATAGGTATTTGGCTTTGGTAATGTACACTGTTCAAAAAAATGTAAGGAACACTTTGAAAACACATCAGATCTCAATGGGGAAAATTATCATGCTGGATATCTATACTGATATGGACTGGGTAATGTGTTAGGAACCAAAGGATGCCACATCATATGATGGAAATGAAAATGATCAACCTACAGAGGACCGAATTCAAAGACACCTCGAAAATCAAAGTAAAAAAAATGATGCAGCAGGCTAGTCTATTTTGCTAAAATTTAATTGCAGCATTTCAAAATGGTAATCAGTAGTTTGTACGGCCCCCATGTGCTTGTATGCATGCCTGACAATGTCAGGGCATGTTCCTAATGAGACGATGGATGGTGTCCTGGGGTTTTTCCTCCCAGATCTGGACCAGGGAATCACTGAGCTCCTAAACAGACTTAGGTGCAACCTAGTCACGCCGATGGACCGAAACATAATGTCCCAGAGTGGTTCCATTGGATTTAGGTCAGGCGAGCGCAGGGGCCATTTATTGGTATTAATCCTTTCATCCTACAGGAACTGGCTGCATACTCTCGCCACATGAGGCTGGGCATTGTCGTGCACCAGGAGGAACCCAAGACCCACTGCACCAGCGTAGGGTCTGACAATGGGTTCAATAATTTTTATCCCAATACGTAATGGCAGTCAAAGGTGCCATTGTGTAGCCCAGTGTTTCTCAACTCTGGTCCTCAGGGCACACTAACAGGCCAGGTTTGCAAGAAAAATTAAATACATCACAGGTGATATAATTTTCTGCTCAGTGATTGCAGTATTCTAGTCTGCATCTCCCCAAGGTAAAACTTAAAATCTCACCTGTTAGTGTGCCCTGTTAGTGTGACCGGAGTTGAGAAACACTGGTGTAGCCTGTAGAAGTCTTTGTGTCCCTCCATGGATATGCCTCCCCAGACCATCACTGACCCACCAAACCTGTCATGCTGAACAATGTTACAGGCAGAATAATGTTCTCCATGGCTACTCCAGACCCTTTCACGTCTGTCACATGTGCTCAGGGTGAACCTGCTCTCATCTGTGAAAAGCACAGGGGCCAGTTGCGGACCTGCCAATTCTGGTGTTCAATGGCAAGTGCCAATTGAGATTCACGGTGCTGGGCAGTGAGCACAGGGCCCACTAAAGGATGTCAGGCCCTCAGGCTACCCTCATGAAGTCAGTTTCTGATTGTTTGGTCAGAGACATTCACACAAGTGGCCTGCTAGAGGTAATTTTTTAGGGCTCTAGCAGTGCTCATCCTGTTCCTCCTTCCACAAAGAAGCAGATGCCGATCCTGCTGATGGGTTAAGGACCTTCTACGGCCCTGTCCAGCTGTCCTAGAGTAACTGCCTGTCTCCTGGAATCTCCTCCATTCTCTTGAGACTGTGCTAAAGACAAAGCAAACCTTCTGGCAATGGCACTTCACAGCGTCAGTGTAAGTGGACAGTACACACACCTGCAATGCCCCAAATATCTCCTTACCAGAGCCAAAAAAATAAATGGATGTGTAGAGGTAGAGATATGGTCATCAGCAGTGTTCAAATAGATAGCCTCCTCAGCAGGGGATAATAAGCCCCACTCCTCCAAACATATCTCCATGCTAGGCTGCAGGGATAGCCTTTAACTGAATCGTGGGGATGTCATCACTAAATGGCGAAAACAGGGCAATATATAGTGAAGGTCCGCATGAGCCAGAAGAAATTTATTAAGAATGGTACTTACAAACGAATGTGTTAAAAAGGCATCAGAAACATCATGTAGTGCCGTGGCTCGTAACATACTTGTGATTCTAAGCATCCCGCCTGAAGCTTTTCATCCAATAGGATTTCTTCAGAGGCGTGATATGCATAATCCGTTTTTATGCATTGTATTGCAAAGCAAGACGCATTTCACATTTTTCACATATATGGAATATGGACATGTGACTTGAAAAATCACACAAATTAAAACGCACACTGTCTTTAGTGCATTTTAGTATGTTGCCACAAAAGATGCCAGAAAAGATGTAGCAAGCAGCACTGATGTTAAGAGCTTGACTAATTATAATGGAAACTAATTTTTATGTTAAGTTTGCTGTGATTCCATGTTGTAGTGTACTAATACACTGTAGTGCAGTAATACATGATGGTATGAATGGGCCCCATCTCCACTAAATAATACTTAAAGCAGCATGCAAAAGAACTACGAATACTTACCTTTTCCACGGTAGGTTAAATCTTTTCTCTCTTGCAGAGCTATGGCCACCACTTGTATCCAACATTTCCAGGTGTGTCAGATACCTAGTCATCTACTTGCTGCTGTGGCTGTGCCCTGTAGTAATGTAGGGGTCGGCATAAGCACCCAGGTGGCACCAGGTTTTCGACACACCTGGAAGTGTCAGATAGCAACAACAGCTGCAGCTTTGCAGGAGTATGAAGATATGAGACCCCGCCTGCTGTAAAGATGTATATTCATCTTGCTTTGTTGCAAGCTGCTTTCAAATTTATTTTATGAAATTAGCAATCACACTAATAATGACATGCATTTGCGAACTCCTGTTTCTACTGACTTCTAGCCTTGCACTGTTGCTGTCATCCATCTCTGCATTATTTACCTGCCCCATGGAATAGCACCATTATTTACAATGGAATAGCACCATTATTTACCTGCCCCATGGAATAGCACCATTATTTACCATGGAATAGCACCATTATTTACCATGGAATAGCACCATTATTTACCATGGAATATCACTACCTTTCCCTTCAGCTTGCATTCTCTTATCAGGGGGAGCTATGGTTCCAGACAGTTAAATATCATGCAGGGAGGCAAAAATGCAGCAACAGTGAAGGATAAATCGATGAGAGTGATTGGTAATTATACTAATGTAGGAAGCTTCCTTCCAGCCTTCCTCCTTTAGGTTCTTGCCAGAAACAACATATATCTTGTATACACATGTTATAGAGTTATCATTGTTGAACAAAACATATTGAAAGTTCATTGAGTCCAAGAAATAGAAAAATGAACTATTAGATAATTCAAAACCTGCATACACAGAACTCTAAACCCCCATAGTTGATTCAGAGGAGAGGAAAAACATTTGTGGTCTAATTTGCTCCAACAGGGAAACATTAATTCCTTCCTCCTTGTTGGTACTTAAATATTAATAGCCATGTGCCTTGGTGCAAAAGGAGAAAATTAAGGAAAGAATCTGGTTGTTATTTAGACAAGTAGCTGTTTTTTCTGACACTAATAAATTTTGTCTGTGCTGTTTAGGACTACCAGGAGGAAATTGCAGTTTTTCGGGAAAACAAAGTCCAGCTGCAGCAAATGGGAGAGAGACTGGCTAAGGCCAGCCATGAGAGCAAGGCATCGGAGATCGAGTACAAGCTGAGCAAAGTTAATGACAGATGGCAGCATCTACTGGACCTTATTGGTGCAAGGTATATTGATGTTTTAGCCCTTCTTTACTCTGTCCAAAACTGAAAAAAAATGTTTGGGCTATAGATACATTTTAATAAAGGCATTTTCCCAAAATAGTATTCCTTAGTGCTGGTTCACACATATGCGATGTCAGACATCGCATGTGATTCGCACCGCACTGCTTTGCAAATCACATGCGATGTCTGTGCGATGCGAATTCAGATACACATACAGATTGTATGGTTGATTTTGCATCGCATTTGGACCAGAGTAGCATAGGACCCTTTTTTTTTGGTCTACCAGAATCGGATCGCATGTGTGTTTACACCTATGCAGTCCGATTCCTGTCCGAACTGACAGTTCGCCCTGCGATATGCGAACTAATTTGGCGGTGTCGTTAACTTTGTATTGACACTCCCAGCAGTTCGCATATGGCAGTTTGAACTGCCTGCAAGTCAAATGCGATGCGGGAACCAGCAGTGGATTTGCATCGCACCAATGTGAACCTGCACTTATAGACAAAATAGAAAACACCTGTACAGCCTTGTTATAAACCTCCAAACCCTTTGATCTCTACCCTCTACACTTGTGTAATGCTTTGTATAAGTGTTCGGCCGCAGGCCGGTATTTGTGGGAGGAGCTAGCGGGCTATATAGCGCCGCCCCTCCGCTATGCCGGCCTGCTGCTGCGCTGTACGTCATTCGGCTGGTCAGGTGTGTTTTGGTGGTCACCTGACGTCGGCCGGATATCGCGGTATCGTGGACCGGACTTCCGGGCAGGACGCGAGAGTCACCGCTGCTGGCACCGAGCCCCGCTGGTCCTGCGGCATCCCAGCTGTTCCTTGCCTGTACTGTGGTCAGCCTTCTCGGGCATCCGCCCCATCTCCTCTGCCTCCGGCCGCCGCCTGCTCGTCCAGCTGCCAGCTCTGCGTGGCTGCTTCTCCCCGCTGTTCAGCAGGGGATCAGGTACCTGTAGGGCATGGGGGGGGAAAGGGGGGGGGGAAGTCTTCTACACACACTGCCTGCCTCCTGTAGGCCACGGCTAATTCACAGGCTCTCTTGCACACACTGCCTGCCTCCTGTAGGCCACGGCTAATTCACAGGCTCTCTTGCACACACTGCCTGCCTCCCTGTAGGCCACGGCTGAACCACGCAGACTCTCTTGCACACACTGCCTGCCTCCCTGTAGGCCACGGCTAAACCACACAGGCTCTTTGCACACACTGCCTGCCTCCATGTAGGCCACGGCTATTCCACCTTCTGGCTCACGCACACGCTGCCTGCCTCTCTGTCAAGCCACGGCTACCCCCTTTTTAAGTATTCATGTTCTGTGCACTCACTGCCTCCTGCCAGCTTCGGTACCTCTGCCCACGTCCTCCTGCATTTTCTGTGCCCACTTTGTCACTTAGGTACCCTGCGTGGGGGGGGGGGTTGGTGCTCGGGGGTTGGGGGGGGCCTCATTAGCATGGCAGGGTTGTGTTGTTCCTGGTTCCCTGTCATGTTCTGGTGGGGGGTATGGGTGACCCCCCCTTGACCGTTGCCTTTTCTCCTGCAGGTTCTCATCATGTCCTTCAATGCCGGCATCAGGTACTATGTCAGGTCCAGGTTCCTTTGTGTACCACACGGTTCCGGTTATCTAGTCTTCACAGACGCCGCTGGCGTCACCCATAGACACCGTTAGGCTACTTCTTCCCTTTCCTCCACTCACTTAGTCTTCGGTCTGGCTTGCGCCCGGTGGTTAGGCCCCCGCCGGTTGCTCTTCAGGCTCATTCCACTCTTCTGTGTTCCACCTGGTGATGCATCGGTGCCTGGGCACCGTCACGGCTTCATCACCACTGTGCTTACCGCACTTCATGTCGTTGTCCTCTTTGTTAGCACTGTCGTTGTTGCACTCCAACTGTGTTGTTCTTGTCTCGTGTTGTCCCCCCCCCCCTCCCCCGCAGGGCGAGTTCATACTGGCTGTCAGGGTTCAGGTGCTGGCCCTATAGCCCCCCCTTCATAGCCGGTCCCGCGAGGCCAACTCCCCATCTCGTCGGAGATTCCCCGCCCCTCGGGCCAAATCAAAGCTAGCGCCTCGCTCCACCCTTCTCATGGGTTTATAGCTAGGGCCTCACCTGTCACGGCCACTCGTTTTGATTCTGTACTGTCACCGAGAGGCCAACGTTCCCGCCACCACGTCAGTGGCTCATGCCCCTCGGCCAGAATCATAGGTAGAGCCTCTCATCAGCCGCTTGGCATCTAGCAGGGCCTCACCTGTCACGGGGTAGTTAAGTTCTTCGCCTTTGGGCTTTAGCTAGCCAGCCAGTGATTCTTCCAGCACGTCACGGTATTAATCGGACTTGGGCTTTTTGTTCTTTGTTTTCTTCAACAGCGGGCCTCAAGGAGCCATCCTGGAAGAAGGATCTTCATCCCCCTCCACGCCAGCCAGGCCCTGCACCCCCGCCAGATCTGGTACCCCCAGGGGTCGTCGGGTTCCATCCTCGCTGGGTTCATATGGGTCTTGGACTATTCCGAGAATTTCGGCGGCGCTACGCCAGAAGGGGATCCCGTTCCCAGCCACGGCAAGGAAAGCGGAACTTTTTAGGTTGATGACGGAACATCCAGAAGATCCGGGATTGGGCACAAGCTCTCAGGGTTGTACGTTAGCTATGCAAGGGACCCTGGACTCTATCCTGTCTTCCCTGCAGTCCATCGGAGACAGGCTGACTAAGCTGGAAGACGCCAGTCCAGCTCAGAGGGGTCCTCCTCCTCCCTTGCCGGTGTTGTCCCCAGTTCCCGCCAGTGATCAGGGTAGGCCCCCAGTTTCCCTTTTCCCCTCTTCTACGGTTTCTCCTATAATCACCCCGGCCCACATGGTCCCCCCAGCTCTCCGCAAGGATATCTTGGAAGGGAAGGATGTAAACTTGGTGGCTCTCCTTATCGCCTCCCAGGATATGGTGGAGAATAAAATCTATAATTACGGGGATTTGTCCGTTGTTATGAAGGCCAGGGACCCCAGGCTCAATAAGAAACTCACGATCCCAGAGTTTGTCCTGGCCTTCGGTATCTACAGGGACGTATTGTGTTCCGTATACCCACATCGGCGGGAGGAGTTAGATCTTTACCTGCATAAAATCGTGGATCTAGGGCACAAATACGGAGGTTTCACCTTCTTTGACTTTCACAAGTCAGTCTCGGCCAAGGCGGCAGCGGCCTTGGCTCAATTTAACGTACGGGTCGATTGGAGTCTTTTGGACACCGAGCTGTTCTGCAGGCACTTTGCAGGCTTGGCACCTCCCTCCTGTGCCACATGCTCCTCCACTTCACACTCTGCCAGCCTGTGTCCCGTGGAGGCGGAATCCTCCCCGGCCGGGGTTCCGGGGGGGGGGGGGAGCTGGCAGGTCAGATCAGCGTGGCCTTAGGGATAAGCTGGGTCGTCCTATCGTTTTCTTAGGTAAGGCCCAGGTTTGCAACAATTTTAACGGGGGTGCATGCAGCTTCAGTGCCTGCAGGCTGCTCCACGTTTGTTCCATCTGTTTTAGGGCCCACACCAAATCCATGTGCCCGTCCAGGATCAACCCTAAACAATGACTAGCCGGGGTCAAGGTTGAGGTGTTGGAATTTTACCTGCAGGCTCATCCTTCTCCTCACCTGGTGGAATATCTGGTTCAGGGGTTCTCGGGAGGGTTCCACACGGGGCTGGTGTCTCTTCCTTCTGGGACTTTGGAATGTCCCAACTTGCTGTCGGCCAGGGAGGACCCGCAGTCGGTGGACCTTTTGCTCGAGAAGGAAGTGCAGGAGGGGTTCATGTTAGGTCCCTTCCCGGCCCCCCCCTTCTCCTCCTGGCGTACCAACCCCATCGGGATCTCTACGAGCAAATATACTAATAAAAAACGTTTGATTATCGATATGTCGGCTCCTCATTCTTCCACTAACCCTAGCCTTAATTCCCTTATTCCATCAGCCGAGTTCTCTCTCCACTATACCACCGTGGACAACGCCATCCAGGCCATTCTAGGGGCAGGTAGGGCCGCTTGGCTTAGCAAGACGGATATCGCCAATGCCTTCAAGCTCCTGCCCATTCACCCCTCCTTATGGCATGTCCACGGTGTTAAGTGGAGGGAGAAATATTATTTTGCTATCAGGTTGACTTTTGGGTCCAAAAGCAGCCCGAGGATTTTCGATACATTCGCAGAGACACTCTGCTGGCTCCTTCTGAACATATCCAGGTGCCCCACGGTGTTGCATTACTTGGACGATTTCCTATTGGTCGAGCGAAGTCAATGCACGCCGGTCAGTTTGAGGAGCACCATGGCCTTGTTTTCCACCTTGGGGGTCCCTCTGTCACCAGGCAAGACGGTCGGTCCTGTCACCAGGTTGGATTTCTTGGGGATTACCCTGGATTCCGTGTCCATGCAGTCTAGCCTCCCTCAGGACAAACTTAATCGCATTCGTGAGGTAGTTGGCAGGTTTTTGGAACTAGGGTCGTTTTCGAGGAAAGAGTTGCAGTCCTTGATCGGGTCATTGAACTTTGCCATGCGCATCATCCCCCAGGGCAGGTCCTTCATCTCCCGGTTGCTGCGGCTGTTGCCAGGTCTTCCGGAGGGCGTCATTTCCCACTTGGATCCTCCTGCCAGGGCGGACCTGGGTATGTGGGTTGAGTTCCTGGAAAGCTGGAACGGCATCTCCATGTTCATCCCGCCCATCTCCTCCCAGTCCCCCGTGTTTTGGACGGATGCGGCTGCCAATTCCGGGTTCGCGGCCATCTTTGGGGACTCATGGTTCAGGGCTAGTTGGCCGGCTGAATCACTTGCCTTACCAGCTTTCCAGGAAACCTCAGCTTTGTTTGAGTTATACCCTATTGTGGCGGCTGCTGTCACCTGGGGTAGGTGCTGGTCAGGGATGGCAGTCAAATGTTTTAGTGACAACATGGCGGCCTGTGACATTGTCAATAGGGGCCGGTCATCATCCCTGACCATCATGAGGCTGGTTCGCAGGCTGACCTTGATTGCTGCCACTTACCAGTTTTTTCTGTACTGTGAGCATATCCCGGGCCACTCTAACTCAGCCGCTGATGCGCTTTCCCGGTCCAAATTGCAGGTGTTTTTCGCCCTTCACCCGACGGCCGACAGATGCCCCACGCGGACCCCAGAGTTCGAGGAACTGGTCCTGGACTAGCCCGGATCGTGGCGCATGGACGGGAGCTGGCCCGCATGGCTCTGTCAGCCAACACCAGGAAGGCCTACGACCGGGCCTGGTCAATCTTCCAAAGGTTCTTAGGGGAATTCGGGTTGGACGACCATTCGGTACAGACGATGGTCGCCTTTGCTGCCTTTTGCCACCTCCAGCTCAAATTGTCCGCCAGTACTGTCAAGCTGTATCTGGCGGGTGTCCAACACTTTGTCCTAACGCACCAGCCAAACTCCTTACCTTTTCTCAGGGCATATCCCCTAAAGAGCCTCCTGAAGGGTATTGGCAAGGTGGATCGCCATACCTCGGTCAGGCGGTTGCCGATTGATGGGGAGAAATTCCGGGCTCTCTCCAACTTGCTGGACTCGGCCCCTTTTGAGCCATTTACTAATACGGTTGTGAAAGCTGCCATGTACCTAGCCTTCTACGGCTTTCTCAGGCCCGGGGAGTTTACGGTTACTTCCTCAGCAGAGGGGCGCTCTTGTCTCCACAAACGAGATCTGGTCAAGCGGGGGGATCATTATGTTTTGACGCTCCAGTGTACTAAGACCAGGCAGGTGGGCTGCCCCGTTACCATCCCGCTTTACCCATCAGGGAATCTTTGGTGTCCGGTCAAAGTGTTGGATGAGTTCATGGCCCAGTCCCGGCGCTCTCCCAGCCATGCTCCACTTTTTACGTTACTGGGCGTTCCCCTCACCACGTCCAAGTTCATTTTCTACATCCGAACTCTTTGGATCAGACTGGGTTGGGACCCTGCAGCGCACTCTGGTCACTCCTTCCGGATAGGTGCGGCTTCGGCTGCCTCCGGGAATAACACGCCAGGCCATATCATTAAAAGGCTTGGTCGGTGGGAGTCAGAAGCCTTCCAGGTCTATATTCCTCACCCAGAGAAGGAGTTGAGACTGGCATTTCATAGGCTTGTGACTTAAGTTGTATTGAATAAAGTGTGTTGTTTGCTTCCTCTTTTGCCCTCTTTATTTACAGGCTACCCCCCTTACGTCGGTTCAGGCACACCACACCGACTTTCCACACTAGGGACTCGACTTTAAGTGTTGACCACAAGTGTTCGGCCGCAGGCCGGTATTTGTGGGAGGAGCTAGCGGGCTATATAGCGCCGCCCCTCCGCTATGCCGGCCTGCTGCTGCGCTGTACGTCATCCCACCCTCCTTCACCCTTTTTTTCTCAACCTCTTACCTTTGGGGTGCCCTCTTTATTTACAGGCTACCCCCCTTACGTCGGTTCAGGCACACCACACCGACTTTCCACACTAGGGACTCGACTTTAAGTGTTGACCACAACTGTTTTATGTAAATCGTTCCTATCATAATCCCCCTATCCACCCTCCTAAACTTGGTGTATTTTTACAGTGTGGACTTGCATGGCTGAATTCTGGTCTTTATCTCATTTCATCTCCAGCTGTGTCTATTTGCCCCATATTGCCACTATGGGGCTGATTTACTAAAACTGCAGAGTGAAAAATCTGGTGCAGCTCTGCATGGTAGCCAATTAGCTTCTAACTTCTGCTTCGTCAATAAGCTTTAACAATAAAACCTGGACGCTGATTGGTTTCTATGCAGAGCTGCACCAGATTTTGCACTCTCCAGTTTTAGTAAATCAACCCCTATATGTTCACTTTCCTAAGAGTATGCTATTTTAGGAAATAGGAGTTGGCAAACTACAAGATAAAGTAGGGACTGGCCAGAGCGGGATCACGATGACTCAGTCGGCCAGCTTAAACATATATTGCAATAAGAGGTGGTATAAAAAATTTTCGAGACTTGTTTTGTAACAATCCAACTGATGGCAGCACAAGGCTGCATGCACAGTCAGTGTGCCAAAAGGCGTCGTCCTGTGTACAGCGGAAGCTGTGCAACTGGTGCGATTCTGACCATTTGCGTTACCACATTGCACAGCTCCCGATTTACACAAGACAATGTCTTTTGGCACACTGACTTATGAAGGTTGGTGCTCCCTGTGACTGTTGGCATGTTACAAAACTAGTCTCTAAACTTTTTGATACCACCTCGTAAATGTAAACTAAGAATCCCCCTCTTTATATGCAAGAGTTTGCCATGAGTATGTAAGGGTTAATAAGTAAAGGGGTATTCCTCGCTTCCTCCTCTTCTGCCCCCCTCCCTCTTCTTTCACATAATATTTTTTTGGGGGGAGACCAGGTACCCACTCCCACTTTTTCTCAGATCGCCTAGGTCATCCGAGCCGAAGTTCTCCTCCCCCTACCTGTCTGTAGCCTTCTGGGACATGTCAAAGGTCCCAGAAGACTGTCAGACCTTTCGAATAGCGCATGTGCAGCTTGCACATGCGCAGTGAGCAGCCGACTATGATGCTGCAAACAGTCACAAGTTCTCCTCCCCCCTCCCTGCCCGCAGCCTTCTGGGACATGTCAAAGGTCCCAGAAAACTGTGGGACCATTCGGATAGTGCATGTGCAACTTGCACATGCGCAGTGAGCAGCCGACTGTGATGCCGCAAACAGTCACAACTAGCTGCCCACAGTTAATAATCTGGCGCTGGGTACCAAAGACCAGTGAAGAAACCAGCCAAGTGAGGACAGCGCAGGATCCCTGGACAGGTGAGTGTCTGTTTATTAAAAGCCAGAAGCCACAGTTTTTGTAGCACCGGCCTTTAATTTTTCCACATATAACTGAAGAACCTCTTTTGGTTGCTGTATTATTTTTTGATGGAGCAATAGGTTATGCACACTGTGCTAGAACTCCTTTGTATTCTATTATATATACAGTGTATATACTGTACAGTACAATATAAATTTATATATATATATATATATATATATATATATATATATATATATATATATATATATATACGCATTGTACAAAAAAAAATAACTGAAGGCTTTTTTTTCCGCATACCAAATGGCCGCTGAATCATTAGACCTGTAACATAATGCACGCACAACATGGGCACTAAGTCACCAAGTATTTCAGTGATACAGGAGCATGTTAGTCATTCGGTTCACTCTTTTTATGACATTAGGATATGACATGTAGCTTTTGGAACTCCTTGTGAGTAGTGATGGTTGTGCTGGCTCAGAGCAGTACTGTTGCTACTGTATAAACGCGGTGTTATGCAATTAAGTTGTGTTCTATTTCTGAGGTCAACTGAGGCTGAAATTTTGAATGAATTATTGAAATGCTTGCAAAGCAAAGTTTCGATGTCACCCCCTTCTTTTTTCCCAGTCCTAGCCAGTCTGAGACCAGTGGCGTGATTATTTCAGCAATCATTACTTTGTAGCATGCATAAAAACACGCTTAAAGGATGAGTGAGCACAGGACAAATCTTATAGTGTACCAATGTCTATTTACTGTCCAGTCAATAGGCTGGGATTGGACCTTTACCAAGCTCCATTGTTACTTGCAGAAAAGTCAGATCCTAGACCTAACTATACTTTGTAGTGGAAGTACCTGGCTTACTAAAATTGCAAAAAGTGAACAGTATTTCAGATGTTTATTGAGCTATTCATGTGGCATCCAGCTTTGAAGAATGCTTCTAAAGCAGTGCTTGTTTTTATGGTATACTAAATTATGCAAATAGGGCTTTATCATTCCACTCTTTGCTTGCATGGTACTGTTTGATTTTCACTGTCTGCAAGGAGTTTGTAGATGCACACCTACATTTTAGTTTCATCAGTAGTACATTGCCAAATATTCTATAATTGTCCAGAAAAAATGCTTTATATCTAAAAAGGTAGGAAAAATTGGGCTTGTGAAAGCCAGAATTTACGGTTTTTAAAAATTCAGTATTAGGTCATGATCTGCAATTGCCCTTTAATTATTGTTATTTATTATCTCAAATATGAGCTGATGTCATTGTGAGAAACAGATATCTTAGGGAAAAAAATGTCCTGTCGAATAAAAAACAGTGTGCAGAACAATTCTGCTAATTACAGCAAATCAGTAGCCATGAAAATAATGTTTTGTGAAGTGTATTGAACTGCTCTGCATGCATAATTCACCAGCAATGCATAATTCACCAGCAATGCAGCTTGTGCATAGCTGGTAACAACTGCAGTGTTTTACTAGACATACTGCAGTAATAAGAATTGGACATTTTTTGCATTCATACCTTTTACCAGCGTAAAGTAGAACACAGCTACATCAGTTAGCCGCTCAGCCGCTCAGCCCCTTCTGAAGAAGATCAGATAATACATGGTATTGTGCACGCATGGATCTGAATGCACCCTTGGGGCCAATTTACACCTCTGTACTTTTCCTTCTGATGTGTTTTCTATTAAGAAAAAAATCGGTGCAAAACAATTCCTAAAAAGAACACTCAGGGTCAAATTTATCAAATCCCAGAAAGAGTCCAAAAATAATATATTCAGTGCAGCGCTCAATAAATTAATAAAATATTTAAAATATGTTAAAAAAAATAGAGCCCCATACAGTGACATAAGTGCTCCAAATAATGTTCTTTGAGTGGTCAAGTGCCAGAGATCCCCCACCATAAATACAACCCTCTCACCTCCAGGGATGACCCCTGAGCGAACAGATGGGTCAAAAAACACCTGTCGCCTTTAATGTAGCGTGAAAGCTCCAGCAGAGATCCCAAATCCAATATGAATAGCAAATAATTTTACAGATCAAACACTCCAATGGCTTCCAAACAACACCTATACACCGGATGTGTACCAGATAGTACAACAGGGGAGAGCTACCCAGCAGTAGTAGGCCATCTGCAGGACTGTAGCCACTGTTTCTCGCCATCTGCTGTGTTTTCTATTGAAATTAATGGAAAAGTAACAACTTGCATGCCAGCGCATTAACATGCATTGGTGCAATGGTACACATTTTTAACACACACTGCAATGCACTTTGTATTCCCCCGTGGATGCGCATCATGCTGCGTTGATGTGTCTCGTTAACACACGCACTGACGTGTGTTTTGATGTGTTTTCATTGTTTTCAATGGACCATGCATCATGCAAAAAAGCAAAAGTGTAAATCCAACCTTTTGTAAACTTGCCTACAACCGTTTTGTGTGGCAGAAATACCAATTTTTCTATTTGTTTAAAATCCCCCTGCACGTTATTGTGTGTTTGCAGTCTAATTTCTGGATTGCTTGCTCTACTGTCTACAAACATATGTAGGATACAATAGGCATTTGTCATGTGCAGGCTTTCTATGTAGTGAGCGTTCTGCAGACCTGCAAAGTACTACAAGGACATATTCTGTCTGCAGACATCGTTGCTGGTCACATATCTCTTACATTCTTCTGAGTGGGGTCTTTTTATAGAAGCATGAGCAGTTGTCCAAACACTCGGTCTCACGTTGCACGCCCAGATCTCACAACAGTTTGTTGTGCCTGTGTGCTGCCCTCATTTCTGTGTTCCTCACAGAAGTGAAAAGGTTTTTTTATCTTCTAGTGAGCATTAATTTGCTCATGGTTTTGCTTCTACTGATGAGTACGTTCATGGTCCTTGCGGCAGCCATTGCTGATTTAGGCGTGCATAAGATGGCAGAGGACAGCATTGAGGATTCTGAACTTCCTGACTGCGACTGCGATGTCTCAAGGCAAGAAATAGACTTTTGATGTCTCGCATGCTATAAATTTAACAATGCATATCAGATATATATATACTAATATAATTCACAAATATGCATGTACAAACTTTTTACTTTAAACATTTGGCATTACTGTAAAGCAACTAGAAGTTGTTTGCAGTGTATGTTGGTGATGTTGCCAGACAAGATGCCATCGGCGTGTAATAAAATTGGTCTTCTGGGGACCAGATTAGAATAAACGTTATTTCACACAAGAATTTGAACACATGCTGTATACAGTATATATTTGGAATGGTATTAATAAAGATGTTATCTTAGTCCTTATCCACCAATCCTATAAATATTTCCATGTCCAGTTATGACAGAATTATTTTCTTTGCTTTACATTGCTTACAAGTGGCCAGTGTAGCTTAAAGTAAATGGACAATGTAGGCTTACTTGCCACATTTATCTTAATCACCACCATTAGTCTAACGCTGGACATAGACTATACAATTTTCCTGTTCAATTTTTTTTAGATTCACCGTCAACTATGTAGTGCAAGGGCCTGCCTGATTGGATACATATTGAAAGTGTTTACGTTTGACCTCATATTATAAGGTTTTGGTAAATCGAATTGAAAATTTAATAAGAAAATTGCATAACGTATGGCCAGCCTAAGGATGTGTATGGATATTTTAAGTAAAGGAGAATGTATTACTAATAAAGAATGTTTACTTAGTATAGAGAATACAGTAAAGCTCACTTTACACAACTATCCATGCACAAGGAAAATGAAAAAAAGGGATTTTTTTCTTGCATTTGATTAGACAAGAGAAGTGAACACAGCTTGATCTTATTTATTAAGCTAAGTAAACATTAACTTTGCTAAGTGAAAATTCTCTACTCCTTTAGTAAATTGTCATAAGAAACTCCAAACTGATGGAAAATCAAATGGATTGTTTAAAACAGTAGCTAAATAACTTACTAGATACAGCTAGTTAACAATATTGCGTCCGTTGTGCAGTAAAGAGGAACTAACATGCAGCCCGTGTCTTTAAAAAGTTTTGTTTGTGTGCCCCCCCATCCCCACAGTAACCAGTTTTATAGCAACGCTTACATCAACCCAACAGGGAAAGCTTCTAAGGGCTCTTTCACACGGACGTTCATTTTTTGGCTCAGCTCTGGTCCTTTTTTTTTTTCACGGAGCGGATGACACTTGTGTCATCCGCTCCGTATGTCCGCATATCATCCCATCCGTTTGTGGATGATATACGGACATAATGTAAGTCTATGGGCATTGCGGATGTCAGCGGATGACACCGCTGACATCCGATTTTGCTTCCTTTCTGTTTTTTTAACGGAGGAAAAATAGGGTTCTGTTCCGTTCCAAAAAAACGGAACAGAACTGAAAGGAAGAAAATCAGATGTCAGCGGACGGTCATCCGCTGACATCCTCAATGCCATTGACATGCATTATGTCCGTAAATCATCAGCAAAAAAATAGGATGATTTGCGGACATATGGAGTGCCCGTGTGAAAGGGCCCTAACACTGTAGCTTTGCTTTTTCTGGTTTAGTTCTACTGAACTAGCATATGCTAATGACAAGAACTGGCAACAGACAGGTCTTGTTCTCATTTGTTTACATGTGCTTGATTGTTAAGTAGAGTAAACACAAATTGAAATTCGGCAGATTCAGCAGGGACCAGCTGAATTTTGATCCGCGTGTATCACTCTTCGCTCAACAGAAGTCGATAGATTAGCTCAAGACAAACGATTCTGCCGGAAAGCCAACATTTAATCAACGCATGCAGCCAATAAATGCAGCACTATTCGGTACATTCTGGCAGATGGGTAGTCCCCGCTGTCAGAATACAATAGCACAGCGGGGGAGATTCCTGCATCCACATCTATTATGTGGATATAGAAATCTGTCTTTTTTTTTTTTCGTTCAACCAGGAAAAAAACTGTCCATGTGTGGCGGACGTTGCCCTGCCAGGGTCTAGAAGGTGATCGTGACCCAGAATTCTCAACCAGGCAGGTTGAGGGGCTCCAAGTGTTTGTGACATGAAGAGGAAAGTGGTTTTTCAGTTTCCTCAGTGTTTTAAAAAGTCCAGTTTGGGACCTGGAGCCTGGAGATTTCTAAGTGATCCAGGTGGGATGAAATCTCCAATCTTGGGTCCAGCTATTCAGTATAGCCAGCAAACAAATTGGTCAGGTGTGTGCTGGGCTTTTAATAATGACCTGACCATGGTCCCATACTGGACGTTTTTAAACATGGAGGAAACTGAAAAGCCAGTTTCCTCTTCGTGTCACAAGCTCCCTGGGGCCCCTCAACCTGCCTGGTTGAGAATTCTGGGTCACGATCACCTTCTAGACCCTGGAAGGCAACGCTCTGCCACACCAGCTTTAGAGTCAAGGAATCCCATTCAGAGCAGTGTTGTTTAACTGAATTTGTTGGTTCTTCTATACTTTTATATTGTGGAATAAGCAGTGCTTAATGGAGATCTTTAGTGCTACTTTAATTTTCTGATAGAAAAGTTGTTTTATTATTATATATTTTTTATTATATAATATGATAATGCCTATTCAGTATATTATATCTAGAAATAACAAACCTGTACTCATTTTATTTGCATTGAGCTGGAAGTAATAAACTGTTCAATGCCTTGCATGATGTCCATGTTGTGATTCATAACGCAGCGTGAATCATACCTTACCTGCTACTGATTGCACAGAGGGACAAATTCATTTCAGAATAAGAATGAATGAGATTTCTACTGAAATGTCAAAAAGTGATAGAATATAACCGATAATGTATGAGTGTTCTGTGCACTTTTTATGCTACTGCAGCATTGTGTCTTAGTGAAATGTAGAGGAAGAAATTGAGTACATAATGCCGTTGGGTTTTTAATTAATTGTGCAAAGAATTAGCCTTGAAGGTTTGATTTAACATATGTTGTGTATAGTTTGTATTGCTAGCTCTAAGCAGCTCTAATCTGCAAACCAAAGACGATGTGAGTTTTGTCTGAGGGGATCTAAATATAAACTGGAACGTTAGAGATGTGAAATATGTATTGTTCCATACTAAACTGATAATTGTGCCTTGTAGAGCAGTACAGTGTCCTCGGGGAATTCTTCAAGCCTCTGCCGTAAAGCACATATCCTGCTGCTTTATATACTTATTATGGCACATGCTAAATTGTGTGAGTCACATTACATTTCATGTATAAATTCTAATTGCACGTGAGGCTAAAACTGACATTTGCACGTGTGCTCCACAAATTGTTGATATAGTTTAGCATGATCTCAGTGGACAGCTACAGTGTAAGAGGCTTTGGCATCGAAGACTGATTGGACAAACTTTCCTTGTCATCTTGGTATTTTGTGAGCAGAATCAGAGTACAAAAACATGAATCTTTCATATCCACATATCATAGCATATCACAATCCCTCAGTAGAAATACACATAACTTACAGATGGAACAGGAAAACTATAATTTATAGTTATCATGACAATTCAGCCGTCTCCTGCAATAAAACCTATGATGATGTAACTTGTCGTTTACAGTCTTCCATATTTTGGTCACTTAGTGCATCCTTTAGGATTTTTTGGAGTTAAGGAAACTACATTCCTTTTGCCATTTGTAGTTTACACAGAAGAAATATTGTTGTCTGCTTGGATACACAACTAATGCAAAATGACCTGCAGTTCAGTGGAGTGGAATGAACAGCTTCAAACAATATGCAAGAAATTTCCAACATATTAAGTGAACTTTAGGGCAGATAAGCTTGGGGGAAAAATGTCAGGTATATTGGTCCTGTGGCATCCCACTTAAGCTTCCAGAGATCCTCTATATCACATGTGTCAAACACAAGGCCTGTGGGCCAAATCCGGCCCTCCAGGTAATCTCATGTGGGCCTCACAACTCTCCTGCAGCAGTCGGCAGCAGAGAGGAGGACAGAATTTCTCCTAGATCAGTGGTTCTCAACTCCTGTACTCAGGACCCACTAACAGGCCAGGTTTGCAAGATAACTAAATTACATCACAGGTGATCTAATTTGCTGCTCAGTGATTGCAGTATTCTAGTCTGCATCTCCCCAAGGAAATACTTTGGATCTGGCCTGTTAGTGGGTCCCAATGACTGGAGTTAAGAACCACTGTCCTAGATTCTGTGCCTTTCTGTGCAGCCGCTGCACCTTCTAGTCGCCGCCTCCTCTGGTCTCAGCTTTCGGCAGACTCCAGCCCTCCTCTGGTCCTCCTCCAGACCCTGCACTTTCTGTTTCCCCAGTTCCTCCTCCAGCTTCTTGCCAGCATTGGCACATGGTAAGGGGGCGTGCACTGTGATGTAAGAGAGGGTGGGGGACTCTTGACTTCTGATAGTGGGAGGGGCTCTTTACATCTGATGTAGAGGGGTTCTCTGGACATCCAGTCTTACAGATACAGCCGGCCCCTTGAAGCGACCATAATGACGATGCGGCCCGCAATGAAATCGAGTTTGACACCCCTGCTCTACATAGACTAGTATTTGTACGTCTGCCAGAGAATTGTATACTGTTCCTGGATTCAGTATGCCCATGCATCATACTAGCTGGACTATTGTCTGGTCATTAACAATGCCAGGAGAAAGCAGTAGCCTCCAGTCTTCTACACAGGACTCAAGCAAGGTAAGTACCAACATAGATAGGTGCTTGAGCTTTCTGTCTGTCTTTATTTTTCATACATTTTTTTCTGTTCAGAGAAATCATTATCAATTCTGCCTGTTCTGTCCTATATGTTTGGATCCCACAGCAGTCACATGGTTTACCATTGCTATAGTTACACGTTTTTGCAGCTGATAAGCTGAAGGACTGGTCTAACAATATTCTATTGACAGAAATAATAAAGTGATTTATTTTATCATTACCTGGCAGAGTGAAGAAACTAAAGGAGACCTTGGTTGCAGTACAGCAGTTGGATAAGAACATGAGCAGCCTAAGATCATGGCTGGGTCACATAGAATCAGAGCTGTCCAAACCTATCGTGTATGAAACCAGTGATTCTGAAGAGATACAAAGGAAACTAAATGAGCAGCAGGTAAACCCTAAATAAGTATGGTACACCACTCCTGTCGGTAACAGGAGCAAAAGCTTAAATAGCATTGGCACCACATCGTGGGAAGTCCAAGTGCACAAGCACACTTGGCTGTCAATGCACCAGCGATGGAACTAGAAAAAGCAGCTCAATGGTCTTCATTTTATCAGGTATGTTACCTTAGTTACACTGCTGCAATGGATAAGGCAGACTATGCAACGCTGATGTTTTAAAATGCATGGTGCCTGAGGCTGCTGGAACAGTAATTTTATATGATTGTCTGAGCTTTTTAGAGACACTAAGTTGAATAAATGTGGTTCATGTTCATAGTTTTGAAGTTTTTTTTTTTTTTTTTCTACCACCATCTATCTTTCAGGGCAAACTCCAATCCTCTGCTAACCTCTATTGACAGATGATAGACAGGTTGATGTTGATCAGGATATGCAATTTTTAAAATACAAAAATATACCGTAATTGAATTAAATCCTTTAATGGTGGCACTTTCTCCGAAACCTAGGCTATTTCTCTACTGCCTGTGGTATCACTGAAGCAATTGCTTTAAAACCACTGCAAGTCAGAATTGGAGGCCTCTGTATGTAGTTCTTGTGCCTTAGGTGACCCTACTCATAATGGAGTCCCCAATTTAATTTATAAATACAAGGATAACTATGTACGACAACCAACAGATCTTCATTATTGGTGCAATAGAGAACTCTAATAAAGAAATCTACAAACTTTTGGGCATACTGCTGCAGTGGCATATTTACTACAGCAGGGATTCCCAAACTACGGCCCTCCAGTTGTTCAGGGACTACAATTCCCATCATGCCTAGTCATGTATGTGAATGTCAGAGTTTTACAATGCCTCATGGGATGTGTAGTTCTGAAACAGCTTCAGGGCCACCATTTGGGAATCCCTGTACTACAGCATTTTATTCTGTCTGATGATGAGTGTCTGTAACATTACAGGGACTCTAAAGAACGCAGCCTGACAAACTTTAACAGATCTTTAAACATTTGAAAAAGAAGGGATGTGAAGTCCAATGAAAGCTTATATGCAGTGCCGGGACAAGGCCACCTAGCACCCAGGGTGAAGATGCCAAACGGTGTCCCCCCCCCACCCCCCGAGATTTATGAGCATTGTGTGTTAGCAAAAATTCCACCCCAAAACAATTTGAGCACTAATCTGCACATTTACCCCTAAACATAAATTCCCTTTGAAAGCCAAATTCTCCCTAACAATGATTGCCCCTCTTCCCAGTACAAATTCCACCCCCCAATCCTGCATAAATACAACCCCCCCCCCCCCCAATCCCCCTCCCAGCTTAAGTTTTCTCCTTCCCTAAATTCCCGCCTCCTAGCACAAAACCTCTACTCAATTTTCACCTCTGAGCACATATCTCCCTCAATCATTCCTACTAGCATTAACCCCCCCCCCCCCAATCACCCTTCCTAACACAAATCCCCCCTTCTAGCACAAATCCTCCAAAATTATTCTTCGTAGCATGTCACCCCCAGCACAGACCCTCCCCCTTACGAATAACCCCTCCTAAAGCAAATCTAACCCCACGACCCCAGAATTCCCCATTCCAGCACACATTTCCCCTTTTTTCCATTCCAGTACAAGACCCCCCTTCAAGCACAAATCCCATCACCCCAGGCAGCTGCTCCTTCTGCCCACCCCTAGTCCTGGCTCTACTTATATGCATCAATTCAGCCATCATATGCATTAAGATAGCTGCACAATAAAAACACTCACTTGTTATTTTGGTTTTTCATTTGATTTTACCCCACTAAATTACAGGGAGTTCCGTACATGTGCGCTTTTTCTGTTCAGTAACTCCAAATGAAACACATACCAATAGAAGTATCAATCCATGAATAACGAAAGGTCCTTTTAGCAACTGAACTTATCATTGTGTGAAATGTAGTGATTGCTACACCTGATGGGAAATAGTAATTAGCAACTTTCCAATAATTTATGCGCTAACCACAGCCGTTGGCTGTAGTGACCTTAAGGGTAGATTTATAGGTGTGGTGAGACTACACTGGGTGGCGATTCCAGCACAGTCCCACCATACCCCCACCACAAGACTATGCCTTGTCTCTGGTGTGGATGGTTTACACCACTGTGTGACCGGTGGTGTGTGTGTGCTTAAAAAAATGACTGCATGCTGGCTGATAGAACTTTATGAAATATCACTATGTGACATTTCAAAAAATTATTATTTTTTTTTAGAAAAGCAAACAGTGTGATGTGTTGAGATCGGAGCATCAGCACTGCGTTAACCACAATGCACACCAGCCCTTGCATTGCAATCCAGCGGCTGGTGTGAATGTTCCCTTAGTAACATTTTTTGCACTTTATTCACAAAATAATAAACTGTATATAAACTGCATATATAACTGTATATATATTGTGGTTTATTTGACTTTCACTGCAATAAGAGCATACTAGTATACAGATATTAGCAAAATAAAAACGAGATGGAAGAAATGCATGATATTTGTGTGGCTTATTTATCTTGTTCATAAGCACTAATAGCATGTACAGTCCAGTTATTAGGATTCACACCTAATAACAGAGAATGAGGTTGTTTTTACTCTTTGACTGACTGTTAAAGCTTTACAAGTATATTAAGAATATGAAATGTATTTCTTCTTCACAGATCACTTATAACTAAGCATTGCAGAATATGTCACTGTTTTGGAAACTGTTTCAGAGTTTACAGTGCATCATTTTTACCAGCTATTCGTAAAGATTCAGCTTAGGCTCCTTAAACTTAGGTGGTCTGATCAGGTCTGCCTGACAGTTTTTCTGGGTGACCTGATCCGAAGGTCCATGCATTCCTATGGACAGGTGGGTGTAAATAGACATGTGTCCGTTTACACCCGCCTACCTCTAGGTAAAAAATGGAAGGGGGTTCATCCCTTTCTGTTTAGGTGAATCTGATCAGAGCATTGGGTGTAAATAGATTGGGGAGTCTGTTTACTCCTGGCTGCCCGCTCTGCTCTGATCAGTAGGGGATCTGTGATCCCCAGCTGATCAGAATGGAATCCACTCCATGTGAAATGGGGATTAGAAAAATTAGTCAATAACTGTATGAAGTGCCGCAGATGCCCTTTAGTTTAATGATGTATTGTAAAGGCCATGTCCATACAACACTGAGGGGTTGATTTACTAAAACCGGAGAGTTCAAAATCTAGTGCAGCTTTGCATGGTAGCCAATCAGCTTCCACATTTTTTTGTTAAAGCCTAATTGAACAAGCTGAAGTTGGAAGCTGATTGGCTCCCATGCACAGCTGCAGCAGATTTTGCACTCTCCAGTTTTAGTAAGGCCTCTTTCACATGGAGCAGACCGTATTGCGATCCGCTCCGGGACTTTTTTTTTTTTTTTACGGACTTACGGACACCAATGACACTTGTGTCATCCGGTCCGTATGTCCGCATATCATCCCATCCGTTTGCGGATGATATACGGACATGATTTATGTCTATGGGTTTGCGGATGTCAGTGGATGACACTGCTGACATCCGATTTTGCGTCTTTTCCATTTTTTAAACGGAAGAAAAACGGAACAGAACTGAAAGGACGCAAATCGGATGTCAGCGGATAGTCATCCGCTGATATCCGCAATTCCATTGACATGTATTATGTCAGTTTTTCATCCGCAAACGGATGGGGTGATATACAGACATACGGAACACCCGTGTGAAAGAGGCCTAAATCAACCCCTGAGTTTCCCACAGCTGATTCATTCATAACTATCAAATACCGATGTGGGATTTTTGAATTAAGTTACCCAGTCAGATATTTTTAAAGGATGCTTCGACTGGATTCCCATTGGTATAGCATATTTAAATGCAAATTAAATGAAAGCAGTAAAAAAAGTGAGATACTTGTGATGACCTGGAAAGAAAGGAATACAATGTATGACTGTTATTGAAAGGGAATACCATGACTATGGCTGTAAATTCTCATTGCCAGCTGGCAGGGGAGTAAAACATCACTTTTGGATTCTAGAATAAAGTATGTACAGTGCTCACCCCTTTCCGACAGCAAATTAAATAAATCAATAGATAATCTATATAGTATATAAATAAAATTTACACGTTAAGTTGATCTAACAAGTGTAAAATAGCTTGATGGATTTACTTGATCTTTATTTGTATATATTATACACATTCGTTATTTTGCAGTCACCTAGCAGGGGTAAGCGCTGTACAGATATTATGCTATGTTAGAATAATGCGATTCACATTATATTTATAGCAGCTTTAGAGGTTTAAAATCCCTAATATAATATAGATATAATAATTGTTATAGTACAGTACTTTTGTAAAAATGTAATCTGTTTTGTATTGACTTGTAAAAATCAAGTTTCTTGAACAGTACTGAAGGAATCTTGGGGGTGCCTATGGCACAATCAAGTAAACATTGGCAGAAGCCTCTTTCACGTTTCAAGTTAAAAAAGTGATTCTGAAGGACAGAGCTTTACAGTTTCAAACATGTTGTTGAACACTTTGGATGGAAGTACTTCTCAGAATATACTAGATTCATATGTGCTCAAATCCAGTCATTATGTGGATTTGAACTGCTTCTAAGACAATGTACTCAGTACATTACTGTTTAGGACTCTTTTGCATTTTAGTTCCATTTGTTTGCTTTCATTTTGTTTATTTTTCATCTGTTACGTTAAGGGCCAGTTCACATTATTGAAATGCAGCCTGGATGCGTTGCAGATGCTTTTCTGCATGCACGTTTTTGACGCGTTTTTGATGCCTTCCAGTGCATTTTTGATGCGTTTTTATGCAGTCCAGTGCATTTTTTCCAGCCTCTTTTTTCTTACCCTTAACCACTCAAGCCCCGGAAGATTTTACCCCCTTCCTGACCAGGGCCTATTTTGCGATTCGGCACTGCGTGACTTTAACAGACAATTGCGCGGTCGTGCAACGCTGTACCTAAACAAATTTGACGTTCTTTTTTCCCCACAAACAGAGCTTTCTTATGGTGGTATTTGATCACCTGTGCGATGTTTTGATCATGCGCTATGAACAAAAAAACAGCGACAATTTTGCAAAAATAACAATATTTTTCACATTTTTTTATATGAAATTCCCCCAAAAAAATTTAAAAATTAAAATTTTTAAAAATTTTTGGCGAATTTGTTTTCTGCTACATATGCTTGGTAAAAAAAAATCACAATAAGCGTATTTTGATTGGTCTGCGCAAAAGTTATTTACTAACTAAGGGAGAGATTTTTGTTGTTTTTTTTTTAACGAGTAATGGCGGCGATCTGCGATTTTTTTTTGAGATATTGCGGCGGACAGAACGGCGCACCAGTGACATTACTACAGTAATCAGTGCTATAAATATGCACTGTTACTGTAAAAATGACACTGGCAGGGAAGGGGTTAACTTTATTGGGGAAGGAGGGGTTAAGTATGTCCCTAGGGGCGTGTTTCTAACTGTGATTGGACATGGCTGGTGTAAGAACAGAGATCAGCGGTCCTACATAGTAGAACCGTGTGATCTAAATTTTTACACAGGGGAGAATGACAGGCGGCTTTGTTTACATTAGCCGCCTGCCTTTCTCCCTTCACGGCGCACGATCGCGAGTGACCGTTGGACATCGGGTCCGCCGGTCACATGCACTGACTTGTTAGGGAACGAGCCGGGGCGGGCGCGTGCCTCCGGGGGCGCGCGCTCGCCCGCTATTGGCTCACAAGCTAGTGACGTACCGGTACATCACTTTGCCTGGCCGGGGCTGACCGCCGCAGTATATGTACTTGCGGCGGGCGGCAACCGGTTAAAAAAGAATGTGTGTTCCAGTGCATTTTTGGTGCGTTTCGGTGCGTTCTACTTTTATTTCTGGGACTGGAACACACTGGAACTGCAAGCTCTGGTGTAAACTATGCCATTGGAAACAATATAACCTACTTTCCACGTGTTTTTGTTGCAGAAAAAAGCGCACTGGACTGCATGTGGTGTGATCTGGCCCTAAAGGTTTAAAGTACATTTTCCTACCTCTAAAGTTAATCTGTCCCTCTATTTATGCTTTCTTGGTGTCTTTAATGCCATCTAAATCAATGACAACAACAAACACACACACACACACATCATGGGTTGAACAGCAAACACACACGCACACACATCATGGGTTGAACAGCAAACACACACGCACATCATGGGTTGAACAGCAAACACACACACGCATCATGGGTTGAACAGCAAACACACACACACACACACACACACACATCATGGGTTGAACAGCAAACACACACGCACACACATCATGGGTTGAACAGCAAACACACACGCACATCATGGGTTGAACAGCAAACACACACGCACATCATGGGTTGAACAGCAAACACACACACACACACACACATCATGGGTTGAACAGCAAACACACACACACATCATGGGTTGAACAGCAAACACACACACACACATCATGGGTTCAACGGGAGGAACTGATGTCTTTTTTCAACCTCACAAACTATGTAAATATGACAAGGAATAAGTGATTTCATACCCCATTGGCTAAATGCTTGTTCCTTGTCAGTGTCTTCAGAAAGTACTAAGCACAGAGACAGCCAGGCAATTGGCATTTGCAGGAGAAGGTTGTCAATTGCAACCTCTATTTTTCTTTCAGTAGAGGTTTTTTGTAAATTTCTGCATATACAGTCTGATTATCCTTCTCCATAAAGAGTATAGATGTTCTATTGTATTCTGCATCAGCGATGATGGATATTATTTGACACACTGTGGTTATTACAAACTGGGCTGAAATATATTGTTTAAGTCATTGTTAAGATTTGATATTTCACTTTTCTAGTGCAGGTTAGGATATGAAAACAACATTGAGGAAGACACTAGATTGGGAAGACCATATTTACCACATTCTAGTACTGATGAGCAGCACAGGGAATGTTAAGGTAGATTTGGATGTGGGTCTAAATCTACCTTTCTTCTGAAGCATGATCCATAATTGGACAACTTGGACAATTGGAGACAACTGACAGGTAGTGAGGAAGGGACATGGAACCTTCTAACCTCCTGTTTTAACCCCATTTTTGCCAACAAACATGCCGCGACCATGCACTCAGCTGTGGGGTGTTTGCAGCACTTCCCCATTTGCATGAATGTGCCATGTTTGGCAGGCTTGCCGCCCGTTGATCACTACATCATGTCGAGTAATATTTGCTGCTGGCATGAATCATCATGATCTCGGCATGTAAACACCACCATTCACTGCCTATTAGCAAAAATGCAGTTCAACTGCATTTTTAGGTTGTTTCTGCATCTAAATTAAGCCTTACACAATAGTATATAATAATTTGATACATTGGGGTTGGTTTACCAAAGGCCAATAGACTATTCACTTTTCAAGGGAATTTTCCCTTAGCTTAGTGATTGTGGTGACAATTTAATTTGCAAAGAAAACCCATTCAAATGCAAGGAAATACAATTTGGAAGGAAGGAAGGAAGGGATTTTGGTTGCACATGATTGGATGATAAGAATCAGCAGACCTTCAACCAATTCCCTAACCTAAGGGAACATTCCCTGGTCAAAAGAACAGCCTATTTGCCTTTAGAACATCAACCTAATTGTATCTAATCTTTGCTTACAGTCTGTAAACTTCAATAAAACTGCATCAAGTTTACAGTCTAGTATAGTGTGTGTATATATCTTGATATGAACAGCTTCAGTACTAAATAAAAATCCTATTTTACATGTATTGGAAGAATAAAAAATGTGCTATGTGGCACTGTGTCATTTTGAGGCATTTATTTCAGGAACTTCAGAGAGACATAGAGAAGCACAGTACCGGAGTTGCATCGGTTCTAAATCTCTGCGAAGTACTTCTGCATGACTGCGATGCTTGTGCCAATGACAGCGAATGTGATTCCATTCAGCAGGCCACCCGCAGTCTAGACCGCAGGTGGAGGAACATCTGTGCCATGTCTATGGAGAGGAGACTCAAGTAAGTTTTTAACCTTTTGGGTCCAGGGCAAAACACGGTGTGATTTAAACACAAATATGCTCCTTTTCTTTACCAAAATACTAAGCAGTTGCTCAGACCATTAGTTACAGAAATCAAAGAAGAAGAAAAAATTGTGATATCCCGGGTTGTAATAGAACGCTAGCCAAAATGTATTTTTATCACCCTATTTTTATTTTTTTAAAATAAAACAGCATTGAAGGTTAGGAAGGATCCTCTGTAATGTTTTTTTTTTTTTTGTTTTTGCTGCCTGTGCCCTGGTCAGGAATTTTTTTCAGAGACTTGATAGGAAGTCAACAGGTAACCCCCAACAGATATGGAGAATTCCAAGTTTGATTGGTGTCACTAAATTTTTTTTTCATTTTTCATCACTATTCATTCTGGTGATAATATTTGCTCACCGTGGCAAACAAATGGTGGGGGTAAATCTCATTAATGAGGGACAGGCAATGATTAAACCTGGCAGAGGTTCTATTACTCACACACTGCATAAAACTAGAGAAAAGATTTTGGCTGAAAGGTTTCTTAAAGCATATTCTTCACCAAGCAGTGAACACTAAAATGTAGTTTACAACATAAATGGGTAGCAGATCATAATGAATATGCTCCAATATAGAACTTTTACAAGCCACCACCCCAAAACTTAAAATGAAAATCTGCAATATCTATAATAATAATAGGTATGAAAAAACTTGTATAGGGTTGAGATTGGGAATTTAGCTGTATCTAGACATAAAGCTTATTAATTCGGGTGAATGCTGAGCCAAATGTAGGCCAAAGGTAAAAATGGGTAAAAAATGGGTAAACATGTCAGCCGCTCAGATCAAACTTCATACTGTAACTATTTAAAGGAAAGGTACACATGGGTAGGAAGGTACACTGAACAATACATCTTCCAGAGCTCGGCCTAATTAGCTAGCACAAAAGAAAAAACAAACTAAATTGCTTCTCACAGAGTTTTTTGCTACACACATTTGTTACTATATGTGGAGCCGTACTGCTGTGGTGCAAATCCTAAACTTTCTGTGCTCCCATTTAATGTGACAAGCCTATGGGTGAAAGGCTCCAGAATAAACACTGACTTGGTTCGGGGCCACATATTAGGATGAGTGACTGTGTCCATGCAGCTTCTGCTTCCTAATAGATTTCATTAGACTGCTGGCATGCAGCATCTGGAGTTTAGACATGCTGCAATGATTGGCCAGTTCACGGTATATGGGCCTCACCGCCTATGTGAACAAGGCCTGAACCAAAAAAATGTTAGACACCCCCAATCTATTTATAACTAGCAAAGGAAAGATGCATATGCTTTGACAGGCAGTATAAAAATCCCTAGTACTCGATTCAGCTAGACTACCTAATTGATTCTAACATTTAGATTAAAAATAGAGGTTTTGGTTTTATGCATTTGCAAATATATTTAAATAAAGTATATTTGTAGATATATGTGAAGCTACACTGCCACAGCAAGGCTTCTGTGCAAAATGTGCTGCTTAGCTCTAATCTATCTTTAAGTGCCCAAGGTGGGACATAGATGCCATTTTATGGTTTGCTAAATGTGGTGGTAGAAAGGGGCTAAGGCCCCTTTCACATGGGCTTTCCGATCAGGTCCGCCTGTCAGTTTTTCAGGAGGACCTGATCAGACGCTATATTCACCCTTTTGGGTCAATGGATGTCAGCGGTGACATGTCCGCTGACACCTTCTGCTAACCGATTTGATCCTGTTAGTAAAATCTAGACGGATGGTAATCCTATTTTCCATCTGTCTGGTGGATCGGATCTGATGGGATCGGATGAAAACGGACAGGTGGTCCGTTTTCATCTGATCTCCCCATAGAGGAGAGCAGGACTCTAATGGCGCTTTTCCACTGCATGGAACCGTACCGGTTCGGCATGCTTTTGTGCTTTTCCACTGCTGGTACCACATGGTATAGGGTCGGAACGGTTCGTTACGGTACGGTATAGGTTTGCTTTTCCACTGCATGGAACCGAACGGTACGGTACGGCTCTGAAAAAACAGTACCTACTCGATTGTGGTTCCAACAGGTACCAAACTGGTACCATATCCCACAATCCTTTGCATGCAGTCACTACTAGCCACTGATTGGTCAGAGAATCCCACCCACCCCGTCGTTATCCCACCCACTTAACTTAGTACTACTTTAGTGGAAAAGCAAGCCTATACCGTACCGTACCGAACCGTTCCGACACTATACCATGCGGTACCAGCAGTGGAAAAGCATACCGGGCCAAGCAGGGCCGAGTAGAGCCGACCCGGTACGAGCCGGTACTTGCAGTGGAAAAGTGCCATATCAGGTCCGTCTCAGCACAGTGAGTGGAGAAGGACCTGTCATCCGCCTGCTCAGCAGGGATCTGCAGATTGATGATCGTCCGCTGAGCAAAGTGGACTCCGCTAGGTGGGATGCCCTTGTGAAAGGGCCCTTAAACTGGACAGTGCAAAATCTGGTGCATCTATGTATGGTGGCCAATCAGCTTCTAACTTCAGCTTGTTCAATTAAGCTTTGACAATAAAACCTGGAAGCTGATTGGTTTCAATGCAGAGCTGAAACAGGTTTCGCACTCTCCAGTTTTAGTAAATCCCCCCCACTGGGTGACCTCAGCTGCTTCCAGCTAGTCTGAATTTCTGGTTGTGTTGCTGCACAATTAATACGGCTCCAAGGTAAGCCAGCTGTCACTTTATTCATTACTATACTTGTGTCCTGGTTTGGGAACATGCATTTATACCTGTCTCATTCATTCAGCATGTTCTACCAGCTCCAGCATGTTTACAATGTTCCTTTGTTCAGTCCTTACTGCAGAGGTTCAACTAGAAAGCAACTGGTTTGATCCAGCAGAAGCAGTTGCACATCGATCAAGTTTAAATGTCATGACCTGGCTAGCCGCCACAGTTTTTTTTTTTTTTTTCCTTAATGCCACAGCTGTTGCTTGTAAATCATTCAGTAGCAGAGACCAGTTATCACCAGGCAATGACCAGGTATTGGCCTCTAGTACAAATTAAGCAATGTGTCATAATAAAAGGTTTATGCCTCTACTTCTAGGATCGAAGAGACATGGCGACTTTGGCAGAAATTCCTGGAGGACTTTTCTCGCTTTGAAGATTGGCTGAAAATTTCGGAACGGACAGCTGCCCTCCCCAGTTCTTCTGGTGTGCTTTATACAGTGGCAAAGGAAGAACTGAAAAAATTTGAGGTTATTTAAAAATGTATTTCACTATGATATAGGATGCTTGTGTTTGAGTAAAAAATACAGTAATTAGAAAATTATGATTCAGATAAAAACCCATCCATGCCAACTGAATATATTCTATGTTATTTTTGTGGGGAGTTCTTGATTTTTCACCATGATTTTGACCATCATGATTCTGGAAATTAACTTTAATTTTCATACTTTTTTTTCTATTGCAAAATAATGTAAACTGCACAAATAATTTTGACCAAACACTAGTGTTGAGCGAACACGGACTGTATTATTCGTGTTCGTACCGAATAATTGGATTTTTTTTACCCGAACACGGACACGGACACTTTACTGTATGTTCGGGTAAAAATCCGTGTTCGGTCGTTTTATTTCCGGGTTTTGCATGCTTTGGCGCTCTTTTCATGGCGGGCTTTCAACAGCCAATCAACAATCGTTTAACTGGTGTGCCTTAAGCCATCCCAGCCATGCCTGCAAATGTCTTAGTAGCTGTGATTGGCCGTCTGAAGCATGTGACCAAGTCTTTATAAGTTCGAGGCAGCCGCCGCAGCAGCGTCATTCTGCTGCTTAGCTAAGGGACAGAGCACACATCAATGTGCTGGCTGCTGATTAGGGAAAGATAGGCAGGAAAAAAACATTTGTGTCCGGATAGAATTGAGGGACAGATCGGAGTGTTTAGGCAGGGCGAGTTGTAGGCATTTTAGGGATAGAGTCTGCTGAATTATAGGGTCAGTGTCTTCTACAAACTACAATCGATATTGCTGTGTGGGGGGTGGGGTCTGCACTCAATCCTGATCTACGATCTCTTCTCAATCCTGTTAGGGACAGAGTCTGCTGAATTTTAGGGAAACTGTGTTCTACAAACTACAATCGATATTGCTGTGTGGTGTGGGATTGGAGATAGGCAGGTGTCAGTGATCCACATCCATTTTTCTGTGTGTGAGCTGCAGTGAACACAATCTTTTTGGGCTGCAGTGAACACAATCTTTTTGGGCTGCAGTGAACACAATCTTTTTGGGCTGCAGTGAACACAATCTTTTTGGGCTGCAGTGAACACAATCTTTTTGGGGTGCAGTGAACAAAATCTTTTTGGGGTGCAGTGAACACAATCCTTTTTGGTGTGCAGTGAACACAATCTTTGTGGGGTGCAGTGAACAAAATCCTTTGTGGGGTGCAGTGAACACAATCTTTTTGGGCTGCAGTGAACACAATCTTTTTGGGCTGCAGTGAACACAATCTTTTTGGGGTGCAGTGAACAAAATCTTTTTGGGGTGCAGTGAACACAATCCTTTTTGGTGTGCAGTGAACACAATCTTTGTGGGGTGCAGTGAACAAAATCCTTTGTGGGGTGCAGTGAACACAATCTTTTTGGGGTGCAGTGAACAAAATCCTTTTTGGGGTGCAGTGAACAACATCCTTTTTGGGGTGCAGTGAACACAATCTTTTTGGGGTGCAGTGAACAAAATCCTTTGTGGGGTGCAGTGAACACAATCTTTTTGGGGTGCAGTGAACACAATCTTTTTGGGGTGGAGTGAACAACATCCTTTTTGGGGTGCAGTGAACAAAATCCTTTTTGGGGTGCAGTGAACAAAATCATTTTTGGGGTGCAGTGAACACAATCTTTTTGGGGTGCAGTGAACACAATCTTTGTGGGGTGCAGTGAACACAATCTTTTTGGGGTGGAGTGAACAACATCCTTTTTGGGGTGCAGTGAACAACATCCTTTTTGGGGTGCAGTGAACACAATCTTTTTGGGGTGCAGTGAACACAATCTTTGTGGGGTACAGTGAACAGAATCTTTGTGGGGTGCAGTGAACACAATCTTTGGGGGGTACAGTGAACACAATCTTTTTGGGGTGCAGTGAACACAATCTTTGTGGGGTGCAGTGAACACAATCTTTTTGGGGTGGAGTGAACAAAATCATTTTTGGGGTGCAGTGAACAACATCCTTTTTGGGGTGCAGTGATCAAAATCCTTTTTGGGGTGCAGTGAACACAATCTTTTTGGGGTGCAGTGAACAAAATCCTTTGTGGGGTGCAGTGAACAGAATCTTTGTGGGGTGCAGTGAACACAATCTTTGGGGGGGTACAGTGAACACAATCTTTTTGGGGTGCAGTGAACACAATCTTTGTGGGGTACAGTGAACAGAATCTTTGTGGGGTGCAGTGAACACAATCTTTGGGGGGTACAGTGAACACAATCTTTTTGGGGTGCAGTGAACACAATCTTTGGGGGGTACAGTGAACACAATCTTTTTGGGGTGCAGTGAACACAATCTTTGTGGGGTGCAGTGAACACAATCTTTGGGGGGGTACAGTGAACACAATCTTTTTGGGGTGCAGTGAACAACATCCTTTTAGGGTGCAGTGAACACAATCTTTGTGGGGTGCAGTGAACAACATCCTTTTAGGGTGCAGTGAACACAATCTTTGTGGGGTACAGTGAACAGAATCTTTGTGGGGTGCAGTGAACACAATCTTTGGGGGGTACAGTGAACACAATCTTTGTGAGGTGCAGTGAACACAATCTTTGTGGGGTGCAGTGAACACAATCATTGTGGGGTGCAGTGAACTCAATCTTTGTGGGGTACAGTGAACACAATCTCATACTTCTGAAGATTTGAGGGTGCTGCCTGTTCCATACTCCCCCTACTCCTCATCTAGCCTTTTAGGGGTACAAACAATAGTAATTGGGGCCTAGTGTGGTTGTGTACGTGTGATATACATACACTTTTTTTGGATCATATTTTCTATTCCGCTATTTAATCAAAAACCTTTGGGGATCAGTTAAATTGGGGGATAGTCTGTGTTGGTACGTGTGAGAGAGATCCACCTTTCCAAGTTGTTGGGGTTCATCTCATACTTCTGAAGGTTTGAGGGTGCTGCCTGTTCCATACTCCCCCTACTCCTAGCCTTTTAGGGGTACAAACAATAGTAATTGGGGCCTAGTGTGGTTGTGTACGTGTGATATACATACACTTTTTTTGGATCATATTTTCTATTCCGCTATTTAATCAAAAACCTTTGGGGATCAGTTAAATTGGGGGATAGTCTGTGTTGGTACGTGTGAGAGAGATCCACCTTTCCAAGTTGTTGGGGTTCATCTCATACTTCTGAAGGTTTGAGGGTGCTGCCTGTTCCATACCCCCCCTACTCCTCATCTAGCCTTTTAGGGGTACAAACAATAGTAATTGGGGCCTAGTGTGGTTGTGTACGTGTGATATACATACACTTTTTTTGGATCATATTTTCTATTCCGCTATTTAATCAAAAACCTTTGGGGATCAGTTAAATTGGGGGATAGTCTGTGTTGGTACGTGTGAGAGAGATCCACCTTTCCAAGTTTTTGGGGTTCATCTCATACTTCTGAAGGTTTGAGGGTGCTGCCTGTTCCATACCCCCCCTACTCCTCATCTAGCCTTTTAGGGGTACAAACAATAGTAATTGGGGCCTAGTGTGGTTGTGTACGTGTGATATACATACACTTTTTTTGGATCATATTTTCTATTCCGCTATTTAATCAAAAACCTTTGGGGATCAGTTAAATTGGGGGATAGTCTGTGTTGGTACGTGTGAGAGAGATCCACCTTTCCAAGTTTTTGGGGTTCATCTCATACTTCTGAAGATTTGAGGGTGCTGCCTGTTCCATACCCCCCCTACTCCTCATCTAGCCTTTTAGGGGTACAAACAATAGTAATTGGGGCCTAGTGTGGTTGTGTACGTGTGATATACATACACTTTTTTTGGATCATATTTTCTATTCCGCTATTTAATCAAAAACCTTTGGGGATCAGTTAAATTGGGGGATAGTCTGTGTTGGTACGTGTGAGAGAGATCCACCTTTCCAAGTTGTTGGGGTTCATCTCATACTTCTGAAGGTTTGAGGGTGCTGCCTGTTCCATACTCCCCCTACTCCTAGCCTTTTAGGGGTACAAACAATAGTAATTGGGGCCTAGTGTGGTTGTGTACGTGTGATATACATACACTTTTTTTGGATCATATTTTCTATTCCGCTATTTAATCAAAAACCTTTGGGGATCAGTTAAATTGGGGGATAGTCTGTGTTGGTACGTGTGAGAGAGATCCACCTTTCCAAGTTGTTGGGGTTCATCTCATACTTCTGAAGGTTTGAGGGTGCTGCCTGTTCCATACCCCCCCTACTCCTCATCTAGCCTTTTAGGGGTACAAACAATAGTAATTGGGGCCTAGTGTGGTTGTGTACGTGTGATATACATACACTTTTTTTGGATCATATTTTCTATTCCGCTATTTAATCAAAAACCTTTGGGGATCAGTTAAATTGGGGGATAGTCTGTGTTGGTACGTGTGAGAGAGATCCACCTTTCCAAGTTTTTGGGGTTCATCTCATACTTCTGAAGATTTGAGGGTGCTGCCTGTTCCATACCCCCCCTACTCCTCATCTAGCCTTTTAGGGGTACAAACAATAGTAATTGGGGCCTAGTGTGGTTGTGTACGTGTGATATACATACACTTTTTTTGGATCATATTTTCTATTCCGCTATTTAATCAAAAACCTTTGGGGATCAGTTAAATTGGGGGATAGTCTGTGTTGGTACGTGTGAGAGAGATCCACCTTTCCAAGTTGTTGGGGTTCATCTCATACTTCTGAAGGTTTGAGGGTGCTGCCTGTTCCATACCCCCCCTACTCCTCATCTAGCCTTTTAGGGGTACAAACAATAGTAATTGGGGCCTAGTGTGGTTGTGTACGTGTGATATACATACACTTTTTTTGGATCATATTTTCTATTCCGCTATTTAATCAAAAACCTTTGGGGATCAGTTAAATTGGGGGATAGTCTGTGTTGGTACGTGTGAGAGAGATCCACCTTTCCAAGTTGTTGGGGTTCATCTCATACTTCTGAAGGTTTGAGGGTGCTGCCTGTTCCATACTCCCCCTACTCCTCATCTAGCCTTTTAGGGGTACAAACAATAGTAATTGGGGCCCAGTGTGGTTGTGTACGTGTGATATACATACACTTTTTTTGGATCATATTTTCTATTCCGCTATTTAATTTAACTGGGCCTCCATGCGAGACCTGTGTGCCTTGTTGCGCTGTTTTGAGTACTCCACCAACATGGCCAGTGGCAATGACGCCGTTCTCAGCTTAACTATCCCACTTCTATGCCTCCTTGAAAAAACAATTCGGGCGATGATGGAAGAGGATGTGGCACAGGATGAGGAGGAGGAGGAGGATGAAGAGGTAACATTTCCAAGGCTTTCAGGGCAGTCATTCGCAAGGGGCTCCGAGGGTGGGTTCCTGCACACGCAAACGCCAGGGACGCAATTGTCCAGCAGGGGCACAGTTCTGGAGGATGAGGAGGATGAGGAGGAGGAGGAGCTGGAGGAGGAGATGGAACCATGTTCACAGCAGGGTGGCACCCAGGCCAGCTCATGGCCATCACTGGTGCGTGGCTGGGGGGATACAGAGGACACGGACGATACACCTCCCACAGAGGACAGCCTTTCGTTGCCTCTGGGCAGCCTGGCACACATGAGCGATTACATGCTGCAGTGTCTCCACAACGACCGCCGAGTTGCCCACATTCTAACTTGTGCTGATTACTGGGTGGCCACGCTGCTGGATCCCCGTTACAAGGACAACGTACCGTCCTTAATTCACTCACTGGAGCGCGATCGCAAGATGCGCGAGTACAAGCGCACGCTGGTAGACGCCATGCTGCTGGCATTCCCATCTGACAGCGGGGCCACAGTGGAAGCACAAGGCAGAGGAGGAGGAGGAGGAGGTCGCCAACGCAACCAGGGCACCGCCAGCACCTCAGAAGGCAGGGTTAGCATGGCCGAAATGTGGAAAAGCTTTGTCAGCACGCCACAACAAACAGCAGCACCAGCAGCTCAGATGGAACGTCTTAGCAGGAGGCAGCATTTTACCAACATGGTGGAGCAGTATGTGTGCACACGCCTACATGTAGTGAATGACGGGTCTGCCCCCTTCAACTTCTGGGTCTCCAAATTGGGCACATGGCCTGAGCTTGCCCTTTACGCCTTGGAGGTGCTGGCGTGCCCTGCAGCCAGTGTATTATCTGAACGGGTATTTAGCACGGCTGGGGGCGTTATAACAGACAAGCGCAGCCGCCTGTCCAGAGACAATGTGGACAAGCTCACGTTCATTAAAATGAACCAGGCATGGATCCCACGGGACTTTTCCGTACCTTATGCAGAATAGCAATGGATACCGACCTTACCCACCCATTGTTCCATTTTTGCTCTTTCTCACTCTTTTGGGGTGTACCCTCATTTAAAATTTTTGAAAAGAAGCAGTGTTGGCTACCTCGTCCTCCTCCTCAGGGCCAGATTAATGTAGGGGCTATTGGAGCTGCAGCTCCAGGCCCCTACCTTTTATATAGGCCCCGGGTTGGCCATATTCACTGTTACCGCTCTTCTGTCACTTGTAAACACAGAAGTCTGGCTTCTATGCTCGCTTCCCCAGGCAGCACCCTCAGAACCTCCCCACACAGCGTGAAGGCCGGACAAGGAGGGACAGTTGGCGATGCATGGATGTGTTTATGGGCTTCAGAGACAGCATCCCATGTTGAATTAGGCATGCATGGCTGCACCCTTCCTCCTCTGGGTGCATGGCAAGGCACGGCCCTTAAGGCCCTTCAAAATCCTCAGCACCAAGCCCATGATGCTGTTAATCCGGCCCTGGTCCTCCTCCACCGCCGCTTCCACCTACACCGCCCATAGGTGTGCGCAGCCTATTGCATTAAGGTGTGCACCCCAAAGTTGAAATACACATGCATGTGTTTGCCAGCAGGGAGAGTAATGTATCGGGGCCATGTACCTGTAGGCAAGGAGAAATAGAGCAGAGCAGGTCCCAGGGAGATCTTTCCCATCTCCTCACTGGCAATGCTATGTGCCCTAGGTGATTAGGGTGTGCCCAGGCACACCCAGCACACCCTGTGCGCACGCCTATGTCACCGCCACATCCACCACCACCTCAACCTCCCTCCTACTCCATATGGGCCTCGTCCTTCAGAGATGAAGAAGAACATTGTTTTATTTTTCTGTTTTTTTTTGTTGTTTTAAGTTATTTCCCTATCCACATTTGTTTGCAGAGCACTTGCCATGCTCTTAATTACGTTTTGCTGCCATTTGCAGCACTCTAGCCCTTTCCTTTGGTGTTTTAGAGCCATTTTAGTGCCTTAAAGTTCGGGTCCCCATTGACTTCAATGGGGTTCGGTGTCCGGGAAAAGTTCGGTAAAAGTCCGGGACACGGACCCGGACTTTTTTTTAAAGTTCGGCCGAACCCGTCGAACACGGACATCTAGGTGTCCGCTCAACCCTACCAAACACACATTCTCTAGAATTGAATGATGTGGCCTACCACACACTAACTAAATTGTATCTTCCAGCACAAGTCAAATGGCATTGGGGACACACTAAAATTTCTGCCACCATTGTTCTAAATGCCAAGTCCCATCTCAGTAAACATCCATAAGTAAAGTAAATCGCTTCATGTGCATGGGAAACCACACCTTCATATCTTTCTTTACACTTTGCCCTCCCTTGCTTTGCTAATGTGCCTGCATGTCTCATTACATAAAGTATTATTTAAAATTGTAGGATTAGCCCTTGTTCACATTGGAGCGGCTTGTCATGCAATTTGACATGTCAAATCTCATGACAAGTCGCACTCTATTGCCGGCAATCGCACTGTTTAAATCGGTGCAACGCTGACTTTGCGGTGCCATACAGATTTGAAAAAGTAGTTCCTGCACTACTTTTGGCAATTTTGGGTGCGACTTGCATAGACATCTGTGCATAAAGCCGCACTGATGTCTTCCAAGTTGCACCCAAAGTCGCACTGACATGCAGCTTTGAAATTGTGTGATTTCAGATGAAGTTGCACAATTTCGAAGCCGCAGTCAATGTGAATAAGGCTTAAAGTGAATGTAAAGCTTTAAATGTTTTATTTTATTTATTTTTTCATTAGAATTTAGCAATCTCTAGTGTGCTACTAGTGTGAAAGCAGGTAAAACATAGTTTGGCCCAGGGCTACCTGAGACATAAAATCTGGGTCAGGGTTTCCTGGAGTTCAAGGCTGGATGACTCATGCAGGCAGCTCTCTGGTGCCTCCCCCTGGTTCTGGAAAGCTGGAGAACATTCTGGAGAATGGAGGCTAGGAGGGTTGTCCTGCATACTTAGGGGAGCTTAGCCAATCCTCAAGCAGTAGGAATGGCAGGGGTCTTAATTAACCCCTAAATATGAATGAGTCATGCCAGCAAGAGAGTTGGGTGGGAGAAGGTGATGGAGTACTGAGGGGACTGTCGGAGGCCCTTAAGGTGAACCCCCTAGTCTGGGGGGGGGGATGCTCTGCCTCGAGCCGGGGCTCAGGTGCTGGCCTGGGAGGATTCTGACAATAGGAGAAACATGGAAGGAGTCCTCCCTGAGAGGCAGTGAGAGCAAGGAGGAAAGGAGTACTGCAGAACAGTGCAGGGACTTACAAGGGAAGAGATGGCCATACGTAATAATTGATAAAGAAAGATTGGCCAGATGCAAGATGTAAAAATGATTAGCATCAAATGAGGGACCAGTGGGTTCCTCACATTTAGGCTCAGTTCACATTGGTGCGATGCGGGAACCCTGCAAATCCACTGCAGGTTCCGCAATCACACCCGACTTGCAGGCAGATCACACTGCCATATACGAACAGCTGGGAGTGTAAATACAAAGTTAATGACACCCCTCAGATCGGTTTGCATATCGCAGTGCGAACTGTCAATTCGGACATGAATTTGGTGCGGACCAAAAAAGGGTCTGCATGGCTGAATTCCCATAGCACAGACATCGCATGTGATTTGCACAGCAGTGCTGTGCGACTATGCGAATCACATGCAATGTCTTCCATCGCACCAATGCGGACCGAGCCTGAGTTCTTATACATGTGTGAAGTTTAGGAGATACCCTTTGCTGGCTAACCTAAAGTGCTTATGCACTCTCCCTAATATCACAGCTTTCCAGCAATCCCCAGATAGCAGCTTTAAAAATCTCTGTGAAAAAGCTGCTATACCTTCTGATGCCCATAAATTTGACCCATTATGATGGATTGTGTGATTGGCTGGAATTATTTATTTTTCTATTGGCTGTGATATTAGCCAATATAAAAAAAAAAAAAAACACACACACAAAAATAATATCAAGCAATGTGTAATTAGCTTACAGTTGTAGTTAAATAACATGTAGTTGAAATAAATGTTAGTTTTACATAAATGGTAAATCCAACCAATACTATATTTGTCCTATATCAAACAAATAAGCCTGTGTACAGCTTTAGGAAGAGTTCTGTTTTAGCAATAGTGTGAGAAATACAGAATAATTAGACGTGGAATGGAAAAAAGATTGTATCAATGACACAAATTTGTGACTTACATTTGTTTTTAATAATTTGGAAAAACAGAGATTGGATCCAGCCACAGCAGAACAATGTTGTGACAGTCTCTAACTAAAAAAAAGAAAGCACACTTACATACGTGTGACTGTCTAATGACCATCGGTGTCTGTGATATGAGTCATTGAATATGCAGCAGATTTTTGCATCCCAGCTGTCAGTACCGTCCCCAGCTGTCCTCTATAAATGCACCTGTTGGTTTCTCATACTTCCTCCATGCTGCAATAACAGCTGAGATGAAGAGTACAAATTTGTTTTCACACAAAGTCCCCATGGATGTAATATAGATACGTCAATACATGTCTTTTTATTAGATACTGATATAAAGCCATTAAGAATTAAAACATGTATTGGCCCAGTCATTGAAACCAATATTTCTTGAAAAGATTTAGGGCCAGTTCACACCACATGCAGTCCAGTGCATTTTTTTCCTACATCAAAAAACACATGGAAAGTAGGTTAAATGGTTTGTAATGGCAAAGTTCACACCAGTGTGGTCAGTTCCAGGGCGCTCCAGTTCCAGAAAAGAAAGTAGAACATGCTGCATTTTTCCTTCACTGAACTGTACTGGAACATGGTAGAATGCATCAAAAATGCACCAAAATACATTGGAACACATCAAAAGCGCATCAAAAACCCACAAGATCCCAGTACAGTTAAAAAAAACAGGAAAAAAGCATCTGGAATGCATCTTGAAATGCATCAGAAATGCACCAGAGCACGTCCTAAACGTGTTAAAAATGCATGCAGAAATGCAATTATAGCGGATCTGGAGTGCGTTTTTGTGGTGTACCAGCTCTAACAGTTTACCGGAGATCCTGTAATTCTAAAAACAAAAAACGCAAAAAAGGGAATTCATAAAGAGTGTATACACCATTTCTTAGAATTTTGTTGAGCTTCTACACAACAAATGTCCGTGCGGGCAAAAGATTCATGTACCTCCCAGAAACAGTTACATCAATTTGGGGCAAGGACCATGTGCAGAGGTGCTTTGGTTCCGGGAATATCCATACTCCATCCTCAGTGCAACTGTGTTCCCTCTCCTCACTGCAGCTGTCATACAGATAGCACATCAGCCAATGATTTTGGGTCTGTATGGGCCCAGTCTGGTTGGGATTCAATGACACTTGTTCCCCATCAGGTCCGCTCCCCTTATGATTGCCAGCAGGCAAAGGGCAGAACCACTGCCAAATGAAAGCCTGCTATTGGCTATAGAATCCACCCACTGCTTGTCAGTTACAAGGAGAAAGTGAACTTCATCCAGAAGTAGTGTCTCAGTTTCCTCATCAGGCTTCGCCCACTGTCAGTGTCACTAGGAGGCTGTCAGCTGTAACGCTGTCAGTGTCCCTAATAACCAGTGATAGGTAGATAGAGGAGAACGAGGCTAAGAAACCATGCTGCTAGACATCATACAGAGATAGGCACTATGCCTGTCTCCATACACCAACTTATAGCTAGTGTGTTAATTACTTCAAGCATTGTTATTTACAAACTTCTTCATTAACACTCTTAAATAACAAAATGCGCTCCAATAATATAATTCCATAAAGCCGAAAAGCTTTATTAAACTAGGGGTAATTCACATACAAAGGTAAAAGAAATGGTAGGCAAACAAGTTATTAAAGTGTAACTAAAGCCAAAACGTTTTTTTTTTTAGTTTTGGATAGAGCAGAGAGGGATTAGAACATCTGTCAGATTTTGTTGCTGCCTATGCACTTGTTAAGCAGATTCACCCTCTCTATTTGTCCTGTTTACCATTATCCTTAAAAGTGAAAGTAAAAGAAAATCCCAAATTTTGAGTTGTCCCCAGAAAAGTAATAGGGGGGAAATCTTGCTATGGGGACACTAGTTCTGGTGATCTGGGGTTCCCTAAGGAATTCCCTTAATTTGCAGGGATTTCCTCTCACTTCCTGTTTGGCTATGGGACAGGAAGTGAATGGAAATCTGTGGGATACGGATAACGAAAAAAAAATCTAAAAGCGGGGTAACCTGCTGTATCCAAAATAATAAAAAAGTTTTGCCTATGGTTATACGTTAAGCAACACAAGGTTTATTGTGAGTTTATTATGAGGCCCGATATTTAACATCTCTTCTGGTTGCCATTCAGTCATGACTGACGTGTTTCGTCCTTTCAGACTTTATCAAGGGGATGGCTTAGCAGCAGGGACCTCCAGCTTTTATCTCTTGTTACACAATTTACCCTTACTATACAAAAAACGGAAATCGATTCCAAGCACACTGCAAACGGGGGATTCTTAAATAAACAGAGAGAGAGGCTCATAAAATTAAAAGACAACAAACAAAAGTATTCCACAACTCACAATCACCAATGAATACCAGATTATTCAGTAGATCAATTAAATAACATACATTTTCTCAATTCATTGACCCCCATTCTCCACAAGATTTACAAAGAACACTAACACTCTACCGTATAGCATTACCGTGTATTCAAGAAACTATAAGAATCGATTTTGGTTAGACTTACAACAACCTTTGTTTCTTTGACTTTAATTCATACAAATATGGAGCAACTTGTCTCCAGATTTTATTATGTAGTTTATTTTTGAGACCAAATAAATGTTTCAGTTAAGAAGTGCATTTATTAATAGGAACAAAGCGTATTTTATGACAGGAAAGAGAATACATTTGCTTTGGCCAACTCCTTAGTGTCCCACAGAACAAGATGTTATCTTTGGTCAATATTATTTCCTTGACTTTAATTTGGATTTGATGCTTTCTTTTCCTGTGCCAAGCAGCACTAAGGTTGTCCCCCACTTATTCTTTCTTGTTTGTTAATGCTGAGTTAAAGAAGCCACATATCATTTTCTTCCATATACCCGAAAATGTTCCAACACTCACATCTATCTTTTTCACAATATAGGGAAAAAGATATATCGTGCATATTAGTGTCTCACTATTCAATTTAAATTTATCTATATTTTAGGCTTTCCAAAGACAAGTTCATGAGAGCCTTACTCAGCTGGAGCTCATAAACAAACAGTATCGCCGCCTGGCTCGGGAGAACCGCACTGATTCAGCATGTAAATTAAAGCAAATGGTCCATGAAGGCAACCAGCGGTGGGATAACCTGCAAAAGAGAGTTACGTCTATTCTCAAGAGACTCAAGGTTTGTTTTATTAAATGCTGTCTTTGAGTTAATACAGGGCAAGGAGACTCACTTTAAGAAAGCAAAAAACAGCTATAAAGTGCTGACAGTCTGAGGTGTTTTCAGACCCCCCTGCTTTACCTGAGTCCCATTCTGACAGCCAAAGCTCCATGCTTCCTAGTAGTTTACTGTGAAACTCAGCTCAGGGCTGCAAATCAATGTGAATCAAATGCACTTTTTTAATGTAACATACATTATACACCTATTTTACTCTTGTGAATTACATTTTTGAACTGCTAGGAAGCATACAGCTTGGACGTGTATCATCATCAAAGAATTTCATAAGTACAGTAAACCCCCGCTCCATCGTGGTTCAGTTTTTGCGGTCCCGGTATATTGCGGTTTTTTTTTTGTAATTTTATTTTACTATATAAATCATTAAAAATGAAATATTTTTGTGTTTTCCATAGCTCTTGCTATGTCTCTCAGTATCTTTTATGTGTTTAAATGAGTTTCTATTGTTTTAAAAGTGTGTTTAAAGACCTTAAAATGCTTTTACACGTACAGTGACAGTAAAAAAAAAAAACATGCCTACAATGCATTTTAATAGGGTTTTTCTATTTTGCGGATTTTCACTTTTCGCGGCTGGGTCCGGAACGTAACCCCCGGCAATGGAGGGGGGTTTACTGTATAACATCAGTATTTTGCACTCTGAATTTTAAACAAAATTGGTTAGACACTAAATATTTTTTTCTTTTCTTTTAACTCAAATGAATAAATCATTCTACACAAAGAAATAGTTTGAGTTACCGCTTTCATTTCTGATTTACTTCATTGCAGCATTTTATTGGCCAGCGAGAAGAATTTGAAACTGCACGAGACAGCATCTTGGTTTGGCTTACTGAAATGGACCTTCAGTTAACAAACATCGAACATTTCTCTGAGTGTGATGTTCAGGCAAAAATCAAACAGCTTAAGGTGAGCCATTGTTTTTCTGTGTTAAAGACAGGATGGAAATTCTGGTTAATTAGAGACCTACTTATACTATAATTACCAGCTTAAGGGACTCTGCCTAGAATAGGTAAGCTTTGAAGAGGATAAGAACTGACCTAAATAAGAAATGCAGTCTAGAAACATATTGTTAGTTAAAATAATATTAAAGTGAGCAAACTTGATATTCTAAGGCATATAAATCAAACCTGTACTTTGCCTGTTCTTGCCTTTCTGCCTTTCTATTTAGCCCTGGTGAGTTAAGAAAGGCAGCCATGTGTAATCTGACATAGTGTATATAAATACTGTTAGGATACAAATTGTTACTTTTATTACATTTATTCATCTACTGATTAAAAAGATAAACTTTAGTCTGTGTATGATATTAAAGCAACCTGACAAGTTTCTATTTAAGTCCTTAACCACTTAAGCCCCGGAAGATTTTACCCCCTTCCTGACCAGGCCCTATTTTGCGATTCAGCACTGCGTGACTTTAACGGACAATTGCACGGTCGTGTGACGCTGTACCCAAATGAAATTGACGTCCTTTTTTTCCCACAAACAGAGCTTTCTTTTGGTGGTATTTGATCACCTGTGCAATTTTTTTTTTTTTTTTGCACTATAAACAAAAAAAAGATTGACAATTTTGAAAAAAAACCATTCACATTTTTTTATATGAAATTCCCCCCAAAAAAATGTAAAAATCAAATTTTTTTAACATTTTAGGCCAATATGTTTTCTGCTACATATGTTTGGTAAAAAAAATTGCAATAAGCGCATTTTTATTGGTTTGCGCAAAAGTTATTGCGTTTACTAACTAAGGGAAAGATTTCTGCCATTTTTGGTGTTTTTTTTTTAACGAGTAATGGCGGCGATCTGCGTTTTTTTTGCATGACTGCGACATTGCGGCGGACAGATCGGACCCTTGACTGACATTTTTTACACTTTTGGGGGTACCAGTGACATTACTACAGTAATCAGTGCTATACATATGCACTGTTACTGTAAAAATGACACTGGCAGGGAAGGGGTTAACTTTATTGGTGATGCAGGGGTTAAGTGTGTCCCTAGGGGCATGCTTCTAACTGTAAAGGGGTGTGGCTAGTGATGTAACCACAGAGACATACGATCCTACATAGCAGGATTTTATGATCTCTGCAGTTAGATCAGGGAGAATGACAGGCGGCTTTGTTTACATCACTTGCCTGCCTTTCTCCCTCTCCACGGGGAGATCGCGAGTGACCGGCAGACATCGGGTCCGCCGGTCACACGCGCGGACTTGTTAGGGAACGAGCGGGGGCGGGAGCACGCCTCTGGCGGCGCGCTCTCGCCCCCTAGAGGCTCTCAGGCTAGCGACGTAGTACTACGTCACTTTGCCTGTACGGGGCTGACCGCCGCAATAGATAGTTAAGAAACCTTTTTACCCTTTTAACTTCTTCTTCATATTCTCTTCTTAACTATTTATTTACTTGATAGTTTTTTTGTTTATTTTTATATTTCTAATTATTAATATTTACATTTTTTAATTTTTATACATTTTATTTGTTAAAGTGGTTCTAAAGGCAGAAGGTCTATGCATTAAGATACAAAATGATCTGTGTGGAGCAGCCCCCCTCACCTCCCCTAATACTTACCTGAGCCCCATCTTAACCCAGCAATGTGCACGAGTATAAGAAACAGAAAAGCACCTCTAAGTGTATAACTTTATTTACTTATTTAAGACACAGCAATGATAACTAGCAACTCACAAGAGATGGTAAATTCAGGCTCATCAATAGACCGAACAGATTCCCTCCAGGTAGAATGTCCATACACACCGATCCGACATTAAGAGAGCACGGTCTGGTAGGAAGAGATGCCGGCAGCCTCCTATTCATTCCGGGTCCCAGGTTGAGCCGCAGGATGGAACGCAGTGCTGGGAGAGGCGTGTGATGTCATCGGGGATCTAGTTCCATCCTGCAGCTCAACCTGGGACCTGGAACGAATAGGAGACTGCCGGCAACTCTTCCTACCAGACCGTGGTCTCTGTATGTTGGATCGGCGTGCATTTACATTCCACCTGGAGGGGATCTGTTCTGTCTATTAATGAGCCTGAATTTACCATATTTTGTAAGTATCTAATTATCATTGCTGTATCTTGGAAATTAAGGTTTACATTAAAGGCGCTTTTCTGTTTCTTATATACCCTTTCCAGAGTTTGCCTTACTTCTGAGAAGAGCTGCCTCCATCTAGTGTTATATACTTTGTCACCACCAGCAGACCATTTAGTCTTTTATAGACGTTTTATTAACCAATCTTGGACTTTTACTCTGCTAAGTATTATCCATCACCAGATCTATACCTGATTTCCCTGAGCGCTTGCTATATTTGTTTATAATGAGGAGAGAGGGGGTAGGGCCGAGCCATGGCTCCGTGTCTGAATGGACACACAGAGCTGTAGCTCAACTCGGGTGCCCCCATAGCAAGCTGCTTGCTTTGGGGCACTCGATAGAAGGGAGAGCCCAGAAGCTTCGGCGGAGGAACGTGAGAAGAGGAGGATCTGGACTACTCTGTGCAAAACCACTGCACAGAGTAGGTAAGTATAACATGTCTGTTATATTTAAAATAAATAAAGAGACACTGTAGCATCACTTTAGTTTTTTTGTGTCACAAAGCATTGGATGACATTTTGCAATGCTTTGTATTAGAATCATCATTTTAGCGTCCTTTTAAAGAGGACAAATTACATGATAATATCTATACTTTTTAAAATGATTTCTTTTTTTTTAAAACTAAAACTAATCAAAATTTTTTTTTTTTTTTACGTCTGTGGATTGCAATTGAAAATGAATCAATTTTTGTAAGACATTCTAACCAAAAGAAAGCATTGTTTGTCTTAAAGTAGTTGTAAAGGTAAAAGGGGTTTTTCCTTAATGCATTCTCTGCATTAGGATAAAAAATGCCCCAACCACCTATACTTACCTGAGCCCAATCTGTATCCATCACTGTGCCTATCTGCAACAGCTCTTCTCCTCCCCCCTCACTCTCACAGGCTCGAATGAGAGCAGCGGGAGCCATTTGCTACTGCTGCTCTGTGTCAAAATCTTTGAGCAGAGAGCAAGCGACAGGGCCTAGTGGTGGACCCCAGAAGAAGAGGATCGGGGTCACTCTTTGCAAAACTATTGCACAGAGCAGGTAAGTATGACATGTTTGTTATTTTTATTAATTATTTTATTATTTTTACAATTACTTTAAAAAATAATATATGTATTACTTTGTTATTTTTAGTAATGGCAAAGTTATTGGTGAATAAAAAGGTCCCTAGCAGAAAAGAAAAAAACTGTTCTGGTCTAAAGTGGGTGTACAAGTATGAGAGCTGAACTGGTTAATAAAACCTCATATGACCAACGTATTATTTTTCCTTAAGGCCTTCCAGCAAGAGATAGCCTTGAACAACTACAAGATTGATCAAATTATTACTCAGGGAGAACAACTATTAGAAAAGAGTGAACCTCTTGATGCCGCTGTTATTGAAGAAGAACTGGATGAACTGCGGAGGTATTGCATGGAAGTCTTTGGTCGCGTTGAACGCTATCACAAAAAGCTCATCCGTCTTCCGGTATGTCTACAGTTACTGCTTCATGAACAGTAGATGCTAGCAGTGCAAATTATATTATTAAAAACTATAATAATTGCATATTATAATTTTTTCATCAATACTCAGAGATCAGTTTTAGTAGCGTTATTATCTTTCTTCCAGTTAAAAAAAAAAACAGGATACATTTTTCCCTTGTTATTATTTAGTTTTTAGCCACAAATTAAGGAAGGTTATCAATGGAGTGTCAGAAACTCATGCATCCAGAAGCATATGCAAGGCTGACATAGTTACATAGTTACATAGTTAATCTGATTGAAAAAAGACCATCAAGTTCAACCAACAAAAAAAAGCACACAAATATAAAACCTGCATATACACTATCCTATACCTACAGTTGATCCAGAGGAAGGCAAAAAAACCCCAATAAAGCATGGTCTAATTTGCTCCAGCGGGGAAAAAAAGTCCTTCCTGATCCCCCAAGAGGCAATTGAGTATTCCCTGGATCAACTTTATCTATACATATTAGTATCATGTTTTATTATATACATTTAGGAAAGAATCCAGGTCTTTTTTAAAACAATCGACCAAGCTGGCCAGAAACAGCTAATTCGTATTTTCCCAGCTCTTACTGTGAAGAAGCCTTTCCATATTTGGAGATGAAATCTCTTTTACTCCAGACGTAAAGAGTGCCCCTTTCTCCTCTGTGGTGACCTTAAGGTGAATAACTCTACACTGAGTTTACTAAATGGACCTATTTATACATACACTTATACAGATACATCCCATTAAACAAAATAATTCAGACTAAAAGAGATTGCACATATCTACCCCAAACACACTGTGTGCAGGGCTGTGCATCTGTCTATAAAACTCAGATGTGGGAGTGCATCCTTGCAGTTACTGAGGCTCCGTTGACTAAAACAGACTGCCTGCTTTGGAAATAAAAATAAATAGTTCTTCGTTCAGGAAGAGCTTCTGCGCTACAGTTGTTTCCTAACCTAGAATTTCACTTTTTTGTTCTTTCTGCCCTTTTTTTATAGTTGACGGATGATGAACATGACTTCTCTGACCGAGAGGTGGATGGAGATGAAACAATGGATCTGTCCGATCTGCAGTGGCACACAAAGAACTCAGGTGGCATCCTCTCACCTCTGCCTTCTTCAAATCACTCACTGTCCCTAATTGTTCCAATGAGGAGTGAAAGATCGGGTCGAGATACACCAGCTAGTGTGGATTCCATACCACTGGAGTGGGATCATGACTATGATCTCAGCCGGGATTTAGAAACCGCAGTCTCCCAAGCATTGCACTCAGATGATGAAGATGACAAAAGTTATTTTCTTCAAGGAGCAACTGGTTTAACTGGTAAAATACTCCATCTTTTACATGTTCATGTGTAGATGTAAAAGGTTATAAAGCTTTGAAGTGGCCTCAACAGACTGCTATTGTTGAGAGTACCGGCACCTTGACTCAAGGCAGATTTTCCTATAATATGTTCGTGTTGTCTTGCTTAAGGCTTTTACACACTGGCGAAATATCGCCCGGTATCAGCTAGTTCAACAGAAACCAGCCGACATTCGGCCAGTGTGTACAGCAGCCTGTCTGACAGAAGCCGACCTAACGTCTGGCTTCAGTTGAACGGGCATGCTGGAAAACCAGAAGCTGATCGGCATCTGATCAGCGCTGGTAAGCAATGGCTGCGAGCCCTGACCAGTGTGGTGGGGGGGGGGGGGCAATTCCCCTAGTCAGAACACTATAGCTCAGTGGAGAGATTGCTGTATTACCATTGCATAGTTACTACAGCGAGCAACCCGCAAGCTTCTGAGCTTTTTGTTTCGTTCAGCATGCTGAAAAAAACTGCCTGTGTGTTCAAGGCACTAGCTATGCAGTGTCAAAACCCTCTAGACTTACAACAGATTACTCTGAAAACTTATTCAATAAAACAGTGTATCTTTAATAGGTCTTACTAAAGTAACCTGAATGCAGAATGGTTGCTATGAATTATATTCAGTTTTGCACCTTTCGCTGTGACTGAAAAATTCTACTGCTGCATTTGTTAAGTAACTCATCAGGGTTCTCATTGAATATTTATCTTTAGAAGCTATGTTTAAAAATTCCTGCCAGTTTCCAAAAAATCCTGGCTAACTAGCATATCATTAAAACGTCATATGTTGATTTCTATTTTTCAGGGTTATAGTTACATGTGATTAGTTCCCTTTATTTAATGGATGTTTTATTGGTGTTTAAATCAGAAGATTGAGTTTACAACTGTTACTGTGTAAAACAACCTTAACTGACCTCATTATTTAAAATTGGGCAACCTACACTGTTGGCACAAACCTGAACTATGCAAATCCTAACTTTTGCAGAGAATGCCTAGGTCTGGCCCACCACCTTCTTTAACTCATTTAGTCATTGAGGCTGAACTTTACATTGAAAAACCAATAGAGAGTTGCCTTTGTTGACACAAGTTGAGATTTCCATATTAAAATGTTCTGGGATTTGACACTACTGATGGGCTTAACCTTCCTAGCGGTATTCCCGAGTGTGACTCGGGGTAAGATTTTAGTGCCAAAAGCGGTAACCCCGAGTCACACTCGGGGTAGCGCTAGGAAGATCGCTGGATGCTGGAGGAGGTTTTACTTACCTTTTCTCCGGGATCCAGCGATGTCTGCGAGCGGTGTGCGGCGGCGGAGCTCTCTCCCGATCGTCTGCGAGCCCCGGCTTCCGTCTCCGGCGACGTGACGTCCGCCGGGGGGTGGAACCGGCGGCAAATTCGAATGTAAAATGCACCAAACACACTGATATCGTTCAAAATAAAATAAAATCACATTACATTACCCCCCAGTGCCCTTTCCTGCAGTTTTACTGTACTTTTTATGTAAATATATGTATATATATATATACATATATATACAGTATATATATATATATACATATATATACAGTATATATATATATATACGTATATATATATACACATATACATATATATATATATACACACACACACATATTATATATATATATATATACATATATATGTATATATATATATATATATATATATATATATATATATATATACATACACACGTATATATATATATATATATATATATATATATATATATATATATATATACACACGTAATTCTTGTGAATGAGCAGCCCAAACCAACTGTATACATTATATATATATATATATATGTATATATATATATATATATATATATATATATATATATATATATATATATATAATATATGTATACATAATATATGTATACATACATATATATATATATATATATATATATATATATATATATATATAATATGTATAATAAATGTATACAGTTGGTTTGGGCTGCTCATTCACAAGAATTACATGCTTTCAGCACCTAAAATAATGGTACCGCTTTCAGCACCTAAAATCCAAAAGAATCATACCGCCAGGGAGGTTAAGACACTGTGCAGAGGTACAAACCAGCATCTGAGGGTACCTGCTTTAAGTTTTCACACCAGCTTAGCCAGTTCTACAGATGTACTTTAAATGTAAAACTGGCAGTACGTACATTTTTATGTGATGAACAGTGCAAGTTTAGAAATTCCCCGGAAAGTTATCAGCCCTTGAAAAAAACGTATGACATCTGAAATTTTCTTGTAATTTTTACTTACGTCGGGTGTTTGAAATGTTTGTATATTATGTTAAAATTACTAATATTTGTTCAAAGTTTGCATGACAGTTGTCTTGATCGTTTGGTTAATTGGTAGTGCTGTTATTGAGGTCCACCAATAGGTACGTGTGCACACATTGGAGAAGGAGTACAACTACATTTTTTTCAATTTAATCTCATTTTATTAAGCTTTAACACATTAAAGTACAAAAAAGCCACGCTTAAGTCAGACCACGGAGATATATGAAGGTCCCTGTAATGTTAACATTCACATATCAACACATGGGGATAATGCCTATCTAGGCAGTTGACAGTAATAACGTCATAGTAATGGTACATGTTGAAGATGGGAGGAACAACAATCCATAACGTATGGCATATGTATCCCACTAGATGCATAGAAACCAGATGGTCATAAAAGAATTTACAGATATATTGGATAAGAAGCCAAATGTTCCCATGAGCAAATTGTGATTGTGACCTCCTTTATGCAGTAGCCAATAATAATAAGGCTCAAAACAAAAGAAAAAGAGGGGGAATGAAAGTGTGTACATGGGGCGGGGGGCAGGGGCTTCCTGACTTTTATGACCAGATCCCAGCGGTATTATCCAGTCTAAACCTTATTGGAGATAAAGGAGGCAAAATTGGAAAAGTAATGGAAGTGATTCCAGACTGTCCATGTAAGGCTGTGAGCTTCAGTAACACTGTTTTTGTGCTGTTTCACCTCAATGTGTACAGGTGTAGTGAAGGTAGTAGGTGGCCAGGAGAGGAAGTTTGTTTCATGCTTTCCCATACAAGGTGGCTTGTGGTAGCAACTGACCTTGATTTAAAGCAATAATATATAAAACATGTGAGAGCTGATTGGGGTTAGACATTAAAAGGCCTCTGAGATATTTAAAATGCATTATTCTTAACTGGAAGTGGTTGCAGTTGACACATGCAGCATTTTGCTTTTTTAAACAGTAAGAAAAATAGTGGAAGTGTCCTACACTTCAAATTAATAACATTTCCAGATAATTTCATTTTATTGTGTATATTTTACTGCTAAAGACTGCAGTTGAGTGCTCGGTGCCTTTTAGCCCTTTAGAAACTGTAGAAATCTGGAAAACCATCTTAATGCTTGTGAGTTTTGAACAAGCATGGTATATCCAATATTGTTACAGATAGCTTCACTGTGACCGATGTATTAGGGACAAACTGGACTGTGTAGTTGCTTCTGATCTATAGATGGTGTAAGTCACATTTATCCAAAGGATCCAACAAATCTGGACAACTTCAACATACTCAGCCTATCCTTTGTCTTCACAGATGTAGAAATCCCTGAAAACCCTGAAGCCTACATTAAACTTACTGAAAATATTCTGAGAAAGTCCACTGGTAGGCTAAGTGCCGAGATAAAAAAACAAACAAAAAAAACTCTATGTATAATTATCACAGTTAGTCTGAACATCATGTCACAGCTTTAAATCCTTTCACTTTATCTAACATCTCCTATGTCACATGCCTGCCCCATTCTGCATGTATAACAGTGAATAATAACCTAACCTTTATATTTAACACCAAATTAGCAAAAATAAAACATTGTTAATCAGGTATAGCTTTGTGACCTATATTATTATGCAGTATCAAAAATATCGCTAAAAAAGCATTGCATCTCCTGGGAACATGTGCTGGACAGGTGCACATGCTGGGGTTGATTTACTAAAGGCAAATTGACTCTGCCCTTTGCAAATGCAGTTGCTTCAGAGCTTAGTAAATGAGGGGAAGCTCTGATGATTTTCATAATCCAATCATGTGCAAGCAAAATTAATTTTTTTTTTCCTTGCATGTGATTGGATATTCTTTGTAAAAGTGAAGCTTTACCTCATTTACTGAGCTCTGGAGCAACTACACTTGCAAAGTGCACAGTCTATTCACCTTTAGCAAATCAACTCCACTATGTTGTGTAATGTGTGCTTCATTAAAAAAATACGCAGATTGTTTCTGTAACCCTATAAAAGTACTAGGATATGTGCTTTGTACTTTTGTACAATGCATATCTCTAAACTTAAAGCGGTAGTAAACTCTTAAAATTGATACCACATTTAAGCATTATATCAATCAAACTACTACTTATCAATCAAATTACTTGTTTTCAATTAAAACGCCACTAATAGTATGCATCAAAAGAGATTGTGAAACACTCCTGCTTGTTCCTAGCCGCCGCCATCACAACCGAGGTCTTCCGCGTTTGTGCAGTACCTTATTTCTGCCCTCAGTATGTTTCCCTAGCCATAATCTTGCGCATGTGCATTATTTGCCGCATCCAACCCTTATTTTCATTCCCAGTGGCTAAGGAAACCTTATGCAGTGAAAAGGAGCCGATTGTGTTGCTGTCTTACTCCAGAGTCTTGAGGAATCTCGGGGCTGACAACGACAGTAGGAACTGACGCAGTCCTGCCATAGACCCAGCAATTTTCCAGCAGCATAAGCTTGCCTAAAAATTAGGGCTAACGGCTCATGCGTGGGTGAAGTCATTTAAAAGAAAAACAATGATTACTCGGAAAGAAGATGAGAATAAAAAATTACAATAAATAACATGGCCTGCTATTATTATTTAGAGAAAAGTGATCACAATGGGTATAAAAACTGCTTTAAAGGTGACTGTTGTTACCCATAAAGTTTACTGAAAAGCTTTTAATATTCCTAAAATGCACCTTTATCAACAAAATAATATACATATTCATTGACCTGATAAGGCCACCCAAAGACGTAAGATCATGATCAATGAACCCTGCAATTTTTATTTCATATTTCCAATATTTGCATAATGCTATAATAATAGTAAACTGATGTGTATGTGATGTAAGCCAATAGGAAAGACTGTAAAAAATAAATAAATAAATAAATAAAACACACTACATTTGTTACATATTTATTACAAGTATATTTATATCTGCCCACAGTGGCTTAGTGGTAATCTACCATTTAAAAAAAAAAAAAAAAAAAACCTTTATGTTGAAAATCAGTATTGGGTTTGTATAAAATTAAAGGATTCAAACCCAAAAACAGATGTAATAACAGCAGTAGGTTTCTGTTTTTTGGCTAAGAACAGTTTCATCAAGCATAGAAAAGTGTTTCATCAAGTGTTTTTATAACTGTGCATGACACTGAAATCTCAAAAAACTACAATTTTTTTCGTTCAATGCACTGATTAAACAAAAAAAAAAAAAAAAAAAAACATAACAAATCACTAATGTATGGCCACCTAAAGGAAAAAAAAAGCTGAAAATTAATGAGGATGTAGTCACTTAATATAAGGAATGGTAAGTTGCAATATATTGCAGTTTTGTCCTTAGGTTTAGATACGCTTTAAAAAACAGCAAAAATGATTCAGCTGTGACTCACCAAAATTCTAAGAAACCTTTATGGGAGATGCAGCTTTAAATCAATATGAACAATTACTATTAATCAAATATAATTTTCTCGATATACAGCGAATCCAAGACATTGGTAAAAATACCTGACAAATATTTAAAACAATAATAATTCTTTTTGTAGGAAATGCAGAAAGGAAATATGTGAATCATCAATAAATACATTTAATTCATTTAATTGATGGCCACTGAGGTTTATTTATGTTTTACTCTGCAAAGGAATAATTTGGAGGTGTATTAATAACAACCAGCATAATGCTTTTCGTAGAAACATTATAAAGATGGGTATTATCCTTGCCTGTTACCAGTTGACTCAACAGTTGTCAACTGGGTTCACCCCTTACAGTAACTCAAAGCTAACTTTATGCATCAGAGATCTGAATCTTCTGCATGTTTACCGACCTTTACCAGCAGTCCTGCATCTGTTCTTAAAACAAATTTGACTTCCCTTACAAATTGCAATGTTCATATTGGCTTTCTTCTCTTGCTTCTTTTTGGAAGTGGCACACGATAATGCAGTTTTTAAAAAACCTGTAGACGTGTACTCACAGTTAACATACGATGAACTCATTTGAGCTTCTTTCATTTAGCAATAGGAAGGGAATCAGAGTTCCTGTTCTTTTTCATTCTTTTTTTAATTAATTTTTATATGGTACAATCATTACTTGCCTGGCTATCTATGTCACTTACTGACACACCCAACAGTTAATGCTTCTGTTATTCTCTGCATGCTTGCTACATTAGTTATTCTATATGCTTAACCCATGTACAAATGTTGAGAATGCTTAGCTCAGGATTATTATTTTTCATTCTGTATCAGGAGAGTCTGGTTTGTTAGAATCACAGATCCGTCAGTTAGACAAAGCACTGGATACCAGCCGCTTCCATTTACAGCAGACAGAGAATGTCATTCGCAGCAGAACCCCCACTGGACCTGAACTAGATTCAAGTTACACAGGATATGTAAGTATTGACAGTGGGGAATCCAACTGTTTATTCTATATGGATGCCTCTGAAATGTCAGAGCTGTGTGCCTGCATCATTAATGACTCCCATGCCAACCAAGAAAAAAAAAAAATCTGTTCCAAAGTCAATGTTTTAAAGGGACTCTGTCACCAGCTGGATGATGTTAGAACAGAATCACCCCATAAAAAATGAAAGGGATACTAACCTTTCCACGAGAGACGGCAATGGAAATCTTTGATCTCTTCATGAGCTTTGATTGATGCTGCTTTGCATCTGCATCCTGTAGTGGCGTAAAAAAACCACAGCACACAGCAGGTGATGCTTTTTTTAATACACCTGGAAGTGTTGCATAGCAGTAGCCGCTGGATTAAATGAAGAAAAATAATATTTTCTTTGTTACCTGCTGGAAAAGTGAATATTCCTCTTCTTTTTTAACAGGTTTATTCTGTTCTAATGTCTTTTATCAAATGACAGGGACACTTTAAGCTATAGATTTAATCAGATTAGTATATGATATGCAGGAGCAATTAAAAAAGTACCATTACACAGTGAGGGGCATTTATAAAATCAGATCAGAGGTTCGCGACTCCTGTTTTCCATCTACTATATTAGATCTTAGTAGCAAAGACCAACCACGGCAAAAGTGTTGCTGCATATGATCAGTGCCCAGACAAGGTAATCTAGAGCCCAGGGCGAACATGCCAAACTGCACAGCACAATCCCCCCACCCCTCCTAGCAAAAATCCCTCCCAATCCCCCCTCCTAGTACAAATCCTCTTCCGCTATCCCACCTCCCAACACAAATCCCCATAAATCACCACTCCAGCACACATACCCAAATTTCCCCTCCTAGAACAATTCTTACTGCCTGCTGCCTCCCAAATTTGCTCTTCCAACAAAAATCCCCTCCAATCCCCTCACAGCTCCCTTCCCAACTCACATGATACCACAGTGCCCATGGCAGCCACCCCACCTAAATGATTGTTGTGATAATTGTTCTAGCTAAATACTGACAGTATTGGTAAAAAAAATAGCAATTCATATACACATGGTCCTACTTTAAGCCAAGCAAGAAATCTTAATGTTCTTGGTAAGAATGTACATTATATGGCAAAAGGTTTGAGGTCACTTGACAGTTTTACATGAAGGACCAGAAGACCGGCTTTTCATTTCAGCCCAAGTGTGTTCAATAGGGTTGAGGTCAGGGCTGTGTACAGTGCAGTTCCTCCACACCAAACTTATTACACTATTTTATCTCTTTATGGATCTTGCTTTGCACATATATATATATATATATATATATATATATATATATGAATATATATATATATATATATATATATATATATATATTTAGATTTTTACCTCTCCGTAGATGGATATTGATGAGCAAAATTCATTACATAAACATATACTACAAAGAATATAGTGCTGCGCCACAAAAGAAGAAACAATATAAATACAATTCAGTTATAAACAATCCAGGTGGCGATCAATGGATACAAGTTGCGATGTCTCCGATCCTTGCACTACATCTGTGCACTCTGCATCTCTCCCGGTGGAGTATGGGGAAGATAGAGGACAAAGACTAGTGCTCTCTATATATAAATTAATTTCATATAAAATAGTAACACTTACATATACAGCACATCAAGCAAAGGACAGGCAAAGAAAGTAGGGCTGGCTGACAGTGGAGTAGCGTAGGACAGTAGGCTCCTCCCCTATACGCATTACGTCAAACATTTGACTTCCTAAGTAGGGGTCAAACGTGTGACCTAACGCGTACAGAGGGTGGAGCCTACTATCCTATGCTACTCCACTGTCAGCCAGCCCCACTTAATTTTCCTGTCCAGCCTGCACAGCTTGATGTGCTGTATATGTAAGTGTTACTATTTTATATGAAATAAATTTATGTACGGAGAGCACTAGTCTTTGTCTTCTATCTCTCCCATACTTCACCAGGAGAGATGCAGAGCGCACAGATGTAGTGCAAGGATGGGAGACATCGCAACTTGTATCCATTGATTGCCACCTGGATTGTTTATATCCCTGCAAGGGAATTGCCAGTTCTGACCTGCTGGTAAAACAGGGGTCAGAACGTGAGGTGAGCGGCCATCCATTTATTGGTGAAGGAGAGCGCAACACTGGAATATGTACAAGAGCACTTGAACACTTTTCAATTACTTTTTTTTGATGTTGCACATGTTTGCACATGCTATTTTTGCACAACTTTGGGACATTTGCAATACTTAATTTATCATTTATTGCACTTATGACATGCACACTTGTACATAATTGAATTATATTTATATTGTTTCTTCTTTTGTGGCGCAGCACTATATTATTTGTTGTAGCAAAAGCATATTTGGTGACAGCAACCGCTTACACATTTTTAGTTTGATTATTTTTTACACGCTCTTCAGATTTTGATTTAAGCATTTTGGATTGTGGTCACACTGATTTACTTTCACTTTAGATTTCATTACGTAAATAGTTTACCTGTTGCTCTAGAACTCTTTTTGATTCTTTTGAACAACACACCGCAAAAAATTCTTCCTAATTTTTAAACTGTCAGCCCACTTAAAATCGATATTTTAGTTTTTGATAGATGTCAAAGAGGTAAACATCTGACAGTTTCTTATAAAACTCTATTGGGGAAACGTCTGTTCCTGGATCTGCACACCTGCAGTGGTGATTTTGAGGGATTCTCGCTGCCTTTGTGATTAACTTTATAGCTTATAGAACACAACAGGAGAAAATAGAACACACCAAGGTTGATGCAAGCAACAAAATCTCCAACAGAGTCAGGAACTATGACTAGCAAAACTTTCTGTTGGTGTACAGGCTTGAGTCAGCCCATCATTTTCCACAAATAACTAAAATATATTTTTTTGATGTAGACTTGACAGTTTATCGATTTTTTGTCACATTTTTGTGTGTATTCCAGCTACTTATCAAACATGTAACAAAAATGGCAGGGACCCACCAAAAGCATATTGCTTTCACTAGCTTATTCTGTTTAATATTATCAATGTTGTTGTTCTTTAGATGAGGCTTCTTGGAGAGTGTCGGGGTAGCATAGACACTGTGAGGAGAGTAAGCGAGAAATTAAAAGAGGAAGAAGAGAAACTCTCAGGTTTCATTAACCTAAACAGCACAGAGACACAGTCTGCTGGTGAGTAGTATGTAAGGGTTTATACTTACCTGTTAAAACCTAAAATAGTTTATGACATATATATGCATTGATATTCTGAAGTAAACAATAATTTATAATTATTGTGTGGTAAGAGACAATGGACTAGTCAAACATCTGATGGCTTAGAGGTCCATTTATAAACAATTTGATGGCCAGTTCAACTGACATGGTTTTATACTTACCTGTTAAAACTTAAAATAGCTTATGACATATATATGCATTGATATTCTGAAGTAAACAATAAATTATAATTATTGTGTGGTAAGAGACAATGGACTAGTCAAGCATATGATGGCTTAGAGGTCCATTTATAAACAATTTGATGGCCAGTTTACCTGACATTTATCCAAAATTTGCTCAATTTTCTGTGAGCAACATTCATCTTATGTATAAGGCAAAATTACGGGACATTTGCTTAACATTCACCCAGCAAAAACCCAGCTTTCGTGACATTTGAGGACATGCAATCTCAATAAAGAGATGTACTTTTTAAAAGGGCGATTATTACCTTCCCTGTACAATCATCTAATATACTCTTATTTTGTAAATAATATTTAGAAAATGTGGAATCATTTCATTTTTTACTGAAATTCAATGGTTGTGAATAGTAAGGGCTGAACCTGTGCTTTAAGTCCTCAATCACATGGCCATACCGATCCATACACCTGTGCGAAAGGCTGTCTTAAGCCATGTAGGATGCACAGGTGTTCCATGCAAGGAGATGCAGGCAGCCTGTTCAATTCAATAACAGTTGGCTGGACCTGCACAGATCTCCGCGTGCATCCCAGGGTATATCAAGTCTGCCACTGAAATAGAAGGACTGACTCCTTAAATATTTTTAGCTTTTCAAAAGGAACTTCAGTTTTACTTAATTTTTCTGTTTATATCATTGCTGTCCCAGGTGTTATCGAGCGATGGGAATTAATTCATGCACAGGCCTTAAACAAGGAACTCAGAATGAAACAGAAACTCCATCAATGGCAGCAGTTTATGTCAGATCTGGACAACATCATGGATTGGTTGGGAGAAACAGAGGAGGAGCTTGAACAGCTTCGCCAGCTTGATGTCAGCACAGATATCCAAACTATAGAACAAAGAATCAAAAAGCTAAAAGTAAGTTATTTCCACAGTACTGCATTACCATGTGCATCCAATAATAAAGGTAATGAAAAAGGGTGTAGATAAACATGTGTAAAAAAAAATGTACTGGTTTCAACAAAAGCAGCATTAAACCCAAAAGCAAACATTTATGGTGCCATAGACAGAACATTATAACCATTTTAAATAATTGTATTCAAATTTATTACATAAAATAAAGAGACAATGAAACCTGCATTGAATATAATTGGCCACGGCTCTTCTTCCTCTGCTCCCGCTGACTGTTTTTATAACGGTTATTTACCTCTTTTTATAGGCAATTTCCACACTCCAAGGTTTGAAATTTTCTTTATTTTGACCAATCATATGAAGTACCAACTGACCAATAACTATTAGCAGTTACATGACCAATCACGTTAGATATATATTTACAATGCCATGCCATGGCCCCATACATGTTAGACAGGTACATTCTGACCTGTCTCCCATTTTCAATATTTTGAAGTTTAACCAATTCTTAGATGTGATAGCTGCCTTGATTTTCTTTTCTAGGCCTTCTTTCTTTCTTTCTTCTGTTTTCATCAGGCAACTCAGCCAATAAGTCTGTTGTTTTTCAAAAGAACATGCTTTCTTTTAGATGTATCAGTTTACAGGGATGAGACAAAATATTTAACACTGACAGGGGTGCTTACAATGATCACCTTTTATATGTTTATTTAAAACCTTTATCCTAAAAGAAAAAAACTTTTTGCTGTAACTGCTTATAAAGTATAGGCTGGAATTTGGCTTCAATTTGTTTTGTTTATCTAAATCTGCTAGTCCATCTAACATTCCCTAGCCCCCCCCTCCCCCCAGACTGGCAATTCTGCTGTTTAAAGGTACCCCTGTGGTTCTTCATCCAGAGTATGGGCACTATAATACAGGAGGTGTGTTACTGGCCAAATGACCAGGTGAAAACAGAGGGGTAAAAGGCCAAAAAAAAGACAACTAATGCAGCTACCACATCTAAGGTTTGGCAAGCTGCAATATATTATATTTTTGGTTTTGGGTTTAATACCACTTTAACTATTCACTAATGTCTGTCTGTTTTTGTTAAATGGATGTGCTAATTTAATTGTGCACTCTGTAAGAGCAGTTGCTCCAGAGTTTATTAAATGAGCAGAAGCTCTGCTGACTTCCATCATCCAATCATTTTATAATTTTCCTTGTACGTGACTGGTTATTCTCTTCTCTGGAGCAACTGCCCTTGCAGAGTGCAACTGCATCTATTTGCCTTTAGGTAAATTAACCCAGAGATGTGTAATATGCAATTCTGCCATCATTCTATCTATAAATGGCCTCAGTTTTGCTTGAGATGTGACTGATCCAAGCACTGCTATCAACAATATAGTCAGCGATGTTCTCAGCATTTAATGTACATATCTTCCAGCATGCTGAAAATTCAATACAGCAGCTCAAAGCCCAACTTTAGACATTTGTTTGGATAGAGCAGGAAGAGAAAGAGCGTCCCGTAAATTAGTATTTTTTTTGTTTTTTCATTCAGCCAGCGGGTTGAGCACAGAAAATGACCCAATTCCCCTATTAATATATTTGAGGTGGATGGGAGAATCACTCTCACTTTTCTATTGGAATCTGACAAAATGAAGACTTCCCCGCTATCACAATAAACTGATCAGCGCCGCCAGCTATAGCTAATCGCACAGACATTTTCCAACAGACTTCTGTAAGACCAGCCAGTTGGAACATTTCCTCACGATTAGCGCCACCGGTTATAGCCGCCACCAGAACACAATAGCTCAGTGGGAGGGATTTCTCCATCTATCTCGTGTGAATGAATGAGGGAATCGAGTCATGCATGGGCCGACTAAGACCTTTTTTAACCACTTCAATACCAGGCACTTTTTCCCCTTCCCACCCAGGCCAATTTTCAGCTTTTAGCGCTGTTGCATTTTGAATGACAATTGCGCGGTCACGCAACACTGTAACTAAACTGAATTCATGTCATTTTTTTCCCATAAATAGAGCTTTCTTTTGGTGGTATTTTTATTGCTAAACAAATAAAAAAAGACAGAAAAGTTTGAAAAAAAAAAAAGTTTTTTTGTTTATGTTATAAAAGTTTGTAAATAGATAAGTTTTTTCCTGCACTGATGAGGAGGCACTGATGAGGAGGCACTGATTGGGTGCACTGATGGGGTGGCACTAATTTGCGGCACTGATAGGCGGCACTAATATGCGGCACTGATGGACTCTGATATATAGCACTGATAGGTAGCACTGATATGCAGCATTGGTGGGCACTGATAGGCGGCATTGATGGGCACTGATAGGCGGCACTGATAGGCGGCACTGATGGCACTGATAGGTGGCACTGATGGGCACTGATATGCAGCACTGATGGGCACTTATAGGCAGCACTGGTGGACAATAATGGGCACTGGTGGGCGGCACTGATAGATAGTAATGATGGGCACTGGTGGGCAGCACTGATGGAGAGGGCACTGGCGGGCAGCACTGATGGCGAGGGCACTGGCGGACTCCCTGAGCACTGATTGCCATCCCTGGTGGCCATGGTGGGCATCCCTGGGATCATGGGTGGGCATCCCTGGTGGCTCTAGTGGCACCCTCCCTAAGGGTCTGCACTGGTAATCAATGCTCTGATTACCAGTGCAGACCCCCTCTGTCAGGAGAGCCACAGATCGGCTCTCCTCTACTCGTGCCTGTCAGGCACGAACTGAGGAAAGCCGATCAAAGGCACTTCTTGTGCACTATTGTGCACTATGTGACCAGCTGTGATTGGACACAGCTGTTCACATGGTAAAGAGCCTACGTCAGTAGGCTCTTTACCTGGATCGAAGGTGCGGTGAGTCCGAGCGACACACCGCAGCACTGAACGCCAGTCATATGACGGCGTGTCAGGATAATACAACCACGTTCCCGCCATCAATTGCCTATAGGACGGGCGGGAAGTGGTTAAAAAATGATTCCAATTTGCAATTTTCCACTTCTTGGTACAACTGTAAAAGTCTTTGTAAATGAAAAGTGGGGTGACAATAAAAAAAAGGACATCAATTTAATTTGGGTACAGCGTCGCACAACCGTGCAATTGTCCGTTAAAGTAACGCAGTCCCGAATCGTAAATAATGGCCTGGTCATTAAGGGTGTAAAACCTTCCGGTCCAAAAGTGGTTAATAAAAGCAAATTTAGTTTTGAAATACTTTCGAAGGACATTCATCAAGTTATTGAATACACTAAGATCTATCACACGGATATTCATTTTCAAAAATCTTCTAGTCTATGGCCAGCCTAACCATATTGTATCAATTGTGTTGCATGTCATATAAACTACAAAAAAAATAAAAATAAATAAAGTGTCTGCGCATAATCCTGTTAAGGTAATTGGTAAGATCATTTTTGTTCATGAATTACTAGAAAATGAGAGTTGTGTGATGAGCTCCTGCACTTTATGCTATTCCTTTATTTTAAAAACAGTAGTCTTGTAATATTAAAAGATGATAACAATAAGTGAGGTCCCATTCTTACCAGAAAGTCACTCTGTGTCCTGATATCGGCGTGAAAATAAAAGGAAAATCATTACAAGGGAAAATCTGAAAGCCCCATTTGGTCTACTTTACATCTATATGTAACTAATGTAGAAACTAAAGTGGCAATATTCAGATATTTTTTTCTATGCACTTCTAGAATTAGGCATATCTGCAACTGATAAATAACAAATATCTTTTTCTTCTTCCACTTGCTTATTTCAGGAACTTCAGAAGGCTGTAGACAGTCGGAAAGCTATTGTGCTGTCCATTAATCTCTGCAGCTCCGAGTTCACTCAGGCAGATACTCAAGAGAGCAAGGATCTTCAAGAGCGCCTGAGCCAAATGAACTTGAGATGGGACCGTGTGGGCAGCACATTAGAAGATTGGCGCTGTTCACTACAGGATGCTTTAATGCAGTGCCAGGTTTGTAACAGACTCCATTATTTACAAACTTGTCAAGTGGTATGTTTTGTTTTTTTTTTTGCGTGTAAAACAGGTTCACTCAGTGCTTTATTCAAAATCTAGAATGCATTAATTCCATCATTTTATTTAAAAGAAATCTGATTTCAAAATACAGCAACATAGATTTTAGTTTTATCAATGCAGTTGCATTGTATCCATATACTGCCATTTGTCATTTAATGAATATTAGGGAACATCTTGACACTGTAGGGTATATTTCAGGTGAATCTGACACTTAATAAACATTAACTGCGGGTGAATGTCTCGGGTGCATGTATTTGTAATTGTGATTTATTCACTATCAGCGAACGTTTGGTGAAAGTTACATTCATTGCTTTATAATTATGTGTGTTACAAAGCTGTCTGATAATATTCCAGCTGTAGATAGGCACCTCTGTTCAGCACGTCAAAGGGTTGGTATTTTAGTGGAGGCGGATAGGTTGAGTCAATCTTTGTCTTTTATATGTTTTCAATACTCAACGAGCAAGATACCCCTGACTCTGGGCCTGCCTACCAAGGGATTTAAAGTGGTTGTAAACCCTTACATATACCCAGTGAAGTGACTGGCCTCAGGTGATACACAGAGATTTTAAAAAAATCCTCCTACGTAAGTTGCAGCTGTTTATCTGCAGTCTTCTCTTTTCTACATCCGTCCAAAGTTCATATTTTAAAAAGCTTACCTGAGCTATCAGAAAAAAGGGGATGGAGAGCTGAAATTACACTCTGCAGAGCTCAATGAGGAGAGCTCTGAGAGCTAATTGGAGGGAAAGGTCCCCCCATAACACAACACACAGGAACAAAGCTGAGGTGTTAAATCACAGACTGTGTGCTGGAGATCCCTCCCCGTCACCATTTTTTCTCTTGGTGCCAGAGAAATTTGTTAGAAGTGACTCATGCAGATAGCAGAGGAAGGAGGTATTAGAAAGAAATGGCACTTAAGCCAGCCATAGCTGGTGCAATTTTCTTTCCTGCAACCACGGGTTGTGCAGTGTTGCCTTATGAGGAGTTTATGTGTAATCTCCATTAGTAACTGTAAATAGATGTGTGTCAATGTATGGATGAGATATTGAATTTTGTTTTCAACTGATATTTGATATAAATTATATGAAGGTAAGGGATGTGAAACCTGTCTGCAGGCAGTAGTAATTTGATTAGCAAGTCCTTTTGAAATGCAGGAATGTAGTTAGGTTGGGCTACTTCTCATTCAGCTTTTGGGGCCTAGGAAATAATTGATAATAGGCTGTGTCACTTCCCTTGTTATCTCAGCTCCCATTTCAAAGACTGTCTCTTTAGATATGCAATGAAGGTGGTTGTCTGTTCAAGGATGGACAATTTGCCCAGAAGATGACCTAGCATGATTAATCCCCCCCCCCCCCCCCCAGAGAGGAGGGCTATCGAGAGGCTGGGTTATGTAAAATTTAGGGGATGGGGAAATTTTCCAATCCTGAATGAGATACGCTCAGAGGGAGGAGAAGGATAAGATTGCTACACCAATCAGAATGGCTCTAAGCAAGGTGAGATAGATCTATATTATTGAAGACGGGAAGGAAAAAATTCTCTTGCATTCAGCAGACTAGAATAAAACTCTGTGAGAATGGTAACTATGGAATGTACCTCCTGCATTTAAGTGTATACATGCTTGTCCTATTTGTTATCTGTATGGCAGTTTGTATCATTTTGTTATGAATATCATACTCTATATTTATTCAGTTAAACTATGAATATTTTCAATTTTTGTATGTACTAGAGATAAAATTGTTGTGAATGAATTTAGGCTTCCAGGCTATATACCAATAAAATTAATATTGCTGTTTTGAAGCTTTCACTCATGGTCAAAGAACTCTCATTTAACCTGAATATTGTCTGAGGTATCATAAATCTCAGAATAGACATTACAGGTAACATGCGGGGACAGTGATTACCGTTAGTGGCTATAGCCGCTGGCAATAATTGCATGAAAACTCCGGCATGCTGGTTGTACCCAAGTTGATTGATCGATCAACTTGGGTAAAAACAGCCTGCCCATACATAGTTCAAAACTCAGCTTGTCCTGCTGAACCTGCCAAGATTCTTACTTTCTATGGCCGGCTTTAGTGCTCCTAGATTGAGACAGTACACACTATTGAGGAATATACTTTGTTCATATTTCATACCTGAGGTTTACAACCACTTTAATTAGCTGTCAAGCCATTTAATTCTCCATCATGTACGTCTAAAATATTAGTTTTGTGTTGATTTAAAGATTAGCTCAGTCTGTAAAACGAAAAAAAAAAAAAAAAAAACAGTCATGCTAAGCTTGTGTAATATCACTTTCTGTCCATTATTATCATTGTTACTAATGACAATTATTCTTTCTGTTCAGCTGTAGTGTAGCCAGTGGAATGCCCCAGTCCACTGTATAATGAATTGACATTTTAAGGAATATCTTATAAGCTGTCCAATGTACTGATCATGTACTGTACAGAAGCAGTATTAATAAGATCAATACTTATTATATGTTTTTTTTTTTTTTTTACATTAAAAACATAATAGGCATCTGTTCTAAGTCATCCCAGCAGGACAAGCATATAAGCTGGTAACCCCATAGGTGGAGTGCCAGCAGTCTTTACCCCAGCTAGCCGATACTAGCTTGAAGGCAAAGGGGATGCTTTTTAAAGGCAACATTTTTCTTATATTGCTTTGATAGGGAAACATTTTTTTTTGTACTGCAGTTATCAATCTCAATAAGAAATTTATTTTAACTAGAGTAAGATGACAGAGTCCAGAATAGTTTTTTTTTTAAATCAGCATAGGAAACCCAACATATTTCTGGGGTTCACACACTCCCCTTTCATTAGCACCATTAAGTTACGCATTTCAGCAATGCCTGGACTCAAAAGGGTTTGAAAGTGCTTAGAGATATAACATTACAGTTTTGTAACAGCAGGTAATGCAGCGTGAATGGTTTAGGGTGGCAGTCTTGCACTACCCTTGAAACATATTATATGTGGAACTGGACCTTTACAATTCTGGCTATACTTCTGCACATTTTATTTATTTATTTTTTTTTTTTGCTTTAAAAGTAAACTTTGTTAAAAAGAAAGAATGAATAATACTTACATTTGCATATAATTTTTCTATACAAGCATTTTGCTTAAATGCATTTATGTGGAAAAAAATATATATAATGTAAATGTATTGTAAAAACCAAATCACTGGCTATGAGAAATTGCATATGAAACATAATAATTTTTCATGCATCTGGGCCTGTATATAAAATGTAGAACACCACGTGCTTCTACCCTTTTGTATGTTTTTATAAACATTTATCTTTAAAATGAGTTATAACCACTAGAGTTATTGGAGTTGATTTACTAAAGGCAAAAAAAAGTTCACTTTGCAAGGGAATTTGCACTTTTCCTGGGCATTTTTACTTAGCAAAGAATATCCAATCACCTACAAGAAAAAAAAAAAAAACAGTATTTTTGCTTGTACATGATTGGATTATGGAAGTAAGCAGAACTTCCCCACATTCACGAACTGAACTCCCCATGCAAAGTGCAAATTTCTTTGCAAAGTGAACAGCCTATTTGCCTTTAGTAAATCAACCTTATTATGTTGGACTGGATTCTTTCCTAGGTGTACATAATATAAATGGGTACTAAAATTTATAGGTAAAGTTGATCCAGGGAATATCCTATTGCCTCTTGGGGGATCAGGGAAAAATTTTTTTCCCCTGCTGTAGCAAATTGGATCATGCTTTGCTGGGGTTTTTTCACCTTTCTCTGGATCAACAGCGGGTATAGGATTGTGTATATGGGAATGTATGGTTGGGTTTTCTTTACTGTTTTTTGTTTTTTATTGGTTGAGCCAGATGGACTTGTGTCTTTTTTCAACCTGACTAACTATGTAACTATATGTTTAGTTTTGAAATATTGCTTCAAAATAATAGATTGAAAATGAAAAGATAAAGAAAAAAAATCTTAAATTGTGTTCAAAGCATTACCAATTGCATGGGTCTTTTTACTGAAGGATTACTGTAAAACAGTAAAGCTCATTAAATCAGTTTATAACAATTAATGTTTTACCTTCTTTGTAGTTTATTTCCCATTGAATTCTTGGCATTGGCATTTTCTCAGCAAATGCAACTCTTTTGCTCCTCCCTAGCTTCCCTCAGCCAATTTTAGGCCTCTTGCACACTGCTGCCTAAAAACTCATTTTAGGCATACTGGTGCTTTTTACTGATCTAAATGCTGTCCACAGTTTTCAGTGTACCTGTATACACAGGCATGTAGACATGCACTGCGTATAGGTGAGTAAAAAAACAATACCAAAATCTGAGTTTCTGGTCAGTATTGTATGTGCTTATGCATGCAAATAGGTGCATACATGTGTAAAATGTCAATTTTGAAGAGGTTAAAATTCCATTCTGAGACCTAAAATGTATTTTACTCGTGTACACTCATGACTGAGCGCAAATACACACAAATACGTGAAAAATAAAAGCAAAAAATTTTGTTCAGGAGGACTGATGTTTAACCCCTTCCGTACCGCGTCATGTAAAATGACGTCGGCACAAATCCTTTCTCGATCCGGGCCGACGTCATATGACGGCGCCCGGATCTCCCCGCTACTGCGCGCCCCCGGGGGCGCGCAGCGCGGCGATCGGGGGTGAGGCTCGTCCCTCGGACTGAGCCCAACCCCGATCAAGGTAAACAGCCAATGAAATTGGCTGTTTACCACGTGATCGGCTGTGTCAATCACAGCCGATCACATGAGCGGCTCCAGCGCGAGCCGCTCGTTCCTTCCTTAATGCGCGCCCCCGGGGGCGCGCAGCGCGGCGATCGGGGACGAGGCTCGTCCCTCGGACAGAGCCCATCCCCGATCTAGGTAAAGAGCCAATGAATTTGGCTCTTTACCACGTGACCGGCTGTGTCCAATCACAGCCGGTCACAAATGTCATCAGAGAACACGGTAACTAGCTGTCACCGTGTTCTCCTCCTCACACACTGATCCTGTGTGAGGAGGAGATTGTGGTAACAGCTAGTTACCAATCATAGTGCACCCCAACCACACTGATTGCCCCCCCCCCAATAAAGAGCACCTGTCACTAGCCCATCAAAGTACCCGAGTACCTGTCACCAGCCCATCAGGTACTCAGATGACAGGTACTCGGGTACTCTGATGGGCTGATGACAGGTACTCTGATGGGCTGGTGACAGGTACTCGGGTACTCTGATGATGGGTACTCGGGTACTCTGATGACAGGTACTCGGGTACTCTGATGACAGGTACTCTGATGGGCTGGTGACAGGTACTCGGGTACTCTGATGACAGGTACTCGGGTACTCTGATGATGGGTACTCGGGTACTCTGATGACAGGTACTCGGGTACTCTGGTGACAGGTACTCTGATGGGCTGGTGACAGGTACTCGGGTACTCTGATGACAGGTACTCGGGTACTCTGATGACAAGTACTCGGGTACTCTGATGACAGGTACTCGGGTACTCTGATGACGGGTACTCGGGTACTCTGATGACGGGTACTCGGGTACTCTGATGACAGGTACTCGGGTACTCTGATGACAGGTACTCGGGTACTCTGATGACAGGTACTCGGGTACTCTGATGACAGGTACTCGGGTACTCTGATGACAGGTACTCTGGTACTTTGAGTACCCGTCATCGGAGTACCCGAGTACCTGTCACCTACCCAACAGAGTACCCGAGTACCTTCCACCTGCTCATCAGAGTACCTGACACCTGAAGTACCCGAGTACTTGCCACCTGCTCATCATTACCCATCACTACTCATCAGTACTCATCAGTACCCATCAGTACCTATCACCTATTAGTATCAGTACTGATCATCCGTACCCATCAGTACAGTATCAGTATCACCTATCAGTATCAGTACTACTCATCAGTACCTATCACCTGCCTGTCACCTGCCCATAAGAGTACCCGAGTACCTGTCACCTGCCTATCGGAGTACTCGAGTACCTGCCACTTGCTCATCAGTACCAGAGTACCTGTCACCTGCCCAGCAAAGTACCCGAGTACCTGTCACCCTTCATACAGCCACCATGTCTAAGTCCAAAAAGGTTAACATACGTCGTCCGTTTAAACCTAAATACCGGTGTTATGGCAGCAGATAGCTGCCATAACCCTGGTATTTTTTTAAACGGTGGACGGTTGGCTTTCCGATAAGGGTGGTCCCAGCGGCAGATTCGCCGCGGGATCACCCTTCCGGGGTGGCGGAAGAGGTGCCCCCCCCCTCCCGCTGCATTCTGGTCCTTTTCCCCGCTTACCGGACCCGCCGGCAGCGGGGAAAACGATCCGGTCCCAGATCCTCACAGACAGGATGTCGAGTGAGGGCAAGCTTGCCCTCACTCGACTCTATGGTCTTGGAGGACCGGAGCTACGGCAAACGTCGTTGCCTAGCAACCAGTTTAAAGGTCCCTTTTTTTTTTTCATTTTATTTAATTTTTTTTTAATTTTTTTTTTTTATTTTTTCTATCTTTTAGTGTACTTGTGAGATCTGAGGACTTTTTGACCCCAGATCTCACAAAAAAGAGGTCCTGTCGTGCCTTTTTCTATTACAAGTAATGTTTACATTTCTTGCAATAGAAATAAAAATGATCAATTTTTTTTTTTTAAAAAAACAGTGTAAAAATAAAAAATAATAAATAAAATAAATAGTAAAAAAAAAAAAAAAAAAAAATTAAAGCGCCGTGTCCCCGCGAGCTCGCGCGCAGAAGCGAACGCATACGGAAACCCCGCCCACATATGTAAACAGTGTTCAAACTACACATGTGAGGTATCGTCGCGATCGTTAGAGCAAGAGCAATAATTTGAGCCATAGACCTCCTCTGTAACTCTAAGATAGCAACCTGTAGAAATTTTTAAAATGTCGCCTATGGGGATTTTTAAGTACCAAAATTTGTCACCATTCTGTGAGCGTGCGCAATTTTGAAGCATGACATGTTGGGTATCTATTTACTCGGCGTAACATTATCTTTCACATTATGGAAAACAATTGGGCTAACTTTACTGGTTTCTTATTTTTTAATTAAATAAAGTGATTTTTTTCCCAAAAAATTGCGTTTGGAAGACCGCTGCGCAAATACGGTGTGATAAAAAATATTGCAATAATCTCCATTTTATTCTCTAGGGTCTCTGCTAAAAAAAAATATATAATGTTTTGGGGTTCTAAGTAGTTTTCTAGCAAAAACAACTGATTTTAGCTTGTAAACACCAAATGTCAAAAATAGGCCTAGGCAAGTGGCTAGGATGCATGATGATGCTCCTTGGATGTTTAGGCCCCTCTATATGGCTAGGCTGTGAAAAAGTCTCACACATGTGGTATTGCCATACTCAGGAGGAGTGGCAGAATGTATTTTGGGGTGTCATTTTTGCGATGTACATGCTATGTGTTAGGAATATCCTATAAATTGACAACTTTGTGTAAAAAAAAAAGTTTTTATTTTTTTCCCACATTTTCCAAAAACTTGTGGAAAAAAATGACATGTTCAAAGGACCCATAATGCCTCATAGAATATACGTTGGAGTGTTTGCTTTCCAAAATGGGGTAATTTTGTGGACTTTTCCATTGTATTGTTGCTCTAGGGCCTTGAAAAGTGTGATAGGTAGTAAGAAAGTTTTATGTGTATTTATGCTCCTAAAACGCCTTATGGTGCTACTTGGACGTGGAGTCTCTTTTTGTGGCCAGGCTGTGTAAAAGTCTCACACATGTGGTATCACCATACTCAGAAGGAGTAGCAGAATGAATTTTGGGGTGTCATTTTTGCTGTGTACATGCTATGTGTTAGAAATAGCTTATAAATTGACAATGTTTTGGGAAAAAAAAAGAAAAAAAAATGTTTTCTTCATTTTCCCAAGAATTGTGGGAAAAAATTATAACTTCAAAAAACTCACCATGCCTCTTACTAAATACCTTGGACTGTCTACTTTACAAAAAGGGGTCATTTGGGGGGTATTTGTACTGTCCTGACATTTCAGGGCCTCAAGAAAGGAGATAGGCCATCAGTACATCTGGTGTGATCAATTTTCAGTAATTGGTACCATAGCTTCTAGACTCAATAACTTTCACACAGACTAAATAATATACACTAATTTGGGTTAATTTTACCAGAGACATGTAGCAGTATAAATTTTGGCCCAAATGTATGAAGAAAAATTAATTTTTTGCAAAATTTTATAATAGAAACTAAAAAAAAGTGTTTTTTTTGCAAAATTTTTGCTCTTTTTTTGCTTATATCACGAAAAAAAAAACCCCCAGTTGTGATCAAATACCACCAAAAGAAAGCTCTATTTGTGTGAAAAAAATGATAAAAATTTTGTTTGGTTACAGTGTAGCATGACTGAGCAATTGTCATTCAAAGTGTGAGAGTGCTGAAAGCTGAAAATTGGTCTGGGCAGGAAGGGGGTCTAACTGCTCTGTATGGAAGCGGTTAAACATCAGTACCGTGTGCAAATACTAATAATTCCATGTGGCTGGAGCCTAAACTATTATGTCTTCTATACATTATTTTGCAGTTAAATGGTTCATTGGCATCTTGCAGGGGCGTAACTACAGGGGTTGCAGGGGTTGCGATTGCAACCGGGCCCCATGCTCCAGGAGCGGCGGGGGCATCATGTAGAGAAATCACTGTCCTCCTTTTTCCTCCTGTAGCTGCAGGAGGAAAATGGAGAAGATTGGTTCCTCTGTATGCTGCCCCCGCCCCCTTCCTATCCAGTTCCCTTGTGTTCTGCTGTCTCTGGGCCCCTGTGTGCTCCCTTCCCTCACCTGCCGGCTGCTGCAGGGGATGTGTCACAATAGAGAACCAGGAAGGGGTCGGTAAATAAGTAATTCACCAGCTCCTTCCTTTTCTGAATGGACAGAGTCATAGTCAGTGACATTGCAAAAAAATAAAATAAAAAATGATAAAAAAATAATAAAAAATAAAATACCAAAAAAAATACAAACTACTGACACCAGTGGGGGAACTTCCAGGATCGCAAAGGTCACACTTGTAACTGGGCCCTGGCATTCCACCACCGTGGGGAGGCCCCAAGATGGCAGGAAGGGGGTCCACTGCAGAACTTGTGAAAGTGTCCCGCTGCGGGACCATAATAAAGGGGCCCACAACGAGAGTAAAGGGCCCCAGGATCAGTGGGAAGAGTCCCAGGATTGAAGGGAAGGGCCCCGGCCAGGGATCCGGGGGGGCCCTCATGGTTTCTTGCACCCGGGCCCTGAAGGTTCTAGTTACGCCTCTGGCATCTTGCAACTGTTAAAGTCTTAAAATGTGTTAAATAGTTATTATTTTTTACAGTAAATCAAATGCTAAATATTTACAAGCTATTCTTAATTTTACATAATTGTTATGTTAAAAATTAGAGGGTTATGGTATTTAAAGGGACCACGAAACCAAAAAGATCACCTGTAAAATATTTATCTTTCCAGCTGCTGTGTAATGAAAAGACACCACTTCTCTGCTCCCCAGCCGTGCTAGTATTCTACACTTCTAAGTGTGTAAACTACTTGCCCCTCCTCTGTCAGATGTTCCTTCCACCAACTTGTACATCATCTAGTAATCAACTAATTGAGGGGGCTGAGGAGCGGAGATCTTGTGGCATTTTCATACACCGACTGTGAAATGTTCACACTTCTTTTTACGGATGACCTTTTCGGTAAAAGTGACCCTTTGGTGAGTCACTTTAAGACTAAAGTATCTAAAGGAAATCATTAGAGTGCAAATGTTACAGTTGTAATACTTACATTATTTTGTATGTGTATGTATATGGTAGGACTTCCATGAAATGAGTCATGGGTTACTGCTTTGGCTAGAAAACATTGACCGAAGAAGAGGTGAACTGCTCCCTATCAATCCCAGCCTGGATAGTGACACTCTTCAGGACCATCTCAAGCTGTTAACGGTACTATTTTTACCTTCTTTATTTTCATAGGGATATCAGTCGTGTCTCTAGGTCTTATATTCATAGAAAAAATATTTTGGAGCTGTATTGCTCACATTTACTGCAAATTGAAATGCACATTGAATTTTACCCCAGATCCTAATAGGTTATGAGATCTAGATAACGTAAATTAATAATTTTCTGTTTAGTTTGTAAAAAGCTAGTTACTCTTTCCATATATCAAGAATTTTGTTTTCTATTAGCTTGTTATAAAACAAGTTTTAGTAAAATACTGCAGGTGGCTTTTTACATTGTGGGTTATTTATTTTTGAATGCATTCTTTTGATTGTTCTTCCATTCACTGACACATTTTGGCTTGTTAGTATTGACACATTCAAGTGAATTTATCAAAACTAGAGTAGACAAAATCTGGAGCAGTTATGCATGGCAACCAATAAGCTTCTTTATTTAATTTTTAAAAGCTTTAACTGAACAAACTGATTGGTTGCCATGCACAGCCACTTGAGTTTTGATCCATTTACCCCATTGTGTGTATGAGTGTGTGGTTGTTTTTTTTTTTCTTTTTAAAGTTGGTAAATATGACAATAATGACTTTTGAATTTTAAAATGCAGTTAATTATTGAATAGATTTTTTTTAATATTGTAGACTTTTTTTTTTAATTTAATGGTATTCTTGTGATCCTGTTTAAGCCATCCTCAAAAAAAAAATCTTTAAACATTGCATAAGAAATGTAAAAAAGAATATAAAATATGTCAGGTAGGTATGTAAGCCTTTGTTGTTTGTTTTATTTTAGTCAATAGATGAAGAAAGTTATTTTAAAGGGAACCTGTGGCTTGGAGCTTAAACAGGGCTGAGGGTTCTTTCGTTGTCCCCATATCACAGTGCTGTGAGTCTGAGCAACCAATTACCAAGAACATACTACCATTATTTTGAAATATCAGATATTTTTCTTTGATTCTGGTCCACAAACAGAAAAGTCAACTCATCAATATTGTAATGGTACTGAACAGAGTTGGGAACTACAGTGCAGACTGCCTAAATGACTGCTCCGCCGCCAAGGGAACCCTAAAGACAGGTTCACTATAGACTGGAATCTGCAACACTTGGCAGTGTGGAAAGCTGGTCTACCCTCTACTGTTTGTTTTTATTGGACCATAACTAATGATTGGCATCCTTACTGCTCTTTAGATATATGTGGGAGGCAAGCAAGCCTTAAAAAATAGCTGGAAGTGATTAGGGTACCATATTAGGATTTTAAGGTTCTCCTGGCACTGGAGCAGTAACCTGAAGGTAGGTACAGGGTACTTGCATTGCATTGGCAAAGCCATTTCTGTACCCCTAGCACATCGGCCGCTTTAGTTTAGGTAAATTGTGACATAGCTCAATCTATAATATTTGCAGTTATTAGACTACATTGAATAATGTAAGTCATTAGCACTAAAATATTTCAAGTTTTAGACGTTTAGTATAAACAAGACTGACCTTATGCTTGCGTAACAGCAAATCAAGCGTGAACTGCTCGAGTCACAGCTGAAGGTGGCATTACTGCAAGACATGTCCTGTCATTTGCTGGTCAATGCAGAGGGCAAGGATTGCCTTGAAGCCAAAGAAAAGGTACATGTCATTGGGAACAGGCTCAAAGTGCTCTTGAAGGAAGTAACTCGTCACATCAAAGAAATAGAGAAAATCTTAGACATTTCAAGCAATCAGTTGGTAAGTTTTGCTGTGTGGGTGGATATGAAAAAAACATATTTTAACATTTTTTTTTTTCTTTTAATGAGCTTGTATCCATAATTAAGCAAAAAATTCCTATGCAAAAAGGGACATTTATGCAAATGGTGTCAGGCTGTGGTTTAGCATTTACTGTATATTTTATGTTTGTTTCTCTTATTTATGTGGCAGTAAGGGTCCATTCAAACCAGGTGCAGTGGGACTGCATTGGGTGTTTATTACACTGCAAAATTGCCTTGTCTCCTGTGTGCCTGGTAACACCACCATGAGTGGGGGTGGTGTGAGGGTGGTGGTGGTGTGGGGATGGTGGTGGGGGTGGTTGTGGTGTGGGGGTGGGGGTGTGCGGGTGGTGCGCTGAAAAAAGTATGCTGTACTTTTTTCCAGCGCAGTACAGTGCAAGGCAATCAACCTCATCACACCACGCAATGGCCAGTAAAACTGAACGAAATGTCACTGTGTGACATTTCAATAAAGTTATTCTGAAAAAAAAAAGTGAACAGTGCAACGCACCGTGATTGGTGCACCAGCACTGCAGTTATCCAGCCCAATTGCTGCATTGTAACACAGGGTGAATAGATCCATACGCTTAATCTAATTGTATTGAGTTTTCAAAATAAGAAAGCATATAAAAAGTATGGCACACATTGGGTAAAGCATACAAAAATATATGTAAAACATCCTAAAACAAAGAAGATCATAGCAACATAAGACCTGATTATCAGGAATACATGACAACAACCAACATCATTCAATTCCTAGAGCAAGTGAATACACCCTTATAATGTATATCACACAGTGCTTTATTAACTACATAAAATATTTCACATTTTGCCTCTAAAGAGCACAATTCAATTTTTTTTTCAACCATTACATTGTTGTAAATATTATTTTAATCATATGACATTCTATAGACCAGGAAATGTTCCATTTTGAGCCGTGATGTATGTTTAAAAATATAACAGCACTCTATAACTGCCAGTGATTTAATTAAATGTATACATACTACATACTACATACATAGTTTAAATTGATGGACCAGTAGACTATACCATCTGGAAGGTGTGTGAGGAGGGCCATTCCTACCCCTTTCCTCATATTGTTTTCTTTATCTTTGTACTGTCTGTATACTGATGGTGAATCATTTGGAACATAAGCCCGGGGGGTCTGCCAACCTTAAAGGCCATGAAAATACTAGTGGTCTGGTCAGACAGGTGGCAGTATCAGTATAAATATATGCATAAGTGCATATCTCACGGAAGATAAAATCCAAAGCCGCTGCACCAGAAGACAGTGCTGTATTGTAAGAATATTTTAAAGTCCTTGTAGATATTTGTCCATAGAAAATCTCATAGTTCTGTTCCACTTGAGTGGGGGGTTGTGTGAATAACAGTGCATCTTGTATACAGTTGTAAGGGCCCTTTCACAGGAGCGGTCCTGTCTGTTTTTTAGGTGGACCCGATCGGACCCTCCCTTCTCTTCTATGGAGTGGCGGATTTAAACAGACTTGTGTTCGTTTTCACCCACCCAACTCCAATTCGATCCAGTCTGGCAAAAACAAACCGAAGGGGATTTATTCCCATCGGTCTTGCTGGATTGAATTGGAGAACAGTCGAGTGTAAACAGACAGCCGGTTCGTTTACATCCATCTGCCCATAGAGCAGAGCAGTCTGTGTCCATGCCTGCTTTGCATAAGTGGAGCAGACATGGGCCTGTCATTTGTCTGCTCTGCTCAGCTCAGCAAGGAGAAAAACAGATCCAGCCCGTGTGAAAGGAGCCTTAGGCCGCAACAGAATGTGATAGTTAAATAAGTGTATAGAACAATTGTCTGGCATGCATAAGCCCATCAGAAATAGTAAATGGTCTCACTCAATATTATGGAGAGGACTGATCGCGGCAGCTTGTGACCATAGAGAGATTCCAGAGTGGTAGGCCAGTCAAGTAGGATGTCAGAGAAGGCAGGAGGGATATACCTATGGGCCCAGTTGAAATGACACATGCCCAGACAAGCTTCCACTGGAGAAGACTTCTTCAGAGGGCATTCTTCTGATGCTGCTGTTAATCCTGATGCAGAGAAAAAAAATAAGGGTACCACTAGAGGGGGCTACTCCAACATACCTTCCAGATGTTAAAGTGTTATAATAGCCCATCGCTGTTACCTTTGGAACACAAAAAAAATACATAATAACATTTTTTTAAAATGCAATTGATTAGTAGTGTACATTAAATTTACACAGTTTAACATGAAAGGTAAATAATAAATAAAACATGTTTTTCCTTATTCCATAAACTATTTTAGAAAAAAAAAAGTTCTGATTACAAAAGTCCAGAGTTTTGTGTTGTTCTTAAAGTTTTCTATTTATTTTCTCCTGAATAACTATGTTACCAGATATGTCCCTAATAGTACATAAACCCATATATTGGTAGGCATAACATATACCACATACAGCAGCTTGAAAAATCAGGGTTTATTGTTATTATTTGTACACAATGTAGCTTTAATTTAAGTGTGTATTTTATTCTTTCTCACAGGAATTATCATCATGGTCTTCTGCAGATGATCTAGACACCTCTGGATCCCTTAGTCCTGTGTCTGGCAGGAGCACCCCCAGCAGGCAGAGAACGGTAAAGCACACATGGTTTAAAATAAACAGAGTTCAGAAAGATTTGAGAAACAGACAGGCAACACTTGTGATACACAATTACTAGGTAGGCCCAGAAGCACATCCATATTCCCATTAGCTGGACACACTGAAATTTTCCACTGTTCTGACCCCCCCACTTTTGCACAAACAATTGGGTAAATGATACTTGGTAATGAAGCTGGGGTTATGTTGGCCTATCCTTTTATCATTCTGTTTAATTATATTTTAATCAGTTTTCTGTGGTTTTGGAACTATGAATTTCATTTGCACTTTAGTTAAATAACACCTATAAATTCTATCCCTATGAACTATTTGATTTCCTTAATTGATTTTTTCACATTCACTAGTTTCCTTTAGGTCCTAGTGGTATAATGTATGGGAATACTGGCTTTTCGAATGTTTTAATAAAACTCATTAATTATATTATATAGTCATGATGAAAGTTAATCATAATGATCAGTTACATGAATTATCTGATGAAGCAACCAATAGTTATATATACAATTATATATGAATACATTTTATTTTGCGAATATACATTTTAAAAAATATATTGGATGAAAAAAGTATATTATTTAGTGATAGTATGTATTATACTGCATGTTTATTAATATAGACTACAGAAAACATAATCGAAAGCCAGTTTCCCTTCCCTCCTGGGTATTGGTCACCTCATGTGATTTTATTTTCTTTTGCTGCACTTTTCATTTTGTTGATTTTTCTTTCATCGGTAGCTTGTCTTTTTTTGCCTGGACTGAACATTCTTCTTTCTTTACCCCCTGTTCATTGCAAACAGCCACGGGGCAAATGTAGTGTCTCACAGCCTGGACCCTCTGTCAACAACCCACCTAGCAGGTACCTTATTCTCCTGGTTTCCAAGTTCTACTCTAGAACACAGAGGATGATAGAATATGTCCAGCAAGAAGGTCAAATCTGTTCTACAAAATTTACTAGAATCTCATTATACACCATGCTGAGCCTTACAAGGGCAAAAAAATCATTCTTTATGGCACATACATTCGTCATCCTCTCATTTTCTAGACTGCAGTTAAAGTCAGGCTCTACTCCATTCATCTTTGGAACTTGCCAGCCATCAAAATGGATATGAGGTCTTGTTACATACAGTCCATTTTGTAGGCGTTTGCCTCCTCTGAACTCTTCATTGTCAGAACAGATTGGTCCATGGAGTTGGTGGCGCCATCTCTATTCGCTAACCTCACTAACCGTTACTAACACAGTTGTCAGTATCCTCGCACACAAATGTAGCCCATGTTTTTCTGACCACAAGAGTGCAGATATGAAGCTTTCTGCTTTTCTTTCTGTTATTTGGGTAAATTTTACATCTTTCTGTAAAGAAAGGCTTGCGCATTTTGGTTGCTGTTGTTTTGTGTGCTTCAGTCATTTTTATTTTTCCATGAGTCTACTTTCCCTATTTGTCCTAAATATCCCAAGCATCCTTGCTGTCACTAGTTTTAGGACATAATAAACATTTAGTAATAAAGTCAACAAGACCACATGTCTATTAGAAATAGATTTAAAAATTACAAGGTAACTTCATATTCATTTGACCATTGACAAAGGAAAGCCTAGTAAAATGTAAGTATGATCACTATGGATAAACCATCTAAAAGGCGGGCAAAGATGTAAGGACATTTACTGTGCACTCTGTACAGTAAATCCTGGCATCAATTGCAGTATTATTTAAAGTAAATGTCACATGACCACATGAGTGCATAATAAACACCAATGAAATTGACTACACTTATATGGTAAACCTAAAAAAATGTCAAACTTGTACAGGACTTCTCCATACAGTAAAATTAAGGATCCTTAAATTCTTGGGTTTTCTGGAGACAAATCTGCAACTGTGGGTTTTACTGGTAGACGTCATTCTGTTGGTAAAATCTGTTATTGCATCCAGACTATAAAATTCAATGGTTTCGTTTGTGGAAAACTTTTTTTTACTGTTTGACCTCCAGTACTCCATGTTATGAAGGCAACAATGGGACACAGTCCTAATGTGGTTTAGTAGTGAACTCTGGGAAGTGGGGTCAATACTATAATATAGCTATACACATGGACCTCAAACAAATAGGGGATTTGCAATTACTCTGGAAATCCATCTTATTTAAACATTCCTGTTGCTATCTATATATAGATCAGGTAAGTAAGTATATAAAAAGGCACATTTACAATCCAATCCTTTTTTTTATGCAACAACTTTTTTCTTTGCAGGTTGTACTGGTTGCCCATGTCTACTATATAGACCAGTGTTTCTCAACGCTGGTCCTCAAGGAACACCAACAGGCCAGATTTTAAGTATTACCTTGGGGAGATGCAGACTAGAATACTGCAATCACTGAGCAGCAAATTATATCACCTGTGATGAATTTCAGCTTTCTTGCAAACCTGGCCTGTTATTGTGCCCTGAGGACCGGAGTTGAGAAACACTGATATAGACTATTGAGAGCCTGCAACCTAACTGCCAAAACATGCATATTTTTGAGAGCTTATCTTTAATGCTTGGTTATGAAGTGTTTGTGGTGTCTTCTGGTACATGAGGATTGTCACCCAATTCAGTCATCTATAATAGACACGGGCAGCCTTTGCTACTTTTTTTTTCATGTAAAAAATGTTGTTGCAAAAAAACAAATACTTTAGGCTATTGTTCTTAATGCTAAGGGACAACACTAAGCTACTAAAGCAATTTTGATTACCTCTGGTCAAAGTGAATAGTTATTCTTCAGTAGTGTTTCACTTGACAGAGTGCTCAAACATGCCTTATTCTTAAGGTTGTCCATTGTTGCTTTTACTGTGTATGGTAGAAGAACATGCCTCAGCTCAGTACAGTAACTATTAAAAACAGCAAAATATTTTGATATGTCTTATAACAGTTAAATTGTCCATACCCTGGCCATTTATTGGTCAAGATAGGTGGTTTGAACCACATCTGACTTTCACATTCAACAGATAACTGGTCAGATATTGAACAGTTAATGGAAAATATTAAGTTGTACCAGAACTGCATTAGTCTGCATATGTGGTTCTCACACAACTGTTTTTGTTATCTTAAGGGCATTAAGTGTAGCTGCTAGCCATTGTTTAATTTTGCCATCACTATTGAAGACCACATTAGATGTAGGTGAGACTGCTCAAAACTAATTTGGTGCCTTGGTCCTAATTTAAACCTGTAGGAGCATATATTTACAGGAGAAATATAGCCAAAGATATTTTGCCTGCACTTCTCCTGGGGATCACGGGAGTGCAGTTTATTCTGCCCTCCTGTGACCCATTTTCAGCCAACAGCGCACTAAAGCCCATGGTCGGCTGACATCACTTAACCGGTCAAGGCTTGGGAAAGATCCTAACTTTACAATCAGGATCTCCCTAGATGCCTGGCCCAGCAGCTGGCTAAGGCTCTGAACAAGCCGCTGAGAGCCTTAGCCAGCTGCTCCTACCCCTGCACAGCCCAGCTATCCAGTGAGCTCTGGAGGGGCAGAGCAGGAAGCCAGTGACTGACAGTAATCGGCTCTCTGCTCCGTGAGGAATGAGTGATCAACTGTCTTTGATCGCTCAGTTCTCAGGTCTTAGAAGCAGCAGGGGACAACTGCAGCATCAGACTGATGCTGCATCCATCTAGGTGAGTATAAATGTTTATTTTTTAAAAAAACCCATACTTCTCTTTTAATTAATTCCTATGGGTATCTACATACCTAAATTTTTAAATGGCCTCATACACTGTATGTTTTTGATGTGAGGTCATGACAGATCAATAACCTTGATCATACACCTATGTTATTCAGATCTCAGTGGAAAAAAAAATTATAAACATTGATTGAAAACAGATTCTTAGAGAGCAGACTCCTTTTTTCAACTTGTCAGATTGTGTAATATGATGGCCTAATTAGTAGCCAGCAGGTTCGCTTATGAGCTGATGAGCATGTTCTATTTAATCTAAAGTGATAATAAAAGTGTCAAGCTCTCATCACCTTTCCAGCTGACATCTTCCATTGCCAAACATCTGGCCCAGTGTGCGTCTTAACAGCTTTGCAGCTTGCAGTGGAGCCCACTTCCTAATAACATCTCAGCCGCAGCACTCTTCCTTTCCACTGGCACTGTTGATTAACACATCTTTTTGCAGTACAGCACAATATTCAATTTGTCATGCAGGCAAGCATGGAATACAAACGAGTTTCAACTGAATGGAGAGCTTAATCAAAAGCACAAGTCAGACAGGTTGTGTTTGATGTCAGCTACAGTACTAAATGATAACACAGAACAGGCTGTCACTGTGTTCCTTATTATTTTAAATGCCTCTGATCAGAGTACTTTGTGTTTGATCTTGCACTGGATCAGTAAACATTGATAGACTATGGTTTAAGGGCAAACAAAATAAAATAAAGCAGTTTTACAGGATTTTTAATGACACTGAAGCATTTCATAAATAGTTTGTGGGCTGTTTGTGCAATTAATGCAGGCAAAGAGCTTTTTAGTTGTTTTTTTTTGTATGTTGTACACTAATTACAGAATTTTATAAGCTCCCTTATAAAATGTATATTTCAAGCAAACGTGTGCTTTGCCCATTCAGAGAAGAGCAACATATTTACTTTATTTCCCCCATTCTGGCAGCATTTACATATTCATATGCTGCTCCACCTTTCTGTTCAGCACCTGGAGCCAACAGGAATATCTAGTACTCATGCTGAGAGTGTAACTGCGTGGACTAGCTCTCTTCCCATACATTTTTACAGTTTACTTCAAATAGGAACTATAGGCAAAACCTTTTTTTTTTTTTTTCATTTTGGATAGAGTAAGGGATGGTAATAACACATGTAAGGTTTATTTTTGCCATCTTTGTCCCATTGCGGAGATTTCCCTTCACTTTCTGTCCCATAGTCAAAACAGGTAGTGAGAGGAAATCGCTGCAAATTATGGGAATGTCTTGGGGACCCCCAGGTCATCAGATCTAGGGTTCCCATTGGAACACTTTCTATTATTAAGACTCTCTTCTGGGGGGCAACCCAAAATTTTGGATTTTCTTTTACTTTAACTTTCAATGATAATGGTAGAAAGAGAGGATGATACTCTTTAATAGGGACACAGAGAGCAGTAAAAAAACATACAAGAGTTCTAATCCATCCCCACACTATCCAAAGCTGTATAAAAAAAAATGGCCTTTAGTTGTACTTTACAGCAAAAATAAAATGAAAAAAAAAATAAATAAATGCAATCAGGCAGGCTTTTATTGCAGAAAAGACACACTAGTCTCTTTGCAATACAACAAACTTACCTGCCTGTTTCCAGTCTTTTAGACCGTACACTGAGCTTTTTTTTACATATCTGCTGCCGATAGAACTGTTGTGGTCTGCAGTCTCTGCCTGCAACGTATCAACCATGGTATAAGTAGCAGCCATTTGAGTACAACAAGCATGGGAAAACACAGGGAGGTCTCACAAGAAATTTCAGAGGCTTAGGATATGCCCCATCAAGCAGGAAGAGGCTCATAATAAAATACTGAGGAGGGTCAAGCTAGGGCTCTCTGCAGAATTGTACTGCACTCACTTGGCTGTTTACAGTAACATCCTTTCCAAGGCAGGGGTCTGTTCTGAAAATTTTTGGAGCTGTGTCCAAATCACGCCTTTCCCCATGCAGTGTCATAATGCTACATTGACACCTTTGGAGCTGCCTTCATTCCAACAGATTTATGGTCTTTGCTACACCACATTGATAGGTACCTGGCCATCATTATTTTGTCCAGAAACCCATCCCTGCTGTCCACCAGCATGTGGAGCGTAATGTGTCTGTGTCATTGGACCATGCTGTCAGTGGCAGGACACACATGACAATGGACATGTGGGCTAGTAAGCATGGGCAGGGACACAGCACACAATCTTATGGCACTGTGATAGATGTATGACAGGGCTCACTGATAGAGCTGGCAGTGCCACCATGGGTATTGTCTTATCAATTCAGGCCTTTTACTGCTTGATAAAAAGGTCACAGCCAACACTACCTAAAAAAACCTTTAATGAATTAGATCCAAGCTGAGTTGCACTAATCTGGACCTAATTGTTATGACATTTTTTTCCCCACTGACAGTGCTATGTTTTTTTTTTATTATATACTTACACTGATTGTCCCAGGTCTAAGAAAGGTTTACTTTAACCTTTTTAGGACTGCCTGCCCACATTGTACTACAGACAGACAGCTCCCACAGGCATAGCAATGTACCTGTACGTCGCTGGCCTCTTCTTGGTATAGGGTGCACACACGCCACCCCCTTCCTTACTGTTAGACACAGCGGGATTCATGGCCAAGACCTGCTGATCAGCTGTGTCCAATCACAGCCCCGAGGTCTTTGTTGACAAACAACACAGGGCTCCTGTACAGAAGGAACAATCTCTTTGTTTTTTCTCTCTACAAAGCAGGGAGAAGGAACAAAGAGGTTTTAAGTAAAAAGCAGCACATAATATACACAACAACACTTGTTAGGCACACACCTAATCCCTTGATTACCCTCAGATGTTAACCCCTTCCCAGCCAGTGTCATTAGTACTGATCACTGATTAGTATTATCACTGATCACTGTATTAGTGTCACTGGTGATGTCAGTGTTAGTTAATCAGTTCCTACCCAGTGTCAGTTAGTGCCCCACTATCACAGTGCCACTATAAGTCACTGATAACCACTATTACTAATATAAAAAAAAAAAAAAAATCCAGTATATATATATACCATACTTTGTAGATGCTATAACTTACACACAAACCAATTAATATACATTTGGATTTTGTTTACCAAAGACGTGTAGCAGAAAACGTTTTGGCCTAAATTTATGAATACATGTTTTTTTATTTCTTTTATTATATATGTTTTATAGCATAAAATAAAAAATTGTGTTTTTTATTTCAAAATTTTCATTTATATAATAAAAAAAAAATTAAAACCCAATGGTGATCAAATACCACCAAAAGACAGCTCTATTTGCGTGAAAACAATAATATAGATTTTGTTTGGGTACAGCATTGCATGACCGCCCGATTTACAGTTAAAATTGCTCAAAGCTAAAAACCAAAAATGGCCTGGTTACGGAGGAGGTAAAACCTTCTGGAGCTGAAGTGGTTAAAACATATCAGAATAAAATAAAGACAATCTAGCCTACTCTGAGAACAATTATAAACAAAGAAAGTAAAATCTGTTTTTTTTTTTTTTTGTATATATTTAGAAAAAAACATTTTTTTCTGTTAAAGCTTGGTTCATGAAAAGTAAAAAGTCGAATCTGAAATTCCTAATGACCCTCTCACCAATCTTCTATTCTTTGACATGTGTAACCAGCAGGTTAACATTTTTGAAAAGTAGGCTTTTCTGCTTTAGTCGAAGCAAAAGCTGATTTTGTGATTACGGAATAATCAAATCCAAAGTGAAGTTTGTACAAAGAATTCCTATGGGCCATCAATTACAGCTTTGTAAAAGGAAGTACAAAGTGTCTTTTTTTTTTTTTTAATAAGCATTTCAAAAATACAATTAGCAAACAGAAAAAACATTGAATAACTTTGACCTCTATAGATTTTCCTGGCTTCGTTATTTACTCAGCTAATATTGAATGTGACTGCTTCTACGCAATATTCCCCACACACACGTTCCTGAAAATGGCTATTCAGTAATATCGGGTGCTGTAATGACCACAGCCTGGAAAATCAATCAAAACAATCCAAGTGAAAAAATATAATCAGCACAACAAGGATTCCTCAAATAGGGGTCCAAAGCTTTGTTTTCATGGTCATAAGGGAAACATAAGGCAACGTTTTGGAGTCATGCAGGGCTCCTTCGTCAGGCAAGTATACGGCACGCAACGTTTTGGAGTCATGCAGGGCCCCTTCTTTAGGCAAGTATACGGCACGCAACGTTTTTGAGTCATGCAGGGCCCCTTCGTCAGGCAAGTATATGGCACCGAAAAATTGCCTTATGTTAACCATGTGACCACGAAAATTAGGCTTTGGACCCTTTTTGAGAAATCCTTGGTGTGCTGATGACATTTCTTCCCTTGTTTCTACATATTGGTACACTATTAGCATTTCATATTTCATTTTATATATACATTTAATTTAATATATACATTCTGTGTGTCCATGTTAAAAAGTGTGGGAAGTCTAGGGTAGTTTTTCTTGGTACAGCAGTGACATCATTACAGGCTTAGCGCAAAGACTTAATCGGGATGTATTTTTAATGAAGTCATTAGTATTATGTTTAAGAATTAAGGATATATTTAGGAAAATAATTTATTGTTAGGTAAATATAAAATATTGCATATGAAAATTCTATATATCTCACTGCAGCTGTGACAACATCACCACCTTTTTACTAGGCTGACTTCCTGTTATGTTATGAATTGCCTGCATAGTCTATTCGGATTATACACTTAGCTAACTCAGAGGAGGGACACACCACCTCCCTTTCTTCTAGAACAGCTGGGATCCAACCAGATTAGTCCATTAGATAAAGGCAACTCGCAAACTGCTGGCAGTTTTTAAAGCAATATTAAAAACAAAAAGCAAGCATTTATTATAATGCATCTTACCAACTCTTAAATGTGATGACTACATTAGTTTTCTTTTATAGACTTTATTTCTTCTCTTTTCATCTGGTGATCCAGCCAGTAAGTCCGTTGTTTTTCAAAAAAACAAGCTCTCTTGCAGATGTATCAGTTACAGAGATGAGACAAACCATTTAACAATGTCAGAGGTGCTTATAATGATCAGCTTTTATTTATTTATTTATATAAAACCTTTATCCCAAAAAAAAAAAAAAAGAACCTTTGCTGTAACTGATTTATAAAGTGTAAGCTGGAGTTTGGCTTCAATTTGTTAGTGTATTGCTACATCTAACACTACCTTCCCCTCCCACCAGCAAAAATGCTGCTGTCCAAATGTGCCTCCTGTTCTTCATCTAGAATGGGAGCACCCTAATACAGGAGGTATGTTACTGGCTAGATCACCTGGGGGAAACAGAGGGGGTAAAAAAGCCTACAAAAAAGAAAACTATTGCAGCCACCACAGCTAATGATTGGTAAGCTACAATATATTACATTTATGGTTTAACACAGCTTTAAAGTGGTTCTAAAGGCTGAAGTTTTTTTGCCCCTATGCATTCTATGCATGAAGGTAAAAACTTTTAGTGTTAAGCTTCCCCCGTAGCCAATCACAGCAATCACTGCCAGTGAGGAGGGACTGGAGGGTGGGGCCATTCTGTGTGTCTTATGGAAACACAAAGCTGGGCTTGGGAGCAAGCATTCACAAGTGCCCCCATAGCAAGCAGCTTGCTATAGGGCACTCAGAGGAGACGAGAAGCCTGGAGTAAAAGTTCTCAACTCCTTTAGTAAATCAGCCCATTTGTCTTGGCTCCAAACCTTGCTTGCTTGTAAGCCACCATCACAACCTTTGTCTAATCATAAGCAGGCAACAGATGCATCCAATTTTAAATGTTAATCTGTAATATTTGGATGCATGTTCAAAATTGTGAGCACATATATCATTCTTTTTTTCAATAAATTTTTGTTTAGAGTTTTATTTAATCTTTTAATAATATAATTCTATGAAAATCTTTTTTTTTTTCAAATTTTTCAGTATTTTCTTTAAGCAACTAGACCTACAAAGTTAATGGGAAAGTAATCTGAAAGGTGTCTGAGCATGGTTTTATTTATTTATTTATTTATTTTTAAATTGCACAAATCTGGTGTTTGGAATAAAACATGTCCAGGGACTATTATATAAACTCAAAAATAAAAATGTCACATATTGCAGTTTATCAGTCATTAGACGTGGTGGTTGCAATTACTTTCCTTTTTCACTCTCTGCTGCCTTTATTTTCACCTAGTGATTTTGTCAGTAAAACATTTCCTGTTTAAGGGTGACAACACTCACCCTACTGTATCAGGGCAACAGATGCAGAATGGGACTACAGAAATCTGCCTCCCACTTCTTTTCTATAACATTGAGAGGCTTGGATCTGTAGTCCATAGAGAAACAGTATAATGATAAGAGTCAGCACAGAGCACAGGAAGTCATCAGCTTATAAAATTTCTGGCAAGATCAGGTATTGTTTGTACTTATCAAACAAATAAAAAAATACACTTTGGTATATTTAACCACTTAAGGACCATAAAGGTTTTTTCCCCTTAATGACCAGGTCATTTTTTGGGATACGGCACTGCGTTACTTTAACTGACAATTGACCGGTCGTGGGACACTGTACCCAAATAAAATTGATATCCTTTTTTCCCCACAAATAGAGCTTTCTTTTGGTGGTATTTGATCAGCTGTGCAGTTTTTATTTTTTGCGCTGAAAACAAAAAAGGGCGACAATTCTGAAAAAAAAAACAATATTTTTTACTTTCTGCTATAAAACATTCCCAATAAAAAAAAAGTAAAAATCACATTTTTTCATCAATTTAGGCCAATTTGTATTCTGCTACATATTTTTGGTAAAAAAAAAAAAAATCCCAATAAGTGTATATTGATTGGTTGCGCAAAAGTTATCACGTCTGCAAACTAGGGGAAAGATTTATGTAATTTTTATTTATTTATTTTTTCACTAGTAATGGCAGCGATCAGCGTTTTTTTTGCGGGACTGCGGCATTGCGGCGGACAGATCGGACCCCTAACTGACATTTTTGACATTTTTGGGGGGACCAGTGACATTACTACAGTAATCAGTGCTAACAATATGCACTGTTACTGTACTAATGACACTGGCAGGAAAGGGGTTAACACCAGGGGCAATCAAAGGGGTTGGGGATGAACTTACTGGATAAACACAGAGATTTGTGTTCCTAAATAGGAGGAACACAGGATCCCTGTGTCCATCACTGACAGAACAGCCATTCTGTCTCCATGGGGAGTGAAAGCGGGTGCCCGGTTTACATCACATCCACTGAATCCGCAGATAGGCTCCCCCTCTAGCCAATCAGCGCGTGCGCCCCCACTGACTGCTGCACGAAACGACGTGCAGGTACGCCGTTTTGCGTAACAGAGTCGACCTGCCACAGTATAACTACGGCGCCTAGTCGGCAAGTGGTTAACAGACCAAAGGGGACCAAATAAGAGGCGTTCATTTTAACTTTTAGTTACATATTTTATAATCATTTTGTTAATCTGTGGGATTACAGATAATATCCACTGTTAAGATGTCCACCCATTATGCACAAGCAATCCTATGGATTGTTGCACTGTCCTATAACTGCCACATCATGGTCATACTTTTAGCTTCCTCATCGTTCAGCAAATGAGAAAATATACTATTTGTGATGGGATAGTATAATGATTGAAAAGACAGCACAAGATCCTGGTTCTGATGGAAATCTGCCAAATCTTCTACCACACCAAGCCTAGCATTGTTCACATAACAATTGGATTGGACAGAAAGTATTATTTTGAATTACTGTTTAGAAAAAAAAGTAATTGTAGTAGTTCTCTGTAGTACAGATGTGTTTGCCTTGTTTTTAAAAGAGCCAAAAGGTCTTCTGGGTTATTAAACTTATGTATAAAATAGCTGGCAACATAGACTGGTGAATGCACTAAAATGTCTCCTTATAATAAAGCAGAGCCAAAGTGAATGTCTTTTCTTTTGGAGGAGTGAATCCGTAGCCTCGGTATATTAAAAAAGCAATGCCTTGTGGTCTCCAACTGTCCACTTCTTCTGCACAAACCTAATAGAAGGTGCAACATGTCCAAAATTTGTCTTTCCCACAATATGTACGGAAGCTTTTATAACTGGGATGGTGCTGGAGCCAAAATTAAATATGCGTATATTTGGGCACAGTGACATGGGTGTGAAATGATTAAAATGATATCAAACAAACTACTCTGGATGGCTGGCTGAAAGGGTGAAACAGCCCTTACCAATGTGCACAGCATACAATAAATATATATATATATATATATATATATATATATATATATATAAAGATCTGTTTCAGTGTTTAACACATATTACTCTGTTCTGAGGCATTATTTAAATTATTATTAAAGATTAGATTAAAGATTAAAGATAGCATTTGAAATTCAGGTAGAACATTGCACACATATCAGAATATAATTTATTGACCTACTGTCCAGGTGAAAAAGTTACATTTATTATCTAGGATTGGACAGTGCATTGATAAGTGCTGAGTTCTCACAGAGACTGGGTACATATAGAAGTTACAATAAAATGTATTTTTTGTAAACTTACCTTTATCAATTCTGTTTATTAGGTCCAAAGACGATGGCTCAGGTTCCTACCCTTCTGAAGCTAATTTAGCTCAAAGAAACGAGTCATTCTTCCTACGAGTCCTCCGAGCTGCGTTACCACTTCAACTTCTTCTGCTGCTTTTAATTGGTCTTGCTTGTCTTGTACCAATGTCCGAAGAAGACTACAGTTGTACTCTGTCCAATAATTTTGCAAGATCCTTCCACCCAATGCTCCGTTATACCAACGGACCACCCCCTATATGAAAACTCTGGCAGAACCTTGTCTGGAAGCTATTTGAGCTGTTGTCAGCTTTTATTTGCACTTAATGTGGCAGCTTTATTTCCCTTAATTAACGTATAAAATGACAGCTCTGTTAGAGCCCCTACAGTATTGAGTACAATATGTTGTGCTTCAAAATACAATCACCAATTTCAGCTCAGAAAATACAACCTATTAACCTTAAATCATGTGACCTTCTAAAATAAATTAACTATGCATAGCCAAGATTAATATTTTTTGTTAAAGAGAACTCTAATGAGTCAATTTGATCCCCAAAGTGAGTATTATCAGTATTTGACAAGATGCAATTATGATGCTATTTTAGATGCTTGTAATATAAAATTTTAAAAAGCTTAAACAACCAATATTTTTTTTTACTTTTCTCTGTGGCATTTTTGGTTGATGGGCTTTCTGTGTGGGGATTTTGTGGGGGAAGCATGAACTAACTGTAAACTCGGTATTAAGTATGGCAGATGTACAAATGAGAAGCACTTTTTAAAGCTATGAAACTGGATGTAAGAAATGAAGTCCTGACTCCGACAGAAAACTATCTATGAAATGTCAAGTAAAGAAATAGAAAATATTATTTATGTATGTACAGTTTGCTAAGCAAAGTTTGTTTGTATTGATTTCTTGCAATTATAGATATTGTAAAATAATTTTGTTGTCTGCATTTTTTGGTTAAAATTAACACTTTTTTTTTTTTTTACATGCTTGCTTACAATATACATATTTCTTCTTATAAAGAGTCTCTACTTGGGCAGATCTATCAGTAATGAAAGATTAGTTTATATCAAAACTTTGGACTTCATTATCTTGAAATGCTATAATCCCAAAAATGCCAATAAAATTATAATAGGGGATTTTATAGCACTCAAATTCAAATTACACAGGCATTTATAAATATCCAAAAATCATATTTTATTTGTACTAAATAGACACATACTGTATATGCATTTAAGTAGGTTAAAAACACTAGGCATGTCATAGGTATAGATTGCACACATCTGACCATAAGTGACGTTCAGGCCAACAAACCTAGTTTGGCTGAACCCACAGAAAGCTTTCACATAATAGCAGGCTGCCGGCCCAACCAGCTGTGGTCAAGGAATTCCTTTCCCTGCAGTTACACATAAAAAAGGGAGGGGATGCTGGTGATATCATTGACATTATATGGCTACATGGTCATTTTTGGTCAATGACATTGGCCCGACCCTTAACTCACGACTACTGACCACTTCAGTTGTGTTATACATATTTCATATTGTATTATACATATTGACATATTACAGATATTCAATTTTACAACCAACATTTTATTCCATTTTACAAACAAACAGGCAATGCATTTTGTAGAATGAATCCACTACTTCAGGCCCAAACATGAAAGGATTACGTACTATTCAACAATCTTCATCAAAAGTAATTCAATGGTCTTTTGGCAAACAAGTGTCCACCAATAACAAAATAAGGAGAATGGATAAACACCTTTTGCTTCACAATGTTAGGAAGAGACTCCAGCCACCAAGAGCAATTGAGTGCTAGATTTTTTTTTGCAGTCTATGCCAGTCTATCTGCCCAAACACTGACATGGAGACTCCCTGCTTGGGCAGAGGAACCTGTAATGATAATGGGAAGAACTATCTTCTGGGTATAACACAAGGTGATCTAAACATCTTAATCAGATGCCCTTTGAGGTTTCTGATGGAAATGCCAGATCACAGAGTTTTATAATACTGGATATTATGACTGCTTAAGTAAGCACAGTTGTACCAAAGACTGCTATTAAAGATTTTGGTGGCATCATTTTTTTAGCAAAAGAGAAAACAAGGGAGACCAGCTCCAGTGAATCTACGTGTAGTAAAAACAGTATTTATTAACAAATAAAAAAAAGCAGATGCACTCACAAATGAACTAATGCAGACCCTGTGGGTGAAGAAAGGCGATGTCCCACTGCACCTCCCAGACTGCCTGTGACATCCAGCTGAGCCCGATGATATACTGCCGGGCTGGGGGTCAGAGTCAGTCATATCACTCTCCTGCTGGAAGATGCTGACCAGCATCAGCTCTTTCTCTGACAATAGTAAAGACCACTCTATAGGATGTCATCATCTGATGGCATGTCCCTGTAACAGAACACATTTCTGGAAGCATTCCCCTTTCCTTAGCCTCAATATTTTTTTATTTTAACAGACAATTTGGTCAGGCCCTATTCTCTTGTGTTAACTTACATGTATACTATCCCATATACTCAATAGTGATCTCCTCATTCAAACCCAAACAACTCAATATTGGTATACATGTGACTATTAAAATCAAAACTGATTCATTCAATTTGTGTACAAAAACAAATCATATAATGCTGCACTGTTAAATGGTGTAAAACAGATGATACAAAAATATGTGTAATATACCCCAAAAAAATTCTCAATTCAAAAATGAAATAATCAGTTCAACAAATAAATATAGTCCGGCATGATGTTCAATCAATCTTTGAAGCCCATCCACCATAATATGTGTAGGGAAATCCTGGAAGAGTATATAGTACTCCTTTCCCCAACAAATAGGTGCTCCACCAGGTGTGACAATATAAATACACTCACCAGAGCTCCATGGTCTCTAGGACCAATCCAGCCTTTTATCAAACCAATATGATCAGATGTAGTGGTCAGGGTTTCTTCAACAGAATCCAAACAATTCTCCAATGGTGGTATTCTCCTCTCAAGCAGTTAACACTAAGTACCAAAAATGAACAAATGAAAGGGTGATTGTGCAATGCCATGTATTCCTAAAAGTATCTGTACATCAAATGCACTTAAATTAAAATGTGCCCAGACCGGCACCAGATCGATCAGCCTGCACAATACACTGGCAATCTGAATCCCGCTACAGGAAACCGTTCACCTCATCGTTACCTACTAAAGCCCGGCGTGCATTCCACCAAGAACCAGATGTGACATCACTAGTATTCATGGCAACAGGGTTGCTGTCTTTTGCCATGGATAACCAGTAACATCACATCCGGTTCTTGCTATGACTTGTTTTCAGCAGAGAGCGGGCTGAAGCCCACTGTCAGCTGACGTCACAGAGCTGGTCCAGCCTCAAGAAATATTGCGACAATATGGTCAGTTTTTGCCCACATGCCTGGACCGGCACCCAGTTCAGCCTCCCAGTGAGCTGCTGAGAGCCTGAGTCGGCAGCTCCCGCCCCCTCCACAGTGCAGCGCTGGAGGTGCCAAGCAGGCAGCGGTGACTGACAGTCACCAGCTCTCTTCTCAGGGATCTGTGAGAACTGTCGGGTTTGATCACTCAGTTCCCTGCCTTAGAGCCAGTGGGGGGAGAGATGCAGCATCGGACCAATGCTGCATCCACCTAAGTATGTATCCACCTAAGTAAGTATGACTCTTAAATAAAAATAATTCCCATACTTATCTTTTAAAACTTTAGCTTGCGTTGGCACCAAGCTTATAAGGCAGTGCCATTTCTCCAGACCCTTTATATTGTTCAAACCCAAATGGGTCCCATTATGTTAAACTTAAGCCTAATTTCCTTTGTTTTTAAGCATATAAAACCACAAGTCTGCCAGTTCATATCTTTTAAAATGTCTGGCAAAATAAAAGTCTGATTCATCTAAAGGGAACTGTGTATAAAAAATGTGCTAGCAATAACATTTCTTGTTTGCTATAACAGTTAGTCAGGACAATTGACAACTGGACGCTGTAAGTATCTACAAGTTAGTCATTTCTGAGAGTGTTGCAATGAAGTCCCCAAGGTAAAAGGCAGACGTTCACTTTGAGCTTTACTCAGGGCTTTTTTTCTCAGAAAATAGGTGCAGGAACTCAACCATGACCCCCCCCCCCAAAACCCCTACTACCCCCCCCCCCACACACACACACACACACACCCTCCAAACTGCATCAAATAGTGGGTGTGGTCAAATCTCATTAACAGTGGGTGTGTCTTAAAAGAGGCAATAAGTACCAGGAGTGCATTACGTTCAAAGTACAGAGTTCAGGGGTGCGCTGTATGCAGAGCGCAGAGCTCAGGGGTGCGCTACACACAAAGTGCAATGTTCAGTCTTCTTCCACAGCTGCTTACCCCTGCATCCCCCATCCCCATCTCACTTTGACCCCTCTTCAGCTCTGACCTCTTCATGCATTCCCCCCTCCACTGCCCCACATGAGCCACCCAGGAGATCAGATCTGTGGAAGCCGCTGGGAGACAAGCTGTCACTTGTAAACAGAGAAGCCGGATTTCTGTGTTTACAAGCGACAGTGGTGAGCAGAGAGCAGAGGGCCTGAGTCAAAGGTGGTGGAACTGAGTTAACCAAGTTCCAGCTGAAAAAAAAGCCCTGGCTTTACTATTCCTCTATGTTACATAAAGCTTGCTCTCATGTGATATCTTTTAAGTTAGAAGAATTTGTTGGTCATATTTTGGGGTAAATATTTAGGGCGCCACAAAATACAGTAAAGTAGGGCTGGGAACAATTTTCAAATTTTCACTATTACTTCCTAGGTAAAACCTAGGCAATAAAATATATGCATCCAGATCTCCTGTGAAATTAAAGCTCCATCTGTCTCAAGAAAAAGGATGTGTAATATTTAGGTTAGACCAGCCTTTTTCAACCAGGGTGCCTTGAGGTTTCTTCAGGGGTGCCTTGGAAAAAGGTCTAAAAATTTCCCAAAAATGTACGTAAGCCAGCAGTGGATGAAGTCTGTCTTTTAGTTACACAAAGCCATGTGTTTTTATTGTGCACCATTACAACCTTCCAGCCACCGGCATTCTAACAACCAGTGATGTCATCAGTGTTGATAAGAAGGGTGTCGATCGCCTCCAAAGCATCCTTGTTTGATCCCCCTGCCTCCTTCCATCAGCCCTGGGGTCACATTAGTTGAGTGATGGAAAGAAGCTGAGGGAGAGAAACACTGGAATACTAGTTGGTACTTGGAAAAGTACTGAAATTCAATGAATGCAAGGTGCGGACCAGGGACACTCAAGCTGGGGAAGAAAGGCTGAAAGTCCTTTATTCAGGAATTGCAGTGGCCTCGATCTGGCTCTATCAAAAGTGTATTTGCTTTGGAAAAAATAAATCATCTCTAATGTTGGGTATCCTATGTTTGTTGATGCTGTCGCATTATGTAAAATTATTACAATATTTTTTTACATTTTAGAATGGGGTGCCTTGAGACAATCCATAATTTTGAAGGGTGCCTTGAGATTGTCCATAATTTTAAAGGATGCCTTGACTGAAAAAAAGCTTGAGAAACACTGAGTTAGACTAAAAAAGCTAAAATGTTTTGGGTTGTGACTGAGACATCACCAAAAAAAAAAATAATAATAATAATAAAAAAATTCTCCTGATAAAGGGGTATACGGAGAAAAAGGTCCTGCAATGTGAGTGGTCAGTGTAGTGCAGTTTGTCACCCTATATTGAAGAATAATACCAAGTATGTCCATTGCTGCATTTAAAATAATGATTTATTGCCTATAATAATAAGTAAAGCTGAACAGGCTCCTCTCCAGTGCTGAAATTGGTTTCTCTGATTTCACTGCATAATGTGAGCGTCTCAGTTTACATTAGAAGCTGCAGCAGCCCAGATAGTGCCCACTGCAATTCCTGAATGGAGGACTTCCAGCATCATCTAGCCTTTCTTCCACAGCTTGAGTGTCCCTGGTCTGCACCTTCCATTCATTGAATTTCAGTACTTTTAATCATGAGGCTCAGCATCATATATGATTGTTACCTTGGGAGTGCTTCATGCAAATGCAGTTTTCTAAGAAAGCCCACTCCGTAATGCTGACACATGCCCATTAAGGCATTTTGATATTTTCATGACTTCCAAGGATCAATCCACTGTTTGCATCCGAGTACTATTGAAGGGTGCTGTGATTTCTTTGAGGAGGTTATTGTGTGTACAACACCCTATCAGCACCTCCCACCATTCAGTCATGATCTGTCTGCATTGCTTAGAGCTGTGCAGAGACTCAGCGATGATGTCACTGGGATCCATTTACTAAAGCAGATTGCATGCGGTATTTAGGTCTCCGGACACATTTTTCCCTAAATATAGCATGCGATTCTGAAACTGTCAATACCATATGCCATTTTGCGCTATATACAGCAAAATGCTGAAACCGTTTGGTAAATACTGCATGAAAAGGTATTAAACTCAATTTACAGAAGGAAATAAATAAGTAAATGCATGTGGTAAATAAATAGTGGTCCAGGTATGCGGTATTTAAAGTGTTACCAAACCCACAACAGTAAAATAAGTCTGTATATGCAGTAAAGCATGCTTGTGATACTCAATGTGGAACCCAAGGGGTTAACCGTCTGCAATATGTAAAAAGGTGTGTTTGACCCTGTCTTCTCTGATCCTCATTTTCTTCCACTGTTCCCAAATCATCTCCTGATAGTACGGAGCCTTGGAGTCACTCTGCACCTGCTCAGTTTGGTGTGTATTGCTAGAGAGTTTTTTTTTATTTTTCTTGGGAGAGTGCATGTGTTCAGTACAGGGCCAATCGGCACTGTCCAGACAGAGGGATAGGTACATGGAACATAGGGCAGTTCTGTTGGGGAGATCAATCCTCTATGGTGAAGGAGAAGGGGGGGAAGGGGATAGATGGGCGTCCGTGGTCATGCAAGGGGTACCATGCTGACACTGGGGCAACTCTTCTAAAATGGTAGAAGTGACTCCAACTGATAAGGCAAGAAAGGAAGAAGGTGCCTCTAAGTGGAGTTTGTAATACCTTTATTTGCACACGGAGAATTATAAAACGTACAAGATAGGCGAATGAAAGGACATGTAAAGTCATCACTTGAGATCCATTCCTTAATCTGTGGCTCTGTCTGCCTAGGCCGTCCAGCAGCAAGGAGAGGTGGTGGAGTAGAGGAGCCAAGCCAGGGACAGTTTCTCCATCCGAGTCTGCGAAGGAGCACTACTGCGCATGCTCCGAAACGCGTTACCGCCCCCTGATGTCACTATGCCTCATGCGGTCCACCAACGAGGTGTGAATTCCACTGCAGCTTTGGATGGAGGAACTGTCCCTGGCTGGGCTCCTCTACTCCACCGCCTCTTCTTGCTGCTGGATGGCCTAGGAAGACAGAGCCACAGAGTCAGAAATGGACCCCGGGTGATGACGTTACATGTCCATTCATTCGCCTATCTTGTAAGTTTTTTACTCTCCGTGTGCAAATAAAGGTATTACAAGCTGCACTTAGAGGCGCCTTCTTCCTTTTTTGCCTAGACAGAGGGACAGGGGTCCTGCAGCCTCATAGGACAATCTGAGGTGAATGAAAACTACTCTTACAAGCTTTAACCAGACTCTGGTGGAAGTCACAAGACTGCTATATACTGCTGATGATAAAAAAAGGTGTTTAGCAGTTTATATTTACTAAAATAATTGCATTTAAATGTTTTATGTACTGTAGGAGACCAGATATAGTAAATGTAGGGTTCCGTGTTTAGTAACACTTTAAGGAATGTAAAAATATAATAGTCAATTTTGGGTAGTCTCTGCATTTTTGGATTAGTTCTCTCAACAGTTTTGCATAGAAACCTAAATATGGAAATCATTGGGGTTGATTTACTTAATGTATAACTAAAATAAAAAAGTATTTTTTTTGGTTTTGGATGGAGTGGAGTTGGATTAGAACGCCTGTCTGATTTTTATTGCTGTCTGTTTCCCCATTAGGGAGATTCACCTTCTGTCATTTGTCCTGTTTACCATTATCATTGAAAGTGAAAATCCCAAATTTTGGGTTGTCCCCAGAAAAGTAATAGAGGGGAAATCTTCTAATGGGGACACAGATGACAAAATAAAACAAACTGACAGGGGTTATAACCCTCCCTTACTCTATCCAAAATGAAATAAAAAAAGGTGTTCCTATAGTTCTACTTTAACCGCTTGCCGACTGCGCACAGTATATTTACTGCGGCAGTCGGCCCCGGCCAGGCAGAGTGACGTAGGTCTACGTCGCTCGCCTGTCACTCCTTCCAGAGCCAATAGCGGGCGGGCGCGCGCCCGCCGAGGCGCGCGCCCGCCTCGGCTCGTTCACGGAGGAGTGCGGGAGTGTGACTGGCGGACCCGATGTCCGCCGGTCACACTACGATCGCCGCTACAGCGGGAGAAAGACAGAGCGGCTTGTGTAAACAAGCCACCTGTCAGTTCTCCCTGTGTAAAAGTGAAGATCAAACAGTTCTACTATGTAGAACTGTTGATCTTTGTTTTTACACTAGTAGACCTGTCCCTGCACAGTTAGAATCACGCCCCTAGGACACACTTAACCCCTCCCTGTCCAATACTGTTAACCCCTTCCCTGCCAGTGTCATTTTTGCAGTAACAGTGCATATATATAGCACTGATTACTGCAGTAATGTCACTGGTACCCCCAAAAGTGTCAAAAATGTCAGTCAAGGGTCCGATCTGTCCGCCGCAATGTCGCAGTACCGCAAAAAAAATCGCAGATCGCCGCCATTACTCGTTAAAAAAAAAAACACCAAAAATGACAAAAATCTTTCCCTTTGTTAGTAAACGCGATAACTTTTGCGCAAACCAATCAAAATACGCTTTTTGCGATTTTTTTTACCAAACATAGGTAGCGTAAAACAAATTGGCCGAAAATTTTAAAAAATTTTGATTTTTACATTTTTTTTTGGGGGAATTTCATATAAAAAAAAGTGAAAAATATTGTTGTTTTTGCAAAAATTACGCTCTTTTTTTGTTTATAGCGCGTGATCAAAAAATCGCACAGGTGATCAAATACCACCAAAAGAAAGCTCTGTTTGTGGGAAAAAAAGGACGTGAAATTCGTTTAGGTACAGCGTCGCACGACCGCGCGATTGTCCGTTAAAGTCACGCAGTAAAAAATCGCAAAATAACCCCTGGTCTTTTAGCAGGAAAATCCTCCGGTGGTAAAGTGGTTAAGGCAAACATACTGTGCACTTTGCAAGTTGCTCCAGAGCTTAGTACATGAGGTAAAGCTTCACTTTACAAAGAATCCTCAATCACATACAAGGAAAATAAAACAGCATTTTTGCTTGCATATGACTGGATGATGAAAGTCAGCAGAGCTCCCCCTCATTTACTAAGCTCTGGAGTAACTTTACTTGTAAGGTGCTCAGTCTATGTGCCTTTAGTAAATCCTCCCTATTACATTTAATAAAATATACTTATTTTCTCCTGTCATTTTGCCAGATTTTTAGAGACTTTATTTTGTGAATATACAAGCATATACATCATATGCTGCAAAAAACCTGCCAATCACTCCAAACATATTACAATGTACATGCATATCACAATGGTCTAATCCCTCGTTAGAACAAATGTATTGAGGATACTTTAGTTTTTCACAATTATGTTTAGAGATACACTGTATTACCAAAAGTATTGGGACGCTTGCTTTTACACACATATTAACTTTAATGACATCCCAGTCTTAGTCCGTAGGGTTCAATATTGAGTTGGCCCATAACAGCTTCAACTCTTCTGGGAAGGATGTCCACAAGGTTTAGGAGTGTGTCTATGGGAATGTTTGACCATTCTTCCAGAAGCGCATTTGTGATGTCAGGCACTGACGTCAGCCTGGGCTCGCAGTCTCTGCTCTAATTCATCCCAAAGGTGTTCTATCAGGTTTAGGTCAGGAATCTGTGCAGGCCAGTCACTTTCATCCACCCCAAACTCGCTCATCTATGTCTTTATGGGCCTTGCTTTTTGCATTGGTCCAAATCATTTGGTGGAGGGGGGATTATGGTGTGGGGCTGTTTTTCAGGGGTTGGGCTTGGCCCCTTAGTTCCAGTGAAGGGAACTCTTAAAGTGTCAGCATATCAATACATTTTGGATAATTTCCTGCTCCCAACTTTGTGGGAACATTTTGGGGATGGCCTGTTCCTGTTCAAACATGAGTGTGTACCAGATTCACTATGAAACACGCTCGTCGCTCAATAAGTCTACAGTCTTACTAAAATTGCCAATGGTACATGCCACTGCAGCACTTTGCAGTCCATTTACAGCTCCCAATTGTCAGTGGTTCACACTGAAATTGGTTTGAGTGGTTTGGATACCAATTAATGTGCAGATGGTCACACCAGGCAAACAAGCAAGCAGACTTACCTGTTTTACAGACACAAATCCATCTAGTCCATGGATCACCTTACGCAGATCACTGAGACAACCTGATCATATACCATCAGAGAGGGGGGAGCTTAGATCCTGGAGTGAGACACAGAGGGGTGGCCTCGGTTGTGGGAGACAGCAATTTAGGGGGATTAGAGTGGGGTGGGGTAAGGTGGGTTGTGTTGGGTGGGGGCCAGGGGAAGGGAAGGAATGATCAACATCGGTTTTACCAGGGTGGAGGGTAGGATATTCCTCAAGGGATGTATGTGGGGAAGGGGTTCCCCATCTTTGCCATTGTCGATTGTCATATGTATGTCCAATAAATACAATTTTGTGTTGAAATTGGTAGCTTTTGTAGGTGCATTTTTCCTTTGGTGTTTTTTTGGTAATTCTTCCCAGTGGCCACAAGTGTAAGGAGCATTCTTCCCACTGACCATCACACTAATGTATCATGACTTGTAGATGTAGTCATTTTTAGCAGGGGTTTCCTGAGACTGGAAACGTATTTCAAGGGTTCCTCTGCATTGAAAAGGTTGAGAAAAGTTGCTTGAAAGTGTAACTAAAGTCAAGACGTTCTTTTTCATTTTGGACAGAGTAATGGAGGGCTAAAACCCCTGTCAGTTTTTTTTACCTTCACTTCCTATCCCATTTAAAAAATGTGAAGTGAGAGGAAATCCCTGCAAATTAAGTGAATCCCTTGGTGTCCCGCAGGTTACCAGAACTAGTGTCCCCATTGGAAAATTTGCTCTCTATTACTTTTCTCATGAGAATTCAAAATTTGGAATTTTCTTCCAGTTTCAATGATAATAGTAAACAGAACAAATAGAGAGAGTGAATAATGAGGGCACAGACAGCAATAAAAGGTGTTCTAATCTCTCACCACCACATCCAAAACTACAAAAACAAGTTAAATTAAGTAAATACAAAATATCTTTATAAATTGTCAAATATTGAAAGAAAATAGTATAAAAAATCAAAACTCCCACACCTATAATTCCACCAATAAAAAAGACAACTTGTATTATTTATTGTTGGAAGAATAGTATTTATTTATGTGTGTCATTTTTGATACTATTTGACAATTATAAAGATATTTTATATTTACTTAATTGAACGTAACTGTTTTTGATACACCACGTGCGTCCGGTGAAAGCAGCTTCCCTTTGACTGGTATTGTAGACACCTTTTTTCATTTGTATTAATACATATGCTGCAGGGACCGCACTGACTTAGTGACTTGGTATATTTCTTTGAATTTTACCATTTTACCTCTTTATTAGCAATAAAAGCCGACAGGGGTTCTAATTCTTCTTCACTGTATCCATCCCACTGTATATCACATAAGATAAAATACCACATGGTTTCATGAGATAAATACGGCATATTTTGGAAAAATACAGTATGTGGTATTCTAGAAGCATTTTCTTTAGTATATACCAATTTTTTTTTTAAAAACACTATGCAGTATTTTACCTAATTTCTTAAAGCGTTTTATACCGCTTCGTAAATGGAGCCCACTGAGTCTAAAATAAGGCATGTAATGGAAACAGAATGGTTGTATTTATGCTAATGAGGAAGGAAAGGAGGAACCAGAAAAGGCATAACAAGGGCAGATTAAGTGCTGGTGCGATTTCTGATGTGACTTGAGTCAAACAGTAATACATGACAAGGGAAATCACAATATATATTTAATGGTGCCCATTAACGTCAATGCAACTTTTAGAAAAGGTTCCTGTGTTACTTTGGTACGATTTTAGCGTGATTTGAGTCCATAGCCTATGATAGCCACATCCAAAATCGCACTGCATGATCTCACTGAAAATCGCATCAAAATTGCTTCGCAGTAGTGTGAACCAAGTCTTTTCCTTAGCTTTAAAATAAATTTAGAAGTAGTGATGGGCTTAACGCTCGATTCGAACATAAGTTCGACTCGAACATAAGTTCGACACGAACATCGGGTGTTTGTGTGTTTGCTGAACACACAAACAAATGGGGCGCTCGGCGGGAAGTTGGCCTGCCGAAGAGCACCCCATAATGCACTGCGGAATTGCAGTGCATTAGGTGCTTGTGACTGGCCAAAGCATGCACTTGACCTGTATGCTTCAGCCAATCAAAGTACAATGTCCTGTCCGAGCCATGACTGGCCAAAGGCAAGGTGCCTTTAGCCAATCATGGCTCAGGCTCTAAGTCCATGCCCCACAATATATAAGGCTGCTTACACAGCAGCCGTGGGTAGTGTGTTAGGAGTGGAGATTAGTCAGGTAGTTAGTAGATTTTGCTTTGATGTTTAATGCAGTCAGTGCAGTGTGGTGTAGGGCTGATTTATCTTGTGTAACACAGTGTACTGCAGTAAGTTTAGTGTAGTACTGTGCTGATTCATCTTGTGTAACACAGTGTACTGCAGTCAGTTTAGTGTAGTACTTTGCTGATTCTTGTGTAACACAGTGTAGTGCTGTGCTGTGATTCTTATGTAACACAGTGTAGTGCTTTGCTGTGATTCTTGTGTAACACAGTGTAGTGGGGCCACTGAAGTGTTGGTGTATACAGCACGTCTGTGTCACCCCACTGATCCCATTTTTTTTCCATTGATATCTTTTTTTTAAATTTTTTTTTTTTTTTGCAGCATCAGGTTCTGTTGCTGCAATATTAATACTTCCCCTTCTGTGTAGCAGGTGCTATTACTTCTGCTTCAGCAATGAATTTTTTTTGTGGTGCAGAGGCACTCATTTTATTTAGGGCAAAATTGCTGCCCCCCCCCCCCTTTCGTGTCGTAGGTGCTATTCCTTGTGTGACAGCAGTGTTTTTTTTTTTTTCCATTGAACAGCAGGACTAATAACATTTAGGGCATAATTGCTGTCCCCCCTTCTGCATCGCAGGTGCTATTACTTCTGTGTCAGCAGTGATTTTTTTTGTGGCGCAGCATCACTAACTTTATTTAGAGCATAATTGCTGTCCCCTTTTGTGTCGTAGGTGCAGCAGCAGTGTTTTTTTTTGTGGCGCAGCAGCACTAATTTTATTTAGGGCAAAATTGCTGTCCCCCCTTTTGCGTCATCAGTGCTATTCCTTCTGCATCAGCAGGGGTCTTCCTTTTTTTTGCTTCATTAAGTCTTTCTTTTAAAAAAAAAACTATAATAAAACAGTTTATAGTGCACCAAGTACAAAAGTATTCCACCCACGCACCATATTCCCTTTCCACACGCTATAATAAAAAGTTTTAAAAATCAAAAAAATAAAAAAGAACAATAAAACGGTTTATAGTGCACCAAGCACAAAAGTATTGCACCCAAGCATTATAATTCCATCCCACGTTCTATAATAAACAGTTATAAAAACCCCCCCCAAAAATCCCCATCATGTCCGAAAGGCCAACAAAGAGAGGCAGACGCTCACATGCCACTAAAAGAGGACAAGCAGCCTCTGTGTCCACAATGAAAAGTGGTGGTCACGGACATGCAACATCCTCCACAGGCGGGGCACGCTTGTCCTTTTTTCCCGGTGCTGGCCATGTTATTGAGCCACAACATGCAGAAGAGTTGGTGGAGTGGATAACTAAGACATTCTATTCCTCCTCATCCTCTGTCACTCAGGCTCATACTAGTTTGCTTTCCACCGCAGCTGCCTAAGCAGCCTATTCCACAAGCTCCTTGTCCACAGCTACTCTTTCCATAGCCTCACCATCATGCACGGAGGAGTCACCTGAATTATTCAATCATAGTGTCAGTTACATGGTGCTGGAGGATGCAATTTGAAATCTCCGATGTTGGTTTCCAGGTTGAGGAAGGGAATAACATGAGGGAGGGGGTGACAATGACAGACAAGAAAATACCAGTCATGCTCCAAAAGCTGCAGCATACTGCCAAGTTTGCTCCAGTTATGAGGAGGGAGGGGATGATGAGATCACTGACCGTACTTGGGTGCCTGAGAGAATAGACGAGGAAAGTGAGGAGGAGGCGGAACAACTCCAATGAAGCAGGATGTCCTCCATGGGCCGGCTTAAGGGCAGGAACCCTATTGCATTACACCATAGAGTTCCACAGGTGCAGGGCACTGCTAACTCCCCGCTGACTTCCAAAAGTTCATTGGTGTGGGCTTTTTTCAACACATGTGGAACAGACCGCAGCATTGCTGTTTGCAATCTCTGTCTGAAGCAGATCAAGCATAACCAGAACACTTGGGCACCCCATGCTTGACAAGACATAAGACCCACATCATAATAAAATGCAGACTACTCCTTGCTCCTCATCTGGGATCTCTACCCCTACTATACCTCAAGTCCTCTCAAAAACCTGCACTGAGAGGGATGATGGTATAGCAATGGGTGCTACAGGTGCTTGCACGCAATCTGCTAGCAGTACACCACCTGTTGATTTGACCAGCAGGCAAAGTTTTCTACCCCAGTCGCTGAACCGTAAAAAAAAATACTGTCCCAGCCATCCACATGTTTAGCGTTTAAATGCTAGCTTGGCAAATAGCTAGCACTACAACTGCTGCCTTTTCATCTGGTAGACTCTGCCCCCTTTCATCAATCTACGGAATGTGCTCTACCCCAGTGGAAGGTTCCAAAAATAAATTTATTTTCACGTAAGGTCATTCCAGCTCTGTACCATCACGTGGAAGGCAATGTTGAGGCCTCGTTGGACAAAGCGGTCAACAGGAAGGTTCATATTACTGCTGACTCATGGTCCAGCAGGCATGGTCAGGGACGTTACATTTCCTTCACGGTGCACTGGGTGACTCTGCTGGCAGCTGGGAAGGATGCAGGAAAGGGTTCAGTGCTGGAGCTTGTTCCGCCACCACGCCTCCAAAACATTGGTGGTGATTCTGCCGCATCTATCTGCTCGGCCCCCTCCTCTTCTTCTTCCTCTATGACCTCTTCTGCTGAATTGCCCTCTGAACCAGCAGTGCTCCCTAAGCCTCCAAGGGGCTACGCAAGCAGTCAGGCTGAAAGATGTCATGCAGTGCTTCAGTTGGTCTGTCTACTGGACAGGAGCCACACCGGGGCAGAGATTCTGTCAGCTCTGCAGGGGCAGGCTCAGAAGTGGTTGACCCCATGGGAGCTTGAGCCAGGAATGGTTATATGCGACAATGTCACCAGCCTTCTCTGCACCCTCTGACAGAGACACTTGACACATGTTCCATGCTTGGCACATGTCCTGGATTTGGTGGTGCAGCGTTACTTTAACAGGTACCCGGGCTTACAAGATCTTATGAGGCAGGCCAGAAAAGTATTTGGCCATTTCCGGCGGTCATACAATGCCGGTTCTTGGCTGGCTGACATTCAAGGGGAATCCAACCTGCCCAACAGCTGCCTCATTTGTGACATGCCAACAGGTGGAACTCAACACTGGCAATGCTGCAGCAACTGCACGTGCAGCAGAGGGCCATTAATGAGTACCTGTGTGAGTATGGCACAAGGACAGGCTCAGGGGAGCTTAGCTTCTTTTTGCCACGCCAGTGGCTGCTGATAAAGGATGCATGTACTGTCCTGTCACCATTTGAGGAGGCTACAAGTATGGTGAGCCGCAACAATGCACACATCAGTGACACTGTCCCTTTAGTCTTCCTGCTGGAGAACACGCTTCATGGAATCATGGACAGGGCATTTGAGGCAGAACAGTGGGAGGAAGAGGAGGGCTTCCTTTCTTCACAAGGCCCCCTGTGAACATTCCTGTGGGGCCACAAAACACACAAGAGGAAGAGGAGGAGGAGGGATGTTTTTTTTTTCTTCCCCAGAATCCCCAGGAGTTGTAAGTGGCTGGGGAGAGGTTGCTCCTGACAACGTCATTGTAAGGGACCCAGAGGACTCAGAATCTCATGCCTCCTCATACTTATGCTGCATGGGCTCCCTGATGCTTCAAAGCCTGTGAAAGGACCCGAGGATTTGTGGAATCAAGGAGAGGGATCATTACTGGTTGGCAACCCTTCTTGATCCACGTTACAAGGGTAAAGTTGCAGAGCTCATCCTGCCTTTGCAGAGGGAGCAAAGGATTAAACATCTTGAGGACGTCTTAAAGAAAAATTTGTGTAACACTTTTCCGGACACTGGGAGGATACCATTTCCTGGAAAACGTGTTTCTGAGGCTTTGTTCGGTCAAAGGAGGAGCGGTAGAGAAGGCGGGCCGGCTGACCAATGCCTTTAAACAATTCTTCAGTCCTCAGCACCCAGGGCTGTTACGTTTAAGCAACCATCAGCAGCATCTGCAGCATATGGTGCAGGATTATCTAGGGGCAAGAGCAGACTTGGAGACTTTACCAACTGAGCATCCACTGGGTTACTGGGTCTTGAAGATGGACCACTGACCAGAACTTGCGCAATATGCAATCAAGCTACTGGCCTGTCCTGCTTCCAACATACTTTCTGAATGGAAATTCAGTGCTGCTGGAGGTTTTGTGATGGATAAAAGAGTACATCTGTCCACTGACTTTGTTGACTTGCTGACATTTATCAAAATTAATCAGTCCTGGATCAACAGCAGCTATCAAGCCCCTGATGATGATGTAACTGATTGAATTTGCTGGGGATCTGGGATCCCTTGAAGAGTGCCTATGCTGCCTATCCTTGATGATGCTAGCTTCCAAAAATATTTTTGGTTTATGGCACCAACAACACCCAAGGCCCAATTTTTCTGCACCTGTATCAGAGGTGCATGTAATTTCAATTTGTGTTTCTAATTTATAACAGCAGGGCTCGTACCGGTGCCCAGCAAGAGTAACTGTGAGGGGTTACAGTGTTCAGGCACCACCAACACCCAAGGCCCAATTTTTCTGCATCTGTATGACAGGTACATGTAATTTCAATTTTTGTTTCTAATTTTTAACAACAGGGCCTATTCCTGCGCCCAGGAAAAGTAACTGTGAGGGGTGACAGTGTTCAGGCACCACTAAGGATGGGTGAACAGTTTGGGCCGAGCATAAGTTTGGCCTAAACATCGCCCATTCAAGTACTTGCCTAACACCTGAACTTTCTCTGCACTTAGCGGGATGTTCGCCAGGCTGGTTGGTTAAGGTTTTTAAGGCTTCCCTGCTGAGAGCTGAATTTAAAAAAATAACTGTAAAAAGAAAATTTAAATTTAAAAAAATTGGGGTCTCTTTGGGTCTTCTATGGCTTTTAAGGGGAACCTAATCACAGAATTAGGAAAAAAACAGCGTGGATCCCCCCCCAAAAAAAAAATCTAAAATGTTGATGGGGACAAGGGCCTCTTCCCGACAACCCTGGGCTGTGGTTGTGGGTGTCTGCGGATGGGGGCTTATTGGAATCTGGAAGCCCCCTTTACCAAGAGGGCCCCCAGATTCTGCCCCCCCCTCCTTATGTAAATGGGTATCAGGTACATCATATCCCTACCCATTCACCAAAAAAGTGTACAAAAAAATAAACACACAAGACAGTTGTAAAGAAAAGCCTTTTTTAAAAATAAAAAAATTGTGTCCCCCAATGTAAATCCATCATCAATCACGCCACCCGCTGCACCCGTCAACCCAAAAAAAGAAAAAAAAAAGCTCAGCTCTCGGTGAACGCTTCCCGTGGACTGCCTATTCGTGTTTTGACAGTTCTTATATAGGGAATGGGCAGGGCCCCCTGCCCCAAAGCACCCACCCCCCATGTATGGCTCAGGAGGGGAGGGCGACCACTTGCTCATCCCCTCCCCTCTCCTGCCCTGCCAGGCTGCATGCTCGGATAATGGTCTTGTATGGATTTTGGGGGGGAACCTTCGCGTTTTTTTTTTTTTAATTTTAATTTTGCCCTAGTATGGACTGGGGGGCGGGGGGGGGGGCAGAACCCTACGCTGTTTTTTTCATTTTTTTTTTTTTTTTAATCTATATTGCTGGGAGCCGACAATACGTTACAGCCACGAGCAAGTTTAAATGACATCTTTTCCTTTAGAAATGTCAGTATTGCTGCAACAAGATCTATACAGTATCCAAATGTGCCACTTTACAGGCAGACTAAGGGGACCCCCAAGGCACTATATTAAAAGGAATATTTGATTTTTATTGTTTCACTTTAAGTATCATTAAAATCACTGCTCCTTTTAAAAACATTTTTTTGCATAGATACATGTCCCCCACGGCAGTACCCGGGTCCCCATACACTTTTTATGGCAAAAGCTTGCTTATAAACCCTTTAAAATGAGGACTTTTGATTTGTCATGTTCGTGTCCCATAGACTTTAATAGAGTTTGAATGTTCATTAGAACTTTTTCCCTGTTCGAGATGTTCTGTTGCGAACCAAACAGGGGGGTGTTCGGCCCATCACTATTCAGAAGATTGCATTGTATGTGTGTATGCTTTGTCTTACTGCTTCATATAATGAAGACAGCGTCTCAAATCTTTTTAATTCTATAACAAGGGCTGAGGTATATTTGTATGTGGTTTTAAAAAAAAATTTACTGTTTTTTATGACAGTGTGAAACTAAATTTTCTCTGTGAAGCAAAACCTATCCTTTATTTTTTGTTTTCATCCTTTTCTCCCCTTTTTTATGACAGCTTTTTTAGCTTGGTCAGTCTACTTGACATACAGTTTGACAATTGCATCTAGAGATGTGGCAAAAATATTCGGTCTCAACAGTCTGACCTGTCTTCACAAAACATGAACTGATGATATGGTAAAAAGTTCACATTGAAAAGGATACTGAAAGCTTGTGTAGAGGAAAAAATGCTGATATTGAATATTTTTATAGGTGAGTAATATTATGGATGAAGAATCATTTTTCTGCAGAGAAAGACTTCTTAAAATCAGATCATTATCCTACCAATCTACCATGTTTTTTACAAGATTGGAAAAATAATATTTACCCAGTTTATTGTGTGAAGATTCTTTACCCTTTTAGTAAATCAGCCCAAATGTCATCAGTCTGCTGCAGGCTTAAGGACGCATTTCCTCTGCCTCCACTCCAGCGAGATCAGATGGCAACATTTTTACCTAGTAATACATCACAAAGTGAGAGGTCGCAGAAGGGATTTATTGTGTAATGCAGGTACTAGCTTTTATGTGATTGTGTTATCTCTAAACCAGTATCTCAGTGCAGGAGATAGATGCTGATGTTGGATAATATTGAATAGCAAAGATGGTGCTATCCTTGTGGTATCAAAAAAACAAAAAAACAAAACAAATGAAGACATTGTCTGGGGTAGTACTCTGATTTATGTAAGTAGTACTAAATGCCTGTAGGTTCTTAACATATACACTGCTCATAGGGAATGCACATGAAAAAAATATTAGTTTTATAGCACAATAAAAAAACAAGGCCTTGACAGGGCCTGTAGCTTACACATGTATTTGAAAATGTGTGCATACTAAACCCCTGTTTTTAACGCATACTGTTAAACAGGTCAAATCGGTTGGTCACAGGCTGGTTGGTAAGTTGACCTTGGAAATGTCTTTGTTTTTTTTTTACATACGTTGACCTTCTTGTGCTCCTTGCTGCAAAGGCCAGTTATAGGTGGGGGCAGTGGCCATTTGTTTGCATTGTTATTTATTGGTCAGGCAATGCACTGACACCTTTGCTGCCCTAGTGCTATGTGCTGGGTGTCCAGTGTGCTCCTGCGCCTTTGAGGAGGGGTGGGCTCCCTTAGGCTCACCTGCCCATTGTATATCCATAAAGATGATGTGCTTACACTGTGGGGACTTTTAGAACTTAGAGTTAGGGATTACAGGACACAGGGTGCCTTGACGGGACCTGTAGCTTACGCATGTATTTGCAAATGTTTGCAGAATAAATCCCTGTTTTTAATGCATACTGTTAGACAGGTCAATTCAGTTGGTTGCCCTTCCAGTGCTCCTTGCTGCAAAGGCCAGTTATAAGTCGGGGTAGTGGCTATTTGTTTGTATAAATACACAAGAAGGCTGACTAAGGGTCAGCCTTCACACGAGCGTGCGCCTGGCGGACTCCGTTTTTCTCAGGGGAGATCGATCTGCCAATCCCCGCTGAACAGGCGGATGACAGCTCCATCTCCGCTTACTTTGCAGAGGTGGAGCTATCAGAGCCCCGCTCTCCCCTATGGGGGATCAGATGAAAACAGACCGCCTGTCCGTTTTCATCTGATCCTATCCAATCCGATCCTCCAGACAGATGAAAAATAGTGTTTCCATCTGTCCAGATTTCACGGACAGGAACGGATTGGAGAGCAGCGGATGTCAGCGAACATGTCTCCGCTGACATCCACTGCTCCATAGAGGTACATGGAGCATCCGATCAGGTCCGCCTGAAAAACTGACAGACAGAACTGATCGGAAGGCCTGTGTGAAAGGCGCCTTATTTGCTGTTGTGTTAATCTAAAATAATACGTTGACTACGACATGGTCTTTGGATGTTCTTGAGTCTTGACTTTTGTTATATTAGATTTGCTGTCCAGGTTATGAGGTTGTCCTGAACCTGGCCAAAACCAGATATCAGATAGCACCTGTTGCTATCTTCTCTTGATTCTGGTGTATAAGTTGAGTATGTGTACTCCCTTACAGCAAGTTCATTATTAGGGCAAGCTAAAATATCCATTTAATCCTCAACTATTGCCTATAACAATGGCTTGGCTGAAACAGTCTATCCTTTTCAGTCATGCTTTATGGAAATGTAGGAAATTGTCAAAATTTCAGCATGGGTTTATGGAAAAAAAAAACAATCAGTCATTATATAACCATTGTCTATCTCTTATCCATTTGCAACCCAAAGTAACTGTGTATACCAACAAATATTGCTATATTAATGTATAGATCATTTGTTATTTTATGAAATCTTTGGAAAAACTCCTATTACAGGGGATGCCTGCAATCTAACTTTTAACTTGCAAATACCTGGTAAAATCAAACAGCAAATCATAGTTTTGTATAGAATGACCTAATGCTGCCATATTGCGAGGAAAAAGTTTTAGAAAGTAATATGTGAAAGGTTTTTTTGAAATATGGATGGGTTGTTTAACAATGATCTGTTATACTTTTTTCTTTTAGCAAAAGTAGAGATTTTCTCTAAATTCAGAAAACACACCACACACCTGCAGTTTGTTTCTTTCTGTGAAAAAACACAGCTAGGTAAAATCCCTTGAAGTCTTAAATGGTCATTCTTAAATAATCATTGGGGTATATTTACAAAAGGCAAATAGACTGTGCACTTTGGAAGTGCACACTAATTTTCCTCAGGGCATATGCATGGGGTAAGGCTTCACTTTGTAAAGTATACCCAATCAGCTACAGGGGAAAAAAAAACCTGAGCATTTTTGCATACACATAATTGGGTAATAGAAATCAGGGGAGTTTTTTCCACATTCACTGAGCTCTGGGGAAAATGAGCACAACTGCACTTTAAATGTGCACAGTCTATTAGCCTTTAGTAAATCCACCCTATAGCATGGCTATCTGATGAAAACCTTTGTCTCTCATTCCAAGAGTTCACAGAAGCCTGGGTGCTCAGATGAATTTTAGCAGCATTAGTGTGTGATAGTTAAATATGTAATTTATTTATTTTTTTTACATGTTTTTGTTAATTTTTTTTTTAATACTACAATTGTATCAAACAATTACATTGTTAAAGAGAGACGTGCTGCTGTCTACAGTCTGCACTGACTTTTGCAAGCTAAAACTATATTTTAGTCAATGAAGACTTCAGCATGCATGTGAGCATAATGTCATAGCTGACCTGGTGATTGCATGATGAGAAACCTTTCTGATTGGTTCCAAATTGTTGGTGGGGACCACAACTGTCAGCATCAGCTGGTAGCTATTAAATTTAGAGCAACAAAAAAATGAAATTGCCAGTCTAACCCTATACTAACTTTTAATAAATGATTTCAATGTTTTTCTTTTTAAATATATGTTTGGTTGGCTCTTTCTCATGGATCAGCTGTCATGTGTATTTGTTTTGTTGTTTGTGCTAAAGTGCTTGTTTGACACTATGTTAGCCACTCTTGTAATTAAGTAAAATCATGTGTGATTATCTGTCTATCTACAGCAGCCTTTCTCAACCTTTTCAACACAGAGGAACCCTTGAAATAACCTTCCGGCCTCAGGGAACCCCTGCTAAAAATTACTATATTTATAACTCATGATACATTAGTGTGATGGTCAGTGGGAGGATTGCTGCTTACACGTGTGGTCATTGGGAAGAATTACCCCCCCCCCCCTACAGATAGCTAAAAAGATCAATGGTGTCCCTGGGAACTCATCTGAGAGGCAGTATTTGCTCGTTGCTCAAGGAACCCCTAGTAACCACTGGAGGAACTCCAGGGTTTCCTGGTACCCTGGTTGAGGAACCCTGGTCTACAGTATCTATCTATCTATCTATCTATCTATCTATCTATCTATCTATCTATCTATCTATCTATCTATCTATCTATCTATCTATCTATCTATCTATCTATCTATCTATCTATCTATCTATCTATCTATCTATCTATCTACAGTATCTACATACATGCATTTTAAAGTGTATTTATACTTTTGCAGCCAACTTGGGATAACACCTACTTTATATTTATTACATGTTTTCATTAACATATCATAACTTAAAAAAAACAATTGCTGGTTACCTTTTTAAGTGCCTTTTACTTGCTTAAAAATCCTTACTTTCCCCACATTTTTTCATTATCATCTGTAAACTAGATTTGAATACCATCTGTCCTAACAAAAAGTTAAAAATTTACAAACAACCCCCTGTTAAGTGGGCACGTTATGATAGTGCCCGCAGCATGGGTTTGTGGCTGCTGAAGTGTTAATTTAGTATAGTAAGCTAGTTGCGTTTTTATTAAATTGTTAATAAAGACAGGCGTTTTTAGTCAGGTTGGTCTAGGTTTTAAATTGGGCGGTAATTCAGTCACAGGAGTTACAGCGTGAATTTTAGTTGTGAGGCGGGAAAAGCACAAGGTATTGAGGTGGGAAAAACGTGACTTGCTAGTAGAGCGGTCACATGTCTAGGGCTATATAAGAGGACGTTGGATCAGCTCGGTGAGCTCCCCTCCCTCCCTTCCTTGTATCAAGGGGGGACTTGTTGAATAAAGTTTTGTTGAGCGCTCGAGTTCTATGACTGAGTGGATTTTTTAAGGTTTGAGTTTTTAAAATGTATTATATATTTATTTGTATTTACAGTATGTTTTTTAATAAAATATTTATTTAATAATGAATTATACCAATAAAGGTGCCGCGGCCATTTCAATACCAAAAGTTGTTGTGTTTGTTATTTTGTAAGGATTAATAATTAAGGGTTATTATATGTTTAAGGAGAAATGCAGCCTACAATCCCATGCATTATATGTTAATGAGGGGAAGCTCTGTATTTTGTGGGGTCAAAGACAATGTAAGACTGTCCAGAAATTCTTGGAATCAGCCATGACATCTTTTCCTTAGAAATAACTAAAAGGTAAGTAACATTTTTTTTTTTTTGTGTGTGTGAATGGGGAACACATCACAAACATATAGTGGGGTTTAAAATCTGTTCTTAAATCTGCCTGCAAAATTGGGATTACACTTTAAGGTGCCGTATCAAACATAGCAGCCAATTGCATTCAACAGTAGTGAGAAACCAAAACAATGGTGCCATTAGTATCAGGAAATAACACAGACATCAGCAGAATATTGTCATAGTAATGGTCATTTTAATTGGTACATTTAGGTGAGAGCTTATTAAACAAAATAAAGACAAAGGCACAATTAATTGCACATGCAATTTGTAGTCAAGATGTAAAATGTTGGCATTTAGAAACGGTCTGACACATTATTAGAAATACATTCAACAGTCCAATGTCACTCTCAGAGACTTTCTAGACATCTCTGATATCTAAGGTGCTATTCCTCACATGCACAGCAACCTGTGTTTTTGAAAGAAATGCATACAAATGACATAAAGCACATTACATTCCATACGAAACAAAACTATAGACAAATATATTCATTTTTAATGTAAAATCTGAGTATGTCCAAATAATATTGTTGCAGTTTACATTATTCTATAAACTTGATGGCAACATCTTTTTTTCATTCAACACATTTTTTTCAGTGTGATAACTTTAAGGGTCCATCCAACACACATCACGCTCAATTGAAATTTTGGTTTAAATCATTCCAGTTGCATCAAAACAAATACAAAGTATTTACAGTTCATTTTCTTTAGCAGCAAAGGCCTGTCCACTGCCAGCATTCTGCAGAGATGAACTCTTGTTCTCAGAAACAGTGGTCTCCCTTCAGAGGTTTGGCGTGCCCGCTGTTGGGTCTCAGCCAGCAGGAAAAATGAGCTTTTCTGATTGGATAGCTCTAACACAGACACGGCAGGGGTGTCTCAGACCTCTGCAGAGAGATTACTGCTTTCACATAAAGAACAAAGGTCTATCTCTGCAGCATGCAGGCTGGGCACAGGATTTTCTATGCAGCTTGAGGCGCATTTCTAAAGACCCAAACTGTAAGAACTTTGGACACCTTTTGTTTCAATGCACTTGGAGTATTTTCAAGTGAATTAAACTTAAAGCCTAATTAGGCTTTTATGAGTAGATGATAAAGGGCTGAATTACATACTGGCTTATAACTTTCAAGGACCCAGAAGACAAATTGGCCCTTTTTGTGGAAGGTGTTGCTGCAACTGAAGGTGTTTGTCTCTTCCTGCTACATTCTCAGAATAAAAAAGTAAAAAACAAAAATTCTGAAAAAGGCTAGGAGAACCCCTTTGTAGTGTCTACAGTAGATGAGCGACTAGATCGCCATTGGAGACCTTGAGAGCTTTGAGTATCTGGTGATTAATTCAAACCAATGACATCTATTCAAAGCTAAAATAATTTTGGTAGCCTTATCTTTTAAGTACAGTCTAATCAAAGTGCACCCACCCATTTTTGTATACCTAAAGGTAGATGATTTAGTTGGCAGATCTATGGACATCAATCGCTTGCCGACCAGCCACCGTAGTTTTACGGCGGCAGGTCGGCTCTTTCCTGCCAAAAGGGGTACCCTTACTTAGCTTTGCATGCGCCCATTGGCCAAAGGGGGAGCCAATCAGCAATCGCGGTCTGGCGGCCGCGATTGCCGCCGGGCACCCGCAATCACTCCCCGTGGAGACAGAACAGCGGTCTGCCGTTGTACACATGGCAGACCATTGTTCTGTCAGTTATGAACACAGGGATCCTGTGTTCCTCTTATTTAGGAGGTGTTCATGCAGCAAGCCCACCCCCCCACAGTTAGAAAGCACCCACTAGGGACACATTTGTCCCTTTGATCGCCCCTGGTATTAACCCCTTCCCTGCCAGTGTCATTAGTACAGTAACAGTGCATATTTTTAGCAATTAGTATTGTCACTGGTCCCCCCAAAAGTGTCAAAAATGTCAGTCAGGTGTCCGATCTGTCCGCTGCAATGTCACAGTCTCACTAAAAATCGCTTATTTCCGCCATTACTAGTAAATAAAAAAAAATAAAAATGGCATAAATCTTTCCCCTAGTTTGTAGACGTGATACATTTTGCGCAAGCCAATCAATATATTGGGATTTTTTCACCAAAAATATGTAGCAAAATACATATTGGCCTAAAATGATGAAAAAACTATTTAATTTTTTTTTATTGGGAATGTTATATAGCAGAAAGAAAAAAATATGTTTTTTCTTTTTTCAGAATTGTCGCACTTTTCTGTTTATAGCGCAAAAAATAAAAATTGCAGAGGTGATCAAATACCACAAAAAGAAAGCTCTATTTGTGGGAAAAAAATGACATTAATTTTATTTGGGTACAGCGTTGCACGACCGTGCAATTGTCAGTTAAAGTAACGCAGTGCCGTATTACAAAAAATGGCCTGGTCATTAAGGGGGTAAATCCTTTCGGTCCAGAAGGGGTTAAAGTGTAAGTCCAGCCAAAACTTATTTTTTTGGATAGAGTGGGGAAAGCTTTGAAACGCTGTTGGATTCTTTACTGCTATCTGAGGCACCAATAAAAAATGGTGTCCCACTTTTCTTCCTGGTGGCAATGCTTTTATTATTTATTTATTTAAAAATATATATATATATATATATATATATATATATATATAGTCTATTTTTCTGTTGGAGATTTAACCTTACTTTCTGTATGGTGAAATCATTGTCAAAGAACAGAGATAAAAAAGGATTTGTCTGTAACAAGTCAGTAAATAACAGTAAAAACCTGATAAAAGTTCTAACCCTTCCGTACTCTATCCAACTGGTAAATTGTAGTGAATACAGGTTCAGGTTTAATAGCGGTTGTCTTTATTATAGTGACAGGAGATTGCTAAAATAGATCTGAAACATATACAAAGAAGGCTGTCATTGTACTAGAAATAAATCAGTCATGGTTAAGACAGGTAGGAATAATAAACACCTCCACCAATTAATGCCAGTGTTTTCCTGTAACAGTTAAGAATGTGTTAGTATAGTCCACAATATGGAGGCCTAAACTAAGACATATAGGTGCTAACAGAGTTATAGAAGTGTAGCATGCTACAAAAGAAATATACTGCAACAGTAGCTTTGCTACAAAAAAGTGTCCAGAAGATTTTTTTTTTTTTTATATTTTCTTAAATAATTAAGGTGACCATTATTATTTTTTATTTTTTTTTCTAAATGCAGCAGTCAAAATACATAGGCACGTAAGAACTGATACAATGTATATTTAGGCTTTAATGCATTTCTAGAAGAATAATACAGCTACAGAGGTCTATTAGGTCTGTCTAACAATTAGTAACAAAAATTAGGCTTATTTATTGAATAGTGCAAGGTGCAAACTGCAAAGTGCAATAGCCAATAGCCATCAATCAAAATCTGGTTCATAATAAACCAGCAGAAGGTCGATTCGAATTGGCTGTTCTGGTTACGGAACTTTGCATTTTAGTGTTTTTTTTTGTTTTTGTTTTTTTTGCCATTTTATTAAATAAGCCTAAAGTAAGGTCTGCTGTACTAGACTAGATGTAGGAGAGTTTAGGAAGGGTAGGAGCAGGCATTTATTCAGAAACTGGCTACTGAAACTGGCTATAAAAAGCAGGTCCTATGGTGCTCGTGACTATATGATCTGAATTTGGTAGACCTAAGCCCCGTACACACGTGTCAAAAATTGGCAGGGAATTTTCGTCCAACGTCCGATCTGCCGATTTTCGGCTTGTTAGTATGATGCTTCCGACAACCGACTCCGACTTTTCGGCCGAAAAAAATCTGGTGTGCAGACTATAAAATTTTTGTTGGCCGTCAAAACACGGCCGATTTTCGTGCAGTCAGTACTGATTTCGACAGGGGAAAAATCTTATGAGCAAGTCTGGGCATGCTCAGAGAAGAAAGAACACAAAGAAATCAAACCAACACATGATATCACTTCTGAAGTAGATTTTTGTTGGGCGAGAAAATTCGTGTGCAGTCTAGAGCACATTCCAACCAACAAAACACCACTCTGGACAAAAGACGGACGATCGGTCGGCCGATAATCGTTGCGTGTGTACGGGGCTTTAGTCACAAGACCTGCAGCAGCTCTCCATGTTGGGTACCAGTGTCATCAGAGCCTTCAATGCCTTTATATGAAGACTTAGCTGAGATCAGAACCCTGCCCTAGACACCGGGGTAAGAAGTGTAAGAACACAACACCACATTTTATCTGACAGGTAATTTTTTCCTTATTTTTCTGGCCCAATTCTTTTTCTCTTATGTCTTCGTCTATGTCTTTTAAAGAAAGACTTGAGAATTTAGGTCAGTGGTATATTTGCCCAATAAGAAGTTCAGCTGTAGGATCAATAGCCAGATTTGTGGGCCAAAACAAAAATATGAAATTGATATCCAGTGAAAACTTACAATTGCAGGTGTTGTTATCCCAAAAATTTAAATAACCCTACCCGACTATACCTGGCTATTGTGCATGAAATATCATTCTTTTGTATAACACTCAGCTTATTTTGTGATCAAATCATTTGGTTTTTGTTTTTTTGTTTTTTTTTTTAAGGTTTTTTCTTTTTTTTACACAACTGTAACATTAATTCAAAAAGAAAAAATACAAATCCTGTTCATAGCTTAATTGTTACAAATGAATGATATATAGTTGTCTTGATTAAATTGTTTATTTTGGTCCTTTCTTGATTGCATTACTGGGATTTTAAACCCAATTTAGTGCTAATCTTACATTCAGCTATAGTGCAATTTTTAGCTAATAAAATCATCCAGTGAGATATTGTCAGGCACACATTGAAAACATACATATATGAATATTACATCTTTAAATTATATGGGAATTCTAATGTTAGACATATTTATATGAATGCCATATGTATTTGTGTTGAAGTGCATCAAAACAACTCATGCGAACAAATGATTTGCTTTTAAAAAACAGCCACAGTCTGAGAAAAAAAAGGCTGTCCCTTGTCATCAGCTGCAGAGTGGGATACTTGCTTTGCATGGGCAAGCAGTAATCTCTTTTCAGAGTCAGAACCAAAGCTCAGCCTTGCTGATTATGGACCTACATGTCTGGAAAAAGTAGGCGGTGTATCAGACCTCTACAGGGAGACCACTGCTTCCCCACAGAGCTTAATGGTCTTTGGACAAGAACCAATGGGACTGTACACTGCTGTGCACTAACACTGTCAGGCCCATGCTGTGATGTCTTACATGGGTTTGATTGCTTATGTGGTTGTTTTAACCATTTGTCATTTGAGTCCCACTTTGTGGGGATGTTTTAACTCATGTTAATAAATGTATAACTTTCTATTTAACATTGTTACTATTGATTATTGGCATCACTCAAAGTCCCACTTCTTCCCCTTCTGGCCTATTTGGCAATTTTTGTTGAGCATAACGGTCCTTTCCACAGCTGCTTGCAAAAGACAGGCTTTTTATGTGGACTTTAGCTACATTGGATAAAAATAAACAAAGACTTTGCAAACTTTTTGTTGTGATGCCCCTAGAAGGTTCAATTGGGCTTTATGTGTGCCTCCTACAAAGTACATAAGCAGCCTTTGGTTTATTTAATGTGATCAACATGTGTGCTGTATTGGTTATACCATACCTCCCAACTTTTTGAGATGGGAATGAGGGACATCTATTAGCAAAAGTATATAGGCATAAGACACACCCCCTGCCACACCCCCTTAAAGGAGAATTATACAAAAAAAATTAGTCAAACCCAAAGGTTTTTTTTTAACTACTATTCCTTTATACTGGCTTTTGAAATTTACAAATTTAGCAATTTAGACATTGGATGAAAGGTTTAGTACTGTGAAACACTTTTTGAAAGATAAATAGTGCATTTTTTTATACAACTATATAGATCAGACCAAATTGAGGGACAAAGGAGAAAAGAGGGACAGAAGGACTTTGATCCAAATCAGGGACAGCCCCTCAAAATCAGGGACAGTTGGGAGGTATGGTTATACAGTAGTGCAAAGGTCCTGGCAATCACAAAGAAGATGGTCTGCATTCCAATACAAAGATTGAACTATTTTCCTTTTGGCAATGAGTATTTCAGAACATGTATGTGATTCTAGCAATCAAGAACATGCAATCTGTTCAATGTTATCATGTATTTTTTGTCTGTACAAGTAGGGAATATATTACGAAAAGTCAAAGAATGTGACCTTAAAGGCTATGTAAAGCTTAACCTTACCCCTGTCAGGTTGTATTGCTGTCTGTGTCCCCTCTGGAGGCACCGACCAGGGCTGGCCCAAGACATTGTGCTGCCTAGGTCCAAGAATAAAATGCTGCCCCCCTCAAAAAAAAAAAAAAATCACGCTGACCAAAGGCCCATTATTTAAAATATATGTATAAAATGTAGAAAATAATATACTGTTATCTTCTTCCATAACACATAACTGAACCGGTCCACCAAACACCCACTGTCTGTCCTCAGTACTCCTGTGTCTGACACTCCCACCACCCTAGAAGATCCAACCTGTGCTGCATGAGATGGAGTGCGCTGATGTGTGACGGCATTGCCCACACCACGATTACACGAGGGACGTTACCTGGAGGAGACACTCCGCCTCCTCATACTCATCAGTTTGCACTACGGGCGACAGCATGAGATGGGGAAATGCCATCCATAACACACCGCAAACTGATAACACACAAGACTGCTGGTAAAAAAAATTTTGGAAGTTAATTCGCTGCCCCGCTCCAATTGCTCCCCGGGTCCAATGCACCCAGCGGGACCCTTGGGCCGGCCTTGGCACCCACTTTCACTATTAGTTCTAGTGACCAATGTCTGACTGAGTGTCAGTACAGAAAGTGAAGGGAAATCAAAAATGGTTTGACTGTCACAGGAACTGGAGGTAATAGGAAATCTTTCAGTGGGGACCCCTTGATTGAGAGCTCTTCTTACTTTCTGATGATTTTCTGGTATAGGAAGTAAAGAGAAATTCCACAATGAGACAGACAGCAAAAATTTATTTAACAGGGATACTAACCATTCCTTCCTCCATCCAAAACTAAAAATGTTTTGCTCTTACATACACTTTAAGAAAATGTTAAATAAGAGGCAGTCTGGATTTTTAATTTATAGATATGTTACCCTAATAGTATAAATTGTAAATGGGATATAAATATACTTGAGGCATTCTGGCCTTTAATTCAGAGATATGTTACCCTAATGTTACAATATACAAATGTGATACAAATCTATTTGTCTCATAAGTAACTGATAAATGTCACGAATGTGCATATGGGGAAATTAATGACATTTATATTTGGAACCAGGCAAATAATAAATATCAACTAGGTACATAAAAAATATTCATTTTATCACTGCAATTTTAAAGTGCTAATTGTTATAATGTCATCTATACTGATATTTTTTTCCGTAAAGAATACGTTATTCAGACTGAGTTTTCCATAGAAAACTGGAAGGCCAGAGGCCACTTGTGCTTTAAGACAGAGTTGAGTTTTTTATGTATTATTAGAGAAAGGTAATTTAGTATGAAACGTGTTGCTATTGCATGTTTTAGTGACTCCTCTTTTTTTGGCTACTTAAGATCTTGGAGTGATGACCATTCTTCTATTCTATTCTATTTGTGGATTAGAGAGTGGAACGCCGTCAAAACACCTAGGACTGGGAGTGAATCTATAGGACGGCAGCTGAGCTGCTGTTGCTGTTTGTTCAAATAATCATCATAGGTTTACAGACATCTGTTCTGACAGATTATGAATTACATGCTTCAACACAGCAGCTGGGATTTTTAATCAATGGTTGTAAAATCACATCTAGCCATTATTAGGCAGAGGATGTTGGAATACTTAGGTGAACTGTGGCTGAAGCTTAATTTTTTTTTTTTTTATTTATAGAGCACCCACGTTTTTTTCAGTGATGTATATATTTAAACAGAACAGTAAAAGGGTAACATAACCATCTGCATCTTGCATAAAATGATCTTTAATTTTATCATGAATGCTTACATGGACATTTATGTCACATGGATAATTCCTGTTATGTTGACAACAAAGAACTAATTTCAATCACACACTGGCACACCAGGTTGGGAAAGGGGTTGGAGCCACTGGGTCTGGCTCTCAACAGTGCACTGAAAGGCTGAGTCAGTTGAAGTAAGAGAGGTAAAATCCCTGGTGCCCCACATCCATGGAGTCCTATGGTGGTATGAGAGAGACAACCTCAGCCTGGGCTCTCGCCAGACCTCGCCTCCAATGTGTTTCACTCTGCCCCCCGAGCCTATTAATGAGTCATGACTGAGCACTCCTGCAGTGGATGCAGCATCACCCACATTACTCCGCAAATGATTGAGCCTGAGCGGCACACTAAATATACTGTGGGTCATTTGCTGGTCAGGCATCTGGGTGGATCCCAACCTTATTGATGGGGATCCTTACTGAGCCCGGGCCAGCTCTCTGACATCGGCCAACAGCAGGCTTTAGCCAGAAGTATAAAAGTAAGTACCTTCCTGTGACCCTGAAAAGAGGTATGGCCAAAAAAGCTTTGGTCATACTTCTGTTTAAAGAATTTTGCATTAGTTAATTACTTTTGCAGAAAGCTGTGCAAGGTCAAACGCTCTTAACTTCTCCATGCCCAGACACTCTAGACCAGTGGTTCTCAACTCCTATTCTCAGGACCCATTAACAAGCCAGATTTGCAAGATAACTGAAATACATCACAGGTGATAGTATTTGCTGCTCAGTGATTGCAGTATTCTAGTCTGCATCTCCCCAAGTTAATACTTAAAATCTGGCCTGTTAGTGGGTCCTGAGGATAGGAGTTGAGAACCACTGATCTAGATGATTAGTCAGCATAGATGTACCCTGATCAAATTTTAAATTACACGATAACATTAGAACAGAGATATGTTTTGTTTTGTTTGTTACATGTTCTTCCTTAATTTGTTTGATCTTTCTGAATTAGCAAGGAATGTAGAGTATGTTGATGCTATATGAATGAAAAGTATTAGAGGACTAAAAAAGACAACTTAGATGATCTAATTAAGAAACACATACAGGACAATATAAATATCTTTCTAAAGAACCGTGTGTTTTGTGCAAAACTCAAGGTGATATAAATTGTGCGTTTACAGTAAAAAAAATAATTTTACTATCAGTATAGGAGAGGGTTCTTTATAGTAAATTCGATTAATGTACACTTGTCAGTGCTATAATCTTATTGAACTGGCCTCAGGACCATTCCTTAGCAACTTTTTTTAAACTTTCCTCTCCCTACCGCACCTCCCTGTTGGCCAAAAAGTGGTATTATTCTGGTAGGCAAAAATAAAGTAGGCCAATTGGAAGATAAGGGAGGAAGAAGGAATAAGCAAGTTTCTATCAGTGCAAATAAGTGTCAGAATTTGCATATTAGAACTCCCCAGGATTTGGGGCTACATATTTATGCTTGAAAAAAAAAAATCACAGAATCCTAAACTGTTAAATCAGAGGAAATAACCCTTTATAAAGCATGATCCAGTTTGCTCTAACAGGAAAACTATTTAATGACCCTCAAAGGCAAATGAAAGGCAAAGTATTTGCTGTTAAAAGTTTTATTCCTGTTGTCTACTTTGATGTAAAACTGGTTCTGGCTGCAGCCCATAGCAGCCAGTCAAATTCAAAGTGTCATTTGTTATAGTGCAAACAAAATGTTACCTATGTTATAGCTCATGGCATGTTAGGCAACTTAGAATAATGTTGTCAAATCAATTATATGTGATTTCAAACATTCTCATAATATAGCGTATTGAGAAGGGATTTTTATGAAATTTATATTATAGGGTACACATTTCTAGCCATACCCATAGATCATTTTTACCATTGAAATTAAAAAAAACAAAACAAAGGCCATCTGTTTACTGAGGTGGTTTAGTTACAGTCCAGGCCACCTTTGTCTTATTTCATTATTAAATTATCAAAAACATCATAATTTAGTGCCTTTAAAAATCCTACATCTGTAGGCTTTATAATAATCAAAGAGAACACAAAATGAAGATAAGCTCTTACACATATAGCATGACTTAAGAATGAGTGGGACCTGTTTGGAGCACCACATTCTTATGCCAACAGTCAAGGCTAATGGCATCTTAACGAGTACCACTTAACTGTAAAACAAATGTGCCCAATAAACATTTGGCACTACGCATATATTCAATTTGCTCCCTTGTCAGATTGAATAATAGTCAGAGAAACCATTGATAAACGTTTAAGAAAATGGATAATGAATAGGAATATGATGGAATTAACTATATAAAGTAGTAAGTGAAATGTCACTAGTGGGATCTACAGTAACACTGAGAACTAGATACAATAATATAACTGTAGATAAAGTGTTCATATAAATGATATTTTGTAAATGCTTGGTGCTAGATAAAAACTTGCACATGTGAAACTATAGTATATACTGATTTTGCATCAGTCATAGTCCATGCTATTTTAACACTATCCAAACTATTTTATTGAAAGCTGTAGAAATGTAGTTGTGCTCCCTGGCAGCACAGAGTTACATGAAATAGCATACAAAAATAAAATCACAGAAAGCACTATTTGTAATGGAGAGAGTCCTTTAGCCCAATGGCTCCTCTTCCACTTTGAAATGTCGCAAAGAGATGATGAAACCCTGCACTAGAAATCATTGAAAAGATGCGTGCCGGAGTGTGTTTACATATGCAGCATTATTCAGCTAAATTGGTGCGTAGACTATAGGTAGTAGGTAGTATATTGTTGGGAACTGCATGGCCACTTACGACCAATCAATTAAAAAAAGAAAATCAAAAGTAAAGACAGAATTCTTTCATAATGTGTTTTGAAAAGTTGTTTCCTCCTTATTTACATAATAAGGCTGCAGGCAGGGTGAAGTAGTCGGGGCTGCAGTCAATGGACTGTGGCTGTCTTCCTCTTGAGTTACACATTTTTCTTTGGGTGAATGCATGCGATGAGCATCCAGCATCTCCAACAGCAAATCATATAGCGGCACAACGTTTTTGCACTTCATGCTATACAGGTGCTCCATCCCTTTATTGCTGTAAAAATAAATGCAACATTTTAAACAAAATGCATAAAAAGGTATATAGATTCTTCATTATGAGTAAACAAGAATGTTGCCTGGCCTCCTGAAGTAAAACTGTGGGCAGGCTATGAGCAGTTAAATATTTACATATTCTTAACAAGCAGCAAATAGGTCTTGACCATGAGTTATATGTTGTTACCTTCAGGTGAGGACAATGGCAAACAAAGTTGTTAGGACAGTCCATATAGGCCTTTCCAATCCCAGCAAACCTCAGTTTTTTCTAATGTTAGGTGAGGGATGATCTCTCTCTCTACTGATATCAGGTTCTGACTTGTTATCCCTATATTTATGCAAGATTAAAGACTATGCTTTGTTCTTCACAGGGAGAAATATTTTTCCATCTGGCTGCATCAATGCCACTGCAGCAATATAATTGCAGCTTCCAGATCGGTTGCCCATCAGCAGTGCCTCAGGGAACTGTACCCATCATATATAAAGACATGGGCTGGCCTGTAACATTGACTTTAGCACTGGACTTTGTGTTTGCCACCCACCCTTGGTACAGCAGTGCAACGTGGTGCAGTTAGATGCGGAGTGCTCTACAGATCCAGGGCAATGGATCTGAGTCCTGGTATTTCCAGTCTCTGAAAACCCTCTCTATGGAGAAGAGGATATGCCCACTTGGTGGGTCCTCCCCTGGAAAGTGGTCAGTGTGGTGAGTCAAGGGCTTTGCCCCTTTACCTGTGGCATTTTCCTCCCACCCTCTAACACCCTATCCTTTACCCCCCCACTTGAGGGTAGTCCTTGAGCACTAGACCACTGCCTTGTGCAGCCTCAATACCTCAGGCCAGGAGAAGTGTGTTCCTGGGGTGCTGCGTTGGTTTTAATTAGTTTGTCTCTGCCATTGCCTAGCAGGGGCCACTTTAAATGGTTTGTCACAGCCATAGGCATAGCATTCACTGCTTTCTGCATGGTAAGAAGAATTTTACGCATCCCCTGTGACACATTTGGGTGCACAATGGCATAGAATGCATTAGGATAAAGAAAGCCTTCTACCTTTAGAAACACTTTAGGTATTTTTCAGATGACGGTATCGTCAGCAGTTTTGACTAAAGGTGTCGTTTGTGTCTATAGACCTAAGATTGTTGCTTCTTAAGGTCAATGTTAGGGTATTACAAACTAATATGGCACAAAGAGCAGCGATGTGGCATAATCCATAACAACTAGACATTATCATGAATTAAACTTAATTTGAAGCCTCAACGCTCAAAGCTAATATTTTATGGGGATATTTGCATATGGTTATTAAATATGACCTGTAGTGTATATAATCACACTGTCCCTCTTTTTCAATAAAATCAAAGCTGTTAATAACTTTTTACAAGACTTAATCCCTAAACATAAAACAGAAAATATTGTGTTCTTCTGGTTATTTAGTTTAATGCTCAATAAATAATAATGTCTTATCATATATACCATCTTGTATGTTTTGGAAGCCTTTTAGAGCTGTAATGTTTCAGATAGGAGTTCTTCATTTAATCAAAAGATTTATAACATTAGGTACAGCCAAGTATTAATGCACGAAACATAGATTTGTAGCCAAGTACATCCTATTATTTACTTCTCAGAACCCTAAGGCTGAAAAATAGCTTTCTTAAAGTAGAACGCTAGAAAATAAAACAACCCTTTACTCTTGCATTGCTCATTTTGTCTAGGGGCAGAAGGTTAAGCAATATTCCCAGCCACAAAAACGGTCTGCAAAGCTTTCTTTTTTTGTTATGGCCTCTCTGATGTCATCATATACGATGCAGGATCAACGGTTCTGGGATATAGACTTTTAAAAGCCCCGCTAATATGAGCAAATAACCCTTGCAGTGGGAAGAGGGACCAACTGCAAGGGGTAATTATTTGTTTTCTCGTTACACGTTATAAAATATAGTAAAAAAATTAGTAAAAAGTGATAATTTGTTTTTCTCAACATGCACAAACAAACATTTACAAACACCTTTTCTTTCTTGGGGCCAAAACTGTGGTACAGTATATAGTGTGTGGGTTTTTGTGAGGCGCTGTCAACATTTTAATGATGATTTTACCTTTATTAATTGAGGACTAATTTACTAATTTATATGTTTCAAACTATTTTTATCACAAGAGACTTATGAACTATAATCTTTTTGTGAAGTTTTCAATACTGTTTAGATAATATATTACAGCAATTATAATTTAAAAAATTTATCGTATGTATATTTTGTAAAATTTTGCACGTCATTTTTCAAATGCACTTTTGAAGCACGTATGCACTTTTGAAAAGTAAGCACCTAGGCACTTTGTATAGAGATTTTTAAGTTAATGTCACAACATCACATATTAAGGGTAGTAGCGTCTTCCAAAAACTCACTCACTTGATTTAAGCACATTACTTAAATTGATGGCGACACTACAAAATTATTAAACTTTAATTATGAGGACAGGCGCCGTATTTAAATTTTTTTATTCACAGTATATAAAGTACAGTTATTTGTCTTAAAGTTCTCTAAAGAGGAATAGGGATTCCTGTTTGCTCTCATGGGCCATGTAGAAAATGATGTGTGTGTTTAACCTACTGTATATTCAGGATATAATTATTTAATCAGGTAGTGAGCTTGATAGAGTGCGAATAAATTAGAGAATGTGCCTGTACCTAAAGATCAAAAAGGGTGAATTTTTTGAGGGTGTAGTAGGTCTTTTTAGGGTAGATAGAGCCAAATTTATTTAAAGCTGAAGTTTAAGCGTGGAAATTTTTATACAGTTACATTGGTCGAAGCTGTGTATGTGTATGTCATCCCCATGGAAGCTGGAAATCCCTATAGTAGGCACTGCTACCATAGTGATCTCCACTAGCTTTTGGGTTCCATGATGAGCAGCTGCCCTGCTGCTTACTGAACACAGGAGGTCGCTTGTCTGGTATGGATGCCATCAATAGAACACTTTGTATTTTATCAAAGAATGCAAAACGTTATCTGATCGGATGAGATGGAGATGGCGATGACACCACCTCACCTCTCCACTTTGTCATATTAGCAAATTATTTGAACTCACTGAGAAAATGCAAAGTGTTCCAGGAATGGCACCCATGCCGAGGGAGTGATCTCCTGTATTCACAATGCAGCAAGGCTCAGGGCAGATGCTAGTGGAGATCACTTTAGTAGCTGTGCCTATTACTGTGATTACCAACTTCACAGGGATTCTACAGGTATGGCGCATAAATACTTACATTGGTCCAAGGTAGACCAATGTAACTATGGAAAAATTGCCATACCTAAACTTCAACTTTAAATTCATTCGATGTATAGTGTTTTTCATTTCTGGCTTTTTAATTTTCTTTGCAAAGTGAACACGGCTTAACCATATTCACGACTCAATATTAACAACCCTATCAAAAATAATGCACTGTCTAGTCTGTGTGGCTGATATATTATTTTAACTGTTGTTTAGCTGTTGGATGGATAAGACAGTTCATATATTGTATATGGTATACAGAGAATAACAGTATATATTCTGTATTTAAGTTTATAATTAGGGAATCCCTAATTATACTATGTAGCTGAAAACAACAAGTTTACTCATTGATGTTATTTTCTTTAAAGAAAAAAAAAATAGATGACTTCTTACCTCATATGCCTAATATGTGAAAGTATCAGAAGCAGCTGAGCCAGTCTTCTTTGCTGCTGTTGAAGGGATAGTCCAGTTTTAGCCATAAAATGCACCAATGTGTCTATGATCTTGTCCAAAATCAAATGAATTTGGTCTGTGTCTTCTAAAGATTCCAAGGTACTAGACAGAAAGGTATATACACCTGTAATAATAAAAAGAAAGACAATTGAATAATAGTAAATATGGATTTTACACGTTCCTAACATATGCAAATACAATATATATTATGGAGGAAACAAATAAAATACAAAACATAAACATGCATACCAAAATTCTTCCTATACAATCTTACTTACTTTATAAGACATTGTTCTGCAAGATGCTAACAACACCTTAATAATCCCTGCTAAAAATTAAACAACAACCTGAAATAGTAAGCATTAATGCCTGTGCAAAAGTCACTAAACTCAATAAATCTTGACACTTTAAAAATGAATTGTATCCACATTTTTTGTACATCAATGCTTATAATATTAACTTATACATACTATGAATTCTGCTATGTCCTCACCCTAGGTTCAGAGATAAACACATTCACTTGACCTGTAGTAATCCTTTAGTACTACCTTGCTACGGTAACAGTGCTTTTATGAGCAAAAGTAAAATCCTTGCAGCAAGTTGTTATAGAAAACAGTAAGGGCTCTTTCAGACGGCCGCTCCGCTGCTTTTGTCCGCTGCGGGACTTTTTTTTTTTTTTTCACGGAGCAGATGACATTTGTGTCATCCGCTCCGTATGCCCGCATATCATCCCATGCGTTTGCGGATGATATGCGGACATAATGTAAGTCTATGGCATTGCGGATGTCAGCAGATGACACCGCTGACATCCGATTTTCCTTCCTTTCCGTTTTTTGAACGGATGAAAAAATAGGGTTCTGTTCCATTCCAAAAAACGGAACAGAACTGAAAGGAAGAAAATCGGATGTCAGCGGATGGTATTCCGCTGACATCCACAGTGCCATTGACTTACATTATGTCCGCAAATCATCCGCAAAAAAATAGGATGATTTGAGGACAAGCGGAGCGGCCGCGTGAAAGAGCCCTAAGTGACTCAATGCACAACACATGTTGTTCAGAATATCAGAAAGGCATTACTTTACTCTATTCAATAGAACAACATGTAAACAGATGTGGCACCAGACCTCTCTTTGTTCATGTGCAAGATCTATGGACGCATCATTAGAGGGCCAGGGTCAAGAACCAGGAGAAAAAGCTGGCTCCCCATGGCATAAAAGAAAACATGGCAGTGCTTGACAGGAGCTTCTAATAAAGTTATGCAATCCTTTGTATTTATCATGTCAGGGTGGCCTAAAGGAAAGGCAGAATTTCTTCAGGTACAGCTAGAAGGGGGCAAACAGGTGTGGAGTGGCTAGGAAAGCCTTCATACTCCCAGGTAGAGGGGTGCACATTTTCATTCATTGCGAATGCACCCTTCTCCATCACAGCTAATTTTGCCATTGCCCCACAACCTGGCATGGAGGAGTCAGCTTAATTATTTCAGCACATGAGTAATAAGTAACTTGCTGCAGGAGGATGCCCATGTTATTGCATATGGTGGAAGCATAGATGCTGCAACATCTGTGGTTTTGAGATAGAGATGGAAGTCTGACAAGAGATTTGAGAGGCTTACCTTATTATAAATCAAGCGGGAAAGGGGGTTATCATGGTGCCATGCCAGGTAGGGCCAAGAGTAGATATGAACCTCACTGTATGTCTCCTAACCCTACCCCATTGTTTCTAGCAGCATCCTTGATCAGGCAGGTGTCTCTTGCCCAGCTGCTGGAGGAGAAGAAAAAAATTGCACTCAATCAACCTCATGTTCAGTGTCTCGATGCCAGCTTGGCAAAATTTCTGGCTTCACAGCTGTTCCAGTTCCAGCTCTGCCCCATTCTGCAACTTTGTGGCCTGTGCTACACCACAGAAGGCCATCCCTTCTCACTACCAGGATATGGAGGTTAATGTCTCCTGGACCACACAGTCAGTGACCACACATGCATGGTCCCGAGAGCATGGTACATCTCTTTTATTACACACTGGAAAAAAATGCTGGTGGCTCAGAAGGTTGCAGGACAATGGGGGTGCTACCCCATGCCCGGCACCTTAGTGATTGTGACAGGTCAGCCATCTCTAGACCTTCCTCCTTAATAGCCTCATCTGGTGACTTGTCATGAACCACAAGGGTCCCCCAAGTGACCAAGAGCTTATGCAAGCCCATTCAAAATGCTGCCACACTGTTTTGCAGCTATTATACCTATGGGGCAGTAGCCACACTGTGCCAGAGATTCTGGCAGTTCCTCAGGGGCAAGAGGTAGTGGACAACATGTCATCTTGAGCCTTGCAGGGTCATGTGTGACAGTAGCGCCAACCTGCTGTCTGCCCTTCAGCAGGAAAGGTTCACACATGCACTGCACATCTACTCAATCTGGTGGTGCAGTGGTTCCTGGTTAGGTACCCTGGCTTCCCTGATGTTCTGTGGCAGGCCAGAAGAGTGTGCAGCCACTTATATCCCAGTTATACCCAGAGTGAATTGCAGTGCAAACACAAGCTGCATGTCCAGCAATACACTCACATGCTAGAACTTGGGACTGGCCAAGATACAGTGGCTGCACCTGCAGCAGTGGGACCTCAATGAGTATTTTGTGTAAGTACAGGATAGGGACAGGCTTTGGGGATCTCGGATTTCTTTCACCATGACAATGGCTCTTGATTTACCATGCATGTACCATCTTTCTAAACATCAAAGAGGTGACCAGAATAGATGGGTGCAACTTGGCGAGGATCAGCGAAGATCCTTGTAGTGTTCCCGATGGAGCAAACACGGGCACTAGAGGCACAGCAGCAGAAGGAAGATGTTACATAATAGGTTTATGTGAAATATCCTTTAAAAGCTATAAATATTATTGTAATTAGAAATATATTTCAGTTAGAAGGAAATGGATGAAAAGCATGGAGTGTTGTGATGGTTTTACTGTAATTAGTTCCAGTTCAAAGGTTGGCCTTTTGTTTACCCTGATCACTACATGAATAGTACACAGCGGTCTTCTTTGACTCATCCGATCAGGCTGTGCCCAATATACATTTGCTACGTACAGTGACCAATTAGGGAGAATTATATGAGCCACAGTACAGAAAGGAGAGGGGATATAATGCTTTGTCAACCAAGCTATGATCGTGTGGGAACACACGGCAGGCACCGTGCCCCGTCCTGAAGTGGAAAGGTAAACTAGCTCCCTGCTTGTACATACATTGTATTGTAAATATGGCTATTATGGGTAATTTGTAAATATCATATAAGCCAGGGGATTTATACTGTTAATGGGTTGTAAATCCTGTTTAGTGTGTAATTTGTATATATTATGTAATCGTTGCAATAAATGTGTATTACGGATGGAACTACCTCTTTTGTGTAAGATCTCTCAGAATCTAGATGTGTATAGGTGCATACTATTACAATGATTGGGGTGTATGCACATTTACACATAACCTAGGCAACAGAAGAGGAGGACTTTCTGGTATCTAAGGTCCTGAAGGATCCTTTTACAACATGCTCCATCCCTGGGAAGCAGCAGCAAACAGAGTAAAAGTACAAGGATGACGTTAGATTGGGGTGCTGGCGGTGAGGAGAGGGTGGATATGGGGCAGGCTACATGGGTACCTTTAACCCCTATCAAAGCCAGAGAGTTGTAACTGGGTAGGGTGAGATTGTTTGGGACACCATTGTCCTCAATGACACCGAGGACTCAGAGATAGTGATGGGCGGAAAACCCCCCGATTCCGTTCACACAAGAACTTCCGAACATGGAAAAAGTTCAGACCCGAACTGCAAACCCTATAACAGCCTATTGGACTCGAACTTGAAAATTCAAAAGTAGCCATTTTGAAGGCTTATATGCAAGTTATTGGCCATGAAAAGGGTATGGGGGCCGGGTACTGCCCTGAGGGACATGTATCAATGCAACATTCTTTTTAAAAAAAAGATAGTTTTTAAGGAGTGATGAATTTAATGATGATTAAAGTGAAACAATAAAAAGGAAAAAGTCTGCCTGTAAAGTGGCGCATCTGTACCATGTATAGAACCTGCTGCAGCAACACCAACATACATAAAGAAAATCACGGCCAACATGCCTTCAATTCTCAGGTTGCTGAAATGTGCTTTAGTGATGTATTAAAGTTGTTCTTAAGAATGTGTTAATCACTCCTGGCTTCTGGCTGCAGCCACAGGCAGAACCTAAACCATATGACCTCGGATTACATGGGGTCCAGGGTGGTTGTGAATCAAGCACTCCATGCAAAAAAGACAGAAAGCGTGTGCATGTAATAGCTTCTCATCGCTCCCTCTTTAATTGTGTCCTAATTAAACTGCCTACATAATGTGCAGAAAATCTGTACAATATTTCTAGCATTTGTCTCTTAAATAATATATTATACTTTGAATTTTATTATAACACCTACCTTGTCTCTCTCCCTCCAAATGCAGCCTAGCAAAACTACTTACACAATGTGCAGCAAGCCAGCACAATATTTCTAGGTGTGGTCTTCTAAATATTATGCTCTGATTTTTATTTCATGAAAATACTGCTTTATCTTTTTCTTAAATTTCAGCCTAGTCAAGCTGCTTAGATACTCTCCAGCCACTGTACTATGGCTATTGTCTCTTAAATATGCTATTTTAATTTTTTTTCATGTAACAACTCCCACATCTTTGAATGGTGAGGTTTTGGTTTTGAAGTGTTTTCCTGCACTCTATTTTGACATTTACAATAGTTACTCTTTTAAGACAATATAGCGTGGTACTGCAATAAAGGGTGCCACAATCTATGAAACAGTTTTACCTCTGTCTGTATTTAGTAAGAAAATTAGGGCTTTAGCTTTATTTTTATTTGTATTTTTTTGAAGACTAAACCTTCCTATAGCTTTTCGATCTGATGTGGCTGTTATTGCATCACTCAATTCTGGCCTTTTACTGTTAGATTAATAAATAAAAAATGTCACAGCCAAAACTACTTGAAACGTAATTTTTTCACATGAAAATCAAAGTGTTTGTTACCCCAACAATTCATATTCCTAAAGTGTGCCTGCTGTACCATGTACTTATATGAAAAAGTATCCTGTTCTCTTTGTATTTCTTTCTTTGTGTGAAATCCCTGGTGTTCCTACCAGTCCCTCTGCTTTCCTAATGAAAACTGATCACACTAGGCAGGAGAACACACCATGGTCAGCTCTCTTGCTGTGCTCAGAACTCAGCCTACTCTTCCCCAATTATAAGACTTGTCCTGATACCCACCCTTGCTACACAGCCATTCACTGGGAAGCTCAGTGTAGTGTTGCCTCTCCTCCCTCCCAGCTCCTATGCAGCTGAGAACAGAGGGGAAGGGAAAAAAAGGGTATTTATATATTTTCTTTTATATCTATACACAAATTTTTTCCCCTCGCTTTATATTTTAAACTGAATGGGTTGTTTAACAAGGTGATTGTTTAGAGTCACTTTAATCAGATTGAAGTGCTGCTTCTGTATTTACCTTACACTACATAATTTGAATAATCAATTACGTGTATCAATTATGTGTTTATATTGTTCCATAACACAAGTGATAGGTATCTCCCAAGCATGTATTAGAAAGGAATGGTGTTTTTGTCATGTGGCCCACTCCCTGCCGAATGGTATTTTTTAAAATTTTTAGATTCGTTCATTTTCTCTATGGTCCACATACCCTTTGTTTGAAAATCATGTCAATTATCCTTGAAAATGGACAAAATTTATTTCAGGACTTCTCCCCAATTGACTTTATTGAGTTTTGGATTAAAGTGGTTCTAAAGTCAGAAGGTTTTGCCACTTGCTGACCAGCCGCTGCATATATACTGCGGCAGGTTGGCACTATTACACGAAACAATGTACCTGTACATCGTTTTGTGTAATAGCCAGTGGGGGCGCCAATCTGATCGGCCAGAGGGGGAGCCAATCAGCAGGTTTGGCTGATGCAATGTCCAACGGCCACCCGTGATCGCTCCTCAAACAGATAGAAAGGCGGACTGCCTATGTAAACAAAGCAGACCGCCATTCTGTCACAGATGAGCACAGTGTTCTTGCTATTCAGGAACACAGATCTCTATGTTCCTCTAGTTAGTCCATCCCCCACACAGTTAGAAAGCACCCCCTAGGGACACACTTAATCCTTTGATCACCCCTGGTGTTAACCCCTTCCCTGCCAGTCTCATTAGTACAGTAACAGTGCATATTTTTAGCACTGATTACTGTAGTAATGTCACTGGTCCCCTCAAAAGTGTCAAAAGTGTCAGTTAGGTGTCTGATCTGTCCGGTGCAATGTTGCAGTCCCGCAAAAAAAATGCTGATCGCCGCCATTACAAGTAAAAAAATTAATAAGTAAAAATACCATAAATATATCCCCTAGTTTGTAGACGCGATAACTTTTGTGCATACCAATTAATATACACTTATTGGGATTTTTTATTTTACCTGAAACATGTGCCAGAATACATATTGGCCTAAAATGATGAAAAAATTACATTTTTTTTTCTAATTGGCTCTGTTTTATAGCAGAAAGTTAAAAATATTGCTTTTTTTCCAGAATTTTTGCTATTTTTTTTGTTTCCGCAGAGGTGATCAAATACCACCAAAAAAAAGCTCTATTTGTGGGGAAAAAAAGGACATCAATTTTATTTGGGTACAACGTTGCACCACTGCGCAATTGACGGTTAAAGTAATGCAGTGCCGTATAGCAAAAAATGACCTGGTCATTAAGGGAGGTGAAACTTTCTGGTCCAGAAGTGGTTAAAGAATAAGTTCACCTCTTAAAAAATAAATAAATAAATAAATATACATTTTTCTGCAGGTAAAAAAAATGTGCATTTACTTTTTCTTTTTTTGTAGGAGCCTGGAAAGCATTGCGCCTGCGATAGGTAGATTGTGGGTGCAATGCAGGGTTCCTGCAGACTGTCAGTGTAAGCTATCTACTCGTACCTCGTTTGAGCAGGCAGTTGCACAATGATAGCAAGCATAAATGATCTACCTGGAGCTCTCAACAGCGCCCTGGTAGTTAATTGAGAACTACAAGCCGACAGCCCCAAAGGCTGCTGGTACTTGTAGCTGATTAATTTACAGAATTATGCAAATGAATGACGCGGCTGTGTAAGCTGAGCCCGGCATGGCTGCACTCTTTTCAAATAGTAAGAGCAGGTGCTTTGAGAACATCATCAACCTGCAGTCACAGGAGGGGGGGCGGAATCGGGGAGCAGCTGCAAGAAACGGGAACATGTTATGTGTTCCACCCTAAAAACAGGTGGAACACGTAACATGTTCCCAAAGGTGGATTTATCCTTTCATGCATTCTCTGCATTAAAGTAAATAAACTTTCCACTGTATGTGCCCCCACCCCTTTTCCCTAAACAGTTACCTAACTCCGGTCTTGATCCAGCACTGTTCCCACCGGCAGTTCCACTCTGCTCTCTTCCTGCATTCATGGGCTTTTTGGAGAACAGTGGGATCCATTAGCTGTGAGGAGGCTAAGTTGCGTATATTTATGGGTGCACACAGCCTGATTCAGAAGTGTACCTGGATGAATGCCTTCAAAGAAAGCAGCCAACTATGGGGGCACTCGAAGAAGAGGAGGAGCCAAGATTGCTGGCAGAGGCCCCCAGAAGCGGCAGTTAAGGGCCACTCTGTGGAATACCAGTGCACAGAGTAGATACTGTAAGTATAACATGTTTGTTATTTTAATTTTAAACATATAGCTTTTCAATAAGCAATTTTCTAGAATTGACAGGTAATTTGACAAATGGCCTGTGCATGGAAGCTAGGCAGTTTTGCTCATCACTATTTCTAATCATTGGATCAGAAGTCGTTTTTTTTTTTTTTTTACAAATAGATGTTTTTCCCTTTTTTCAGGAGCTTTTGCTACATGTGTAATGCATACATCTGACAAATGTATATCAGGCAGCATACTAATTAGTTTGGTAGCCATGATCCACATATGCTTTCAATTTCTAAATATGTTGTAAAGCTCTAAACATAATACATAAAAAAAAAACATGTAAACTCCGGTCCAATTCTCCAATGTGCTGCCAGCCTGACTGCATTACAGTAATAAATAACAAGGGTTCAATTGAACTTTAATATAAAAGGGTGCATTGAACAGGCCAACAGTGAAATATGTCTTCATTTTGTTAACAATTCCTTTTTTATGCTTCTGCTGTTCACAAACATAACAATAAAAATGATTATGATTATTATCTAAGTGTAGTTACAGACTATAAGTCATGAATTAACAGCTATAACATAAAGCTTATTTTAATGGACTCTAATTGTGGCTGTACTTAAAAACAAAATGCATCATTTTGTTAATGTCAAATTTCAGCTATTGTAAAAAACATGAAATGGCATCATATCCAAGAATAAACTGCTAACATATACAGTAATTGCTATGGAAGTTCTATTATAGTTATTGGGTAAAGATTATTGTTTAGAAATACTTGGCATACAAAAAAACATGTCAAAAAAGTAAAAAAAAAGGGTTCGAAAATAAGAGTTATGGAATCTCTGAGGTATGCCCAGTGCAATGAATGCTTCTGAGCAAACTATTTATAAATGATCCCAAAAACTAAAGCCTCTGGCTCTGATTAAAAAAATGCCGACATTTGGCACCTGCGTGCTCAAAGCAATCTGCAGTAAAATAGGGCAACCTTGATCTTCTCTGCCAAGGTTCATTTTATAAAGTTAATGCTAGATTATATGTAAGAAAGCTTGTCAGCTTAGGGTGAAGTTGGTCAAAAGGAACCAAAGCGCTTTCCATGAAAACAATGGAAAGTAAAGTAAACATGGGGTGGCTATTGCTAACTACTAGTCCAATAAATGCTTGCTGCTTGACTGTTACACTGATCACAAAGATGTAAAATCATCAGTACTCCAAATAGATGCATTTTACATCCTTGTGAAGACAGCTTCAGATAAAGCACAAGAAATTTATGGTTTGGTGCACCATCAAGAAATTGATGTTTTGGTGCACCATCAAGAAATTGATGTTTTGGTGCACCATCAAGAAATTGATGTTTTGGTGCACCATCAAGAAATTGATGTTTTGGGGCTTTGGTGCACCTCAAAGCAGGTGCTTTGATAACATCATCAACCTGCAGTCACATGAGGGTGGGCGGAATCGGGGAGCAGCTGCAGGAACGGCAACATGTTATGCGTTCCACCCTAAAAACAGGTGGAACACGTAACATGTTCCCAAAGGTAGATTAATCCTTTCATGCATTCTCTGCATTAAACATCATTTTACATCATTGTGAAGACAGCTTCAGTCAGATAAAGCACAAGAAATTGATGTTTTGGGGCCTTAAAGCATCAGTTTCTTATGCCTTATGTAATGCTGCCTTCACAATAAACACACAAAATGCATCTATTTGGAGTGCTGATGACTTTACATCTTTGTATTCTGTTTTGGCATGGCACCATCTGTGGCATTCACTTTGGGCACCCATCATTACAAGGTGGAGTACTGTGAGGAGTGCAGTTTCTGTTTGGACTTCAAAGAGTTCATACCATAAACTACTGACTTGAAACTCACAGAAAAGAACATCTGACTATATTGTGACTTTCCTGAGCTGAATACTTGCTCCAGGTTTGTATCTTAAAAGCTCTGCATATCAAACAGCAAACTATTTTTTTTAGAAAAGGAGTTCATAGAGTTGGCTTAAACATTGTGTCACACATAAATGCAAGGTATATAGCTATGTAGTTACATAGTTGGTCTGGATGAAACAAAAAAAAAAAAAAAACACAAGTCCATCCAGTTCAACCAGGTATGGACAAATGACTTATAGAGGGCTTGGGGGGGACTCAACTAGATTACAAAGCCAACTTAGGTTGAAGTACAAGCACAACAGCTAATCTGTACACACAAAAGGCTGACATAAGGGATGTTATATGACCAATGGAAACAATAACTGAGGAGAGTAGAAGTTTTGGGCTTATCTAAAATGACATTTTCATACTTACCAGAATTGAGAAGAATGATAGATTTCAAACAGATAAACTCCTCCCCGCGGAGCCTCATCATCCGGAAACGTGTAGCTGTAGTGACCAGCATATCAAAAATCTCAACCAAACCTTCCACACAACGTCCCTGGTTCCTGCATAAAAGTATAATCAGTAACTAAATTTGTGCTGGACATATATATTTCTTCCAATCCCTGTTAACTACCAAAACGAGTTGCTAAATTGTATGCGGTCATACATATAGTGTCGGATTTAGAGGCATGTTGCATATATGTAGATCACAGTGACACTCTGTACAATATTAGGGAGGCCTTCACAATACACTGATTTCACCTATAACAAGCTATAATGGCATTTTTTACCCTTTTGTTGCTGGGCATTAGGTAACCTTTTGAACTTCACGTAGCTGGACCTTTTTATTATTTTTTACCTATACCCTACAGACCTTAGTAAACCATATGTTTTCTGAAAGCGCATTGTTTTGTTAATTTTTAACATCCTACCATATTTGCGCAATGTTTATTAAGGAAATATTTTTGAAAGAGATACCCTAAATTCATTGGTGCACACTCATACAATATAATCACAAAAATCTCTACTGGATATAAAAGATAAAAGTGCGTTAAGATAACTTTATAACACATGTATACATATAATATTGTGTGTTTTGTGAAACAATCAAAATCGCTGGACCAAAAAACGATATTTATGTGACTTACGTTACGTTACGTTGACATATTTGATATATTTAGTATTAGGTCAAATGATGGCCTAAAATGAAATTGTTTTCTCGACATTGCAGTGCACTGTGATGTGTTACTGCACACACATAAAAAAAGGGTTATGCCATGCCATATTGTATATTGTACTAAGGCAGTCCATTCATTAGCTGCTAGTGGACCCCAGCCCCCCAAACGGAACCTAAGCTTTTTTTCTGATGCACCACAATGCATCCCATATGTGTTACCACCTGTTGTGGTGCACTGCAATGCAGGTCAGATGCCTTAGTACATTGGGTGCCATTCAAACTGAATTGCACTGCAATGCACTAACATGTGCGTGCTGTGGTAAGTCACCTTATCATACTGCAAAGGTGTAAAGCCAGCTTAGTAGCTCATTCGCATTTGTTGCATAAACCTGTGTGTGTGCCATGCTTTGTGATAATATGTGTTTTGCCAATTATTATCACAACAATTAAATGTAAATGGGCCTAAATGTGCATAACTGCAAGAGTATGTACATGAGTGCAAGGGTGCGTGCAAGAGCTTTTATGTATTTTTTTTTTTAATTTAACAATTTTTATGCTTCATTTTTATATACTGTATATAACTTTACTGTCACCAGAGAGCTAAGAAACTCCCTGATGACATTTCACAGGGGTGACATGTTCTCTCAAAAGAGACTTCAGGGGTCTAAACAGACATGTATTCTGGAGAAGTATACAGGAGGCACAGTGTCCCTGACCTCTTTCCTACCCTGTGGCCAGCACTATACTGTGCATGAACTTGGAATTGCTTAGGATTGTGCAGTCCCTGCTTCATCTAAAGTTGCATGGAAAAGGGGGAGCAAGTTGGGCACATTCCTCCATCTCCCCCCCTTGCCATCTTAAGTAAGCAAGATGGACACTGGTTTGATCTTCAGAATTTATAAAGCAGTGGTAACAGTGGTAGGAAGAAGGAGCACCTTTTCTACATTGTATAAGTTATTGGGTGGCTGGAAAGCTGCCCTAATCACGTCTACACACTGAACAGAGCTGACATAGTAAATTTTAACAATCTCATGCCTCCAATAGGAGACAGAAATCCTGTTTTAAACCTTATGACTGCCATGATGTGTACTACACATCATTGGCTGTCTCTAAAAGGTACAACCAGGATGGGTCGTGTGCATCCTTGGCAGACAGGGGGTTAAGTGAAAACTATATTGAGTGAAATATGTGGACTATACTGGGTGCCTCGCATTTCCCGCAGCCATGCCAATCTGACTGAGGCTCTCACCGAAGAGAGAGAGAGTGCCTGTCAGCAGCTGTGGGGGGAATTTCCCCCCCTTCCTCTCCTCCTCTCATTGTGCAGTGAGTGAGAGGAATTCACAGACACTCAGTACCCTCCCCTGTTTTTCATTTGCAGAAGGAGCTAGCCAATCCAGGGAGTATTGAAGAACTGCAAAGAACTCTGGGACATGTAGTTCCCAAAACAGGTGGCTCCATTCTAATCACTAGGGACAGGACTACAAACCCCAGCATTGTCTGTCAAGGAAGGAATGAAGGACACCATTTTGTCTGCTGAGGAGAGTTCAGCTACCACAAGGCAGGGGAAGAGACTGGACCCAGGGGAGAGTTGTTGCCTCCCGGGTCAGTCCATGGCATTGTTTCAGGCATCCACGGCCAGTTGGGGACATCCAGCCTGAGAGAGGGGGATCCCAGGTGCATATCCAGGCGCACCTGCACTGACCATGAAGCGTTCCAGTGTGAGGTGAATAGTCAGGTTACCAGTGCCTGTTCCAGGACATTCATTTGGGCCTTGACCACAGGATTGGTGAGAGGGCACATGCCCATCTGCAGGAAACAAGGACACTGCACACCAACAGAGTTACTTCACTTTGCCCTCACTTGACAGAACCTGGGTCTTATTGAAGGCCTGTTAAGCAGTCACAGTGTCTGCCTTGCTATCAGGATACTGTCAGCATACCACAGTTATACTTTGCCAAGCAGGACTTCTAAGTGCAACAGCTAAAGTGGCTAGCCAAAGATACAAGGCCTCATCCTTCTTTCAAGGGACTGAAGTAACTGGTGCCATACAGGCATGCACACACATACTCATGGCTCTGTATGTGTAGTGTGTGTGTGTGTGTCTGATTTGGGAGTTCAGCCACTAAGCACTGAATTAGGTAAAGTGTTTATAGTTGGGCCTGTGGTGTCAGGGGATAGAAGAGGTAAGACTGACATAAGAGAAAGTCATTCTTCTGTTCTCCTCCTGCCTGGACTCATAGCGCCAATTTAAGTAGAGGTATTCAAGTTTGTGTAAAGTTGTTATATTGTGATTTGTTGTTGTTTAAGTGCTTGCCTCTGCTTCTGGGATAGTTTACGGTTGTGGAATCCCCTAGAATCAGTCTGATATAATACAATAAGTTATATTGCTCTTAATCTCAGGTATTGCTAATTCATTCAAGAATACACTATTATTTCTGTGTTTTATCATAACGTGTGTTTTCATTGGTCTTTGCACTTACACTATTGCCAGGTGTGCAAGAGGGGCGGAAATTGTTCTTGGGGTGGAGAGGCAGAGTACGGAACCAATCATACTTAAGTGGCTCCTGCAGGTGTTGCGCTACATGGACTAACATGCTTTTTGCCTGATGTCTTGTTAAAAAAGCTGGATGTTTCAATTTGTAGCTGAACGAAAAAAAGCGGATCACTCATCGTTTATGAAACAGCTTAGACTAAAGTTTCAATCATAAGTACAGAGTTAGAAAAGCAGGCAGTATGTGCTGTGCTGTCTCTTTAGGGTATTTATGGTGCTCTGGCAATTGCCATGTATTAAATGTTTATTTGTAAAACATATTGGTAAAAATGCAGGATATAAAACCAAGGCTAAAATGTACAAACTAAAGTAAAACTGACCCATGATCTTTATAGTTCTCCATCAACATAAATCACTATCAAATGAATGATTATGATAAAGGTCTAGGGCAATGTGTGAAATTCCATATTGTAGGCTGTGAATAAAATGCATGAAAAGCCAAAACGTTTTTTGTAAAGTGTGATGGGGGATTAAAGGCCATGTCTGGTTTTTATTGATGACTGTGTCCTTGTTGGGGAGATTCACCCTCTCTATTTGTCTTGGTGACCATTGCCACTGGAATGGAAAAATCCCAGATTTTGTCACCAGAACATTAATAGAGGGGAATTCTGCTTAATGAGGCATTTGACCCGGTGACAACCAAATCAATCCACGAGAAAATTTAAAGCACGTTGGAAAGATTTGCTCTCACTTCCTGTTTTGTCTACTATCTGGTAGGATTTTAACTATATTCTACTCTATCCAAAATGAAAGAAAACAATTTAGCTTTAGACAAAGAAATCTATATAATCTATTCAAGAACAATAACAATGAACCTGAACTTCCAAATGGGACATTTCACAGACTTTAGAATAAAGTAGTAAAATCTGCACTATAACCGTCTAGTGTCTTGGTCCTCCAGTGCCCACATATAGCAGTTTAATATGTTTGGATACTTTCTGCTTGACTTTGTGGTTCTTATGTCTGCCTACATAGATCTTAGTGCCATGTCAAATCTATGGTCCTTCACTATGATATATTTTATATAAAGACTTGCATATTAATCTTTTTTCATTTCCCCTACTTAAAAATAGATGTTAGTAGGTGAGAAACATTATTTTCCCAGTCCAGTAATTGACCATTACAGAAGTCTGTTCAGGCAGGGGGTATGTTTTCTGCTCCAAGAAGCATTGTTATAGTTCATTTACTGTGACCAACCTTTCTGCTATAAAATGTAGATTTCAAAATAACAGTTATTCTGGCATACACGAAGTCTATAAAGCACCTCACCATGTTTCTTTAACTCCCTTTATTGGAGACATTTCCCAACATCTACTGTATGCTACAAAGAAAATATAAATCTTAAACAGATACATTGTTTCTGTTAAGAATTCCTATATTGAATACAAAAAAGTAAAGCAAAACTAAAATGATTTAGGGCAAAAGTTATTTCTTTCATTGGGATAATAATAATAATAAAAAAAAAAGTTCCACTTTAATTGAAAAGTGGTTTCCTTGCTTCAGACCCCATCTGTGCAATAGCAAGAATGCATACCCTACCTTCCACAATCCAAATGTAAGAAACAGCAGGAATTTCTGCTAACGTTGCTCATGTAGACTAATTTCCTTTTTTGAGTCATAATGGTGCTTATAGATGGAGATGTTTTTCTGCACTATGCAACCTCAGTTTGCCTTCTGACTTCTGGCAGTGAACTTTCAATTTCAACTACAGTTCCACTTTAACCACTTGCCATCCAGTATGCGTATATAAACATCTTGGACAGCAAGTGGTTACACCAGGATCATGGCTGCAGCTGCAGCCATGATCCTGGAACAATTTTTTAGTGCTGGTGATCGACTTTCATGTAAAAGTGATTCAGGCGACTTTACAGTCATAATGATCTGTGATTGATCAACTGCCTTGGAGGGCGGTGGAGGCATCAAAGGTCTAACAGACCCCTGATGTCTCCATAAAAACTACCTGTCACTGTCCAAAGCTAGCACAAGGGGCCCTGTTCACCCCTTGTTATACCAATAAATTTAAATAATAAAAAAAAAAAAATAAAAGTATTAAAAAAAAAAAAATGTAAAGAAAAAAGAAAATGTTAAAAAAAATCCTGCCCCCCCCCCCCTGCTCATGTTCAAACTGAAACATGCATGTAAGACCAGCACGAATATGTACACAGTGATTCCACACACATGTGAAGTATTGTCACAAATGTGAGAGTGACAGCAATAATTCTACTGTCAAAGCTTACATTGAACTCTAAACTTATAACCTGTAAAGGCTTTTAAAACGTCACCTATGTACATATTTAGGTACCATGTTTGTTGCCATTTCACAGACGTGCACAATTTTTAATCTTGACAAGTTTGGTATCTAGTTACTTGATGCAACATCATCTTTTATATTTTACCAAAAAAAAAAGAATTGGTATTATATTGAGCTTGTGCGCACTAATAGTGAATTTTTTTCATGTAAATGTGTGTTTGATAAGCGTCTCTGCAAATATTGTGCGCCCAAAATAATTGCAACAGTCACTTATTATTCTTCAGAGCCTCTGATTTAGGAAACTATATAATGTTTGCGGGCATATGTATATGAAAAATGTAAAATTTCCCCAGACTAAGACTGCATTTCCCCTAAGACTGCATTCTTTGCAACTATTAAAAATCCCCTAGTGCATATTTTCTTCATATGTGGCCACAATACATTTTTTTTTTAAATGTACTGCCTGCCGAATCCTGGTCCACAGCACCACTTTCCTGAATTTTCAGGTAGGGAAGCATGCGTCAGTGCTTCACATGCACAGAGCATTAGGGACAGCACAGGCTCCAGCGCTAACCATTCTCTAGAAGGAAGGGTTGAAGGAAGGCTGGCGCTATCTGTTTCTGAGGAAGTTAGGAGACTCTTGCATAGTGCCAGTCAGCAGTGCACATGCAATGGTGGAATGCAGCCACCCAAAAAACAGGAATAGGAAAATAAAAGTTTTGGGGAAATCTAATGCCAAGCAACCACAGCAAGAAAGCAAAAAGCACACTGCAAACATGACAAGTACTGAGGTCTGCAGCACCATATGATTTTTGCATTTGAGAGTTTAATAAAACTTTAAGTAATCCTTACCTCTGCACTCTTCAGGTACTAGTGACCACTGCATATTGTGTACTGGACTGTACTTTAACCTCCCTGGTGGTATGATTATGTCAGGAATTCTGTACCAAAAGCGGTACAATTTTTTTCATGGAAATTTGGCCTTATGTATTATAGGCCCACAATTCTTAGTAATTACTGACTTAAACCTGACCAAAACAAGACTCTAGTAGACATCCAAGATGTGATAAATTTGAAACACAAACGCATGAATTATAATCTAATCAATAATATAATTTTATATATATATATATATATATATATATATATATATTTTATATTATATTATATAATAAAATTATATTATTGATTAGATTATAATTAATGCGTTATATATGTGTGTGTGTGTGCGTGTGTGTATATATATATATATATATATATATATATATACATATATACATATATACATATATATACATACACATATATATATATATATAATATAAATGTTATGTGTGTGTTTGTGTTTTGTGCAACGTTCAACGTTTGAATTTCCCTCCCTAGTTTCGCTCCCATGCAGCATTGCTGCTGCAGGGAACGGAACTAGGAAGTCATCACACCGACGGAGGACGGACGAGCGGCGGGGATCTCAGACGGCTGGCGATCTCAGCAATGGGAGATCATCACTGGATCGCCAGGAGAAGGTAAGACACCGATGCGCGCTCTGCCCATCCACCCCGAGCATGACTCGGGGATACCGATAACAGCATGGAAAATCCACCCCGAGTCACGCTCGGGAATACCGCTAGGCAGGTTAAATACTTTTGAGCACTGCACTCTTTTTAACTGAGCCATATGTTACATACTCCTAACCCCTGCACTGTATACACTATGTTGTAAGTTAGACATTCTTGATCCCTACACTCTCTTTGCTATATTGCAATTATATACCAAAGCATTTATTGTTTCTACAGTTGCCGGTGGCTTTGTAGTCCCTGACTATTTTAATGAAGTTCTTCTTAAATGTAGGCTCTATCAGTTTTAAGAATGCATCCGGTACATATTGGAAGATATGAATAGTGGTATAAAACTGTCTGTAGAGGAGGGGACCTGATATTGTCATAAACCCATGACAGCCCATGGACACTCCGTTTTATTGGTCAGGAGTATCTGTCAACACCCCTTTGATCCCAGAGAAAAAGGGAGATGCCTAATCAATTGAGAGAGTTCTCATGGTACCATCAAACAGGAACATCTGTCAATTTTGATTATCAATAACACCTGGCTCATCGACTGAACTCTGATAACACCCAGGACATTGACTGCAAGTATTCTTCCTTCTCAATTCTACCTTATTTTTCTATTGCTGAATTATGTCTCTATTTCTTTGAAACACTTTTTTTCTGCAAATATTTTATTTGCACCAACTTTGACCATTTCATTATTAAAATCATATTTTGAAAAGTGTTAACCTTGTCCCTAAGCTCTTAATGCAAGCTAAAAAAGAACCTGTCTCTTGAAGAGTGCTACTGTATAGAATAAATCTTATGAACATACCTGTCTGTGGTGACAGTGTGTGTTACAGGCAATTATTCTAAAATCATAATTGGTATTGCTAGAATTACGAGCTTCCTCCTGCTCATTGGAAACTCCATTGGAAACTCACCATATACCTCTCTAATGGTGCTTTTTCCACTGCATGGAACCGAATGGTTTGGCTCGCTTTTGTGCTTTTCCACTGCTGGTACCACATGGTACGGTGTAGGAACTGTTCGGTACGGTACGGTATGGCGGCGCTTTTACACTACATGGAACCGAACGGTACGGCTCGCTTAAACAGTACCACCTCAGTTGTGGTTCCAACAGGGCCGTACCGGTATCATATCCCACAATCCTTTGCATGCAGCCTTGACTGTTTGTCACTACTAGCCACTGATTGGTCAGAGAATCATTGTTATCCCACCCACTTACTTTAGTACTACTTTAGTGGAAATGCAAACCATACCAAACCATACCGAACCGTACCGAACCGTTCCAACACCGTACCATGTGGTACCATGCAGTGGAAAACCAAACCGGGCCAAGCAGGGCCGAGTAGAGCCGAGCTGGTACTTGCAGTGGAAAAGTGCCATTAGGTCCCTGAATAGGCGCAATCTCCCATTCTGCATAAACTTAAGGCAGCTAGTGTCTCCATCAGTCATCCAAGATGTAAAAAAAGACAGTGACTCACCCTGGGGGGAACCACCAAAAACCACCCAATGGTAGTAGAGGGGAAGTTAATGTAAGGAGAGCTCCTTGTTTATTAATTGCAATAAGTCCAATAGCTTTAAAGTGTGGGTAGTGAGAAAATAAAGAGTTGGAAAGCCCCCTGTATGGATATGGAACCTACAAAGCTTGAGCTAAATCATAGCCTTCCAGTATCCCCTCTAGCCTCCCTGGCGTATTAATTATGTCAGGAATTATGTACCAAAAGCGGTACAATTTTTTTCATGGAAATTTGGCGTTATGTATTATAGGCCTACAATTCTTAGTAATTACTGACTTAAACCTGACCAAAACAAGACTCTAGTAGACATTCCAGATGTGATAAATTTGAAACACAAACGCATGAATTATAATCTAATCAATAATATAATTTTATTATATAATATATAATATATATAATAAAATTATATATTATTGATTAGATCATAATTCATGCGTTATATATTTTACATATATATATATATATATATATATATATATATATATATATATTGTGACAGGAAGTCAGGTAAATCTGTGGATGTAGTCACAGACAGGAGATACATTTCCACCTGGTTTGGAAAATTCACCAATTACTATAGGGTGTCGGCTGCAGAGGTAGCCAGAACTGTCTAAGGACGTTGAACAGACTTCAGCTGTTCGGAATGAGGAAGTTAAGGCCTCTATAATTTGTCCAAAGGAAGTCTATGGATTGCTGCCTCCTGACGCCGTGTGGGTAGAGGAGGACAGTCAGATGTGTGCCCCCTGAAAGCTGTGTGAGCATGGGGAAGACCTCCTGAAGCGATGTGCGCTGAGGAGGGTAACAAGTGTGAAGACTACTCGAGGTGAGGTCTTGGATCGTTTCTATGTGAAAAGAAACCAATGGACATTTCCTGTGTGTAGGGGAAATTAATTAAGACTGAAGACTACTCAAGGTGAGGTCTTTGACTATTTCTATGTGGAAAGAAATAAATGCATGTGTTCTATGTGAAGAGAAAAGCAAAGGGACATGTTCAATGTGAAGAGGAAAAGGGACATGATCAGTGGACATTTGTTGTGTGAAGAAAAAACATGGACTATTGAGTGTCTGCTGTAGGATCAGCAAAGTTTGCCCAACAGTAGGTTGGAGACAGACTCCGTAGGTAGGTTCCTGTATGTGAGAAGGTAGCCGCCCACAGTGGCAAGGATTTATTTTGTGTTTTATTTTTATTTTGATGTTTTTGAGGCTTGCACTTGTGTGAAGTAAATTGCAAGAATAAACCAAACTGTTGTTTGCAACCACTCCCTGTGTAAACGCACCCCCCCAAGGGGTCATCCACGCCTACCACCGAGCTAATCTCCCACAATATATATATATATATATATATATATATATATATATATATATATACATACATACATATATATACATGTGTGTGTGTATATATATATATATTTATATATATATATGTGTGTGTATATAGGTATATATATAAATGTGTTATGTGTTGGTGTTTTGTGCAACGTTTGAATTTCCCTCCCAGTTCCGCTCCCATGCGGCATTGCTGCTGCAGGGAACGGAACTAGGAAGTCATCATATCGACGGACGAGCGGCGGGGATCTCGGCTGGGGATCACAGCAATGGGAGATCACCGCTGGATCGCCAGGAGAAGGTAAGAGACACCTCTGCGCGCTCTGCACATCCACCCCGAGCGTGACTCGGGGATACCGATCCTAGCCTAAAAAATCCAACCCGAGTCACGCTCGGGGATAACGCTAGGGAGGCTAGATTCACCCAGTGTGGTTTCTCCAACTGAGGATTCTAGTTAAGGCAATTGCCCTGTAGTAATTAAGTCAGGGAGACCCAGTCTCTCATCCAGTTTACCTCACTTCCGGTCTTCATCAATATGGTGATTACAGAGCCAGTGCAAGGATTTTTGCCGCCCTAGGTAAAATAAAAATTGCTGCCCACCCCCATCCCAAGTTGCTGAAGGGGTTAAAACCCCTTCAGTGACTTACCTCAGCGCTGGGTCAGGCTCCGCCTACTCTGACGTTCTGACAGCCACGCCCTTGTGGTAGAAGCAGCGGTCTTTCATGTGAGTTTTTGGCCAACATTTTTTAAACTTGTACATGTACCTTGATTTTAACAAATACTACACTATATTAGTATCATTCTGGCTCCCGGTGGTGAGCTTTTTTTATGCGGCTCACTCCGCATGATTGGTAATCACAGGACCGGCATAACAGGCCATGTTTCCAACATCATGATCAAAACCATTACAGGGCTTGTTTTATTCCAGCTTATGGTGAGTGTATCTGACTGGTGAAGGGAGAGCTCATTGAAGAAACCTTTGTAATGCACGGGGTGTTCCCATTTGGTATTTCATGGCTGTTGTTTCTGCTTTTGTCTGGTGAGTGTGTTTGCACTCTCTGTCTGTCACAGAAGGAATTGATCTGAATGTGATAAGCCAGGCAATGGATTTGTGATTGCTGCACATATATTGGGACTTTTTTTTTTGGACTGTATATACATTTTACGAGGATTTCTTTCATTTTTTTCATGTTTATATTTTGTTTTAGACTTTCAATTGTCCAGTCATAATTATTAGCACTGCACTTACATTCACTATACCCCATCCAGTTTAGACCTGCTAAGAATATGATATGCAAGTCTTGGTTTAGTCTTTTGCCATACGAAGTCCGTAAAAATCCGCCAAACATTATTTAAAAATTAGTTTGGGAGTCGAATAGGTATCATCTGCCTGGTGAATAACATTTTTGACAAAACGTCCATCTTTAAAACGACGATTCTTCCTAACCAGGATTATGACAATTTTCTTATCAGCAGCATGTATTCAGGTAGCTTTGTGCTGTCCTACAGAGCCTTGCACCTTAGGCTTGTGTAGAATTTCAGCCATGGCTTTAGTTAAACATATTTACTTTTATAGAGCTGACAACTTATGCAGCTCTTTTACATGTTGTACATTGACCTTAGTCTCTGCCCTCAACTAACTTACGATCTAAGGTCCCCACCTCATTTGCTTACATGCACAATTAACCTACCAGCAAATTTTTGAAGTGTGGGAGGAGACCCATGTACGCACAACCAATGACTCTAGTACTGCAAAGCAAGAGGACTAATCACTAACACAACATGCTGCCCCAGACCTTCCCTTAAACTCCAATCTTTCAATACCATCTATCTTTCTATATTGTGTCTCTATAATATGGCAACCACCTTTTGTATCATGGCACGGCAGCAGAAAAAAACAGTTTTAGCAAAATCTCTAAAGTTTGGTAAGTAAGTGTAAGTTGGAATTTGAACAGATCTATAGAAAAACATCCTAATATGAGTTGTATTTATAGAAACAGACCTAGTACTTAACTTAAATATAATATATAAAGATAAAGTCACTAAACTTCCAACTTAAAACATATGTATAATTTACACATGGAGTTTTTTTAATTTGTATATATTTCGTAAATGGATATGTGCTATGGTATGCACCATCCAGGCCCCTTTAAAAAAAAAAGAAAACTCTGCTTGTCTGATTGTTCTAGAAATTCTGCATTAATCCTGCTTAAATGTTCTGCTTTATGATTTTTTTTTATTGTTATGCAGATTATTTTGTTTCTATGTTCTATTTCTACTAATCAAAAAAAGACCTACTTGTCCAATAGGAGGTTTGGAGCAAATGAAAGTTTTCCTGGAAAATCCACGGAGCGCCAGATTAAACCCACCATGAGGATTTCAAGCCATGCACATTCCAAGAGATGTACTTGGTCATGAAGGGTTAAGTCCACAAAACCTGCAACAAAAAGAATCTACATTAGCAACTAGTTTCTTGATTTCAGAGAATTGTATTAGTTATAACAATTTATCGGATTATATATTTTTTTATGTAATGATTTAAAATTAGACATTAAAGTTGTCTTTACCAAACATTCTTCCAGCATACCTTATTTTATAAAATTGCAAATAATTATATCAATTCATTATATTTATTTGTTTTATGTATTGACCTAAAACTAAATATTAAAGTTGCCTTTACCAGTGATTCATCCAGCATAGCCATTTAATGTGTTAGCAGGGTAAAAATAATTGAATCCCATTTTTCTATAATAACCTTATAAGAAAATAAATGCTCTCAATGCATACGTTGAACATTTTTGATCTGAAATCACATCCAGCAAAGAATCCCAATTAAAATAATAATATAATACCACCTGTTCAGTCCTCTTCATCACTGCCACCGTGATTGATGAAGAAGTCCTGGGGAATATTTCCCAGGTTGGTTATAAAGCAGTCATTCAAAAGTTTTGGAATGTTTAATTCTACTTTACCAATAGAAGATGCCTTGTGATTCGCCAGAAATGCAAGCTCTAACTTACTTCCTTCCATTGGCTTTTAACACTGACACTTTTTCATTTAAATGGTAAGCAGTGTTGTCATCCAAGTGTAAGTCTTCAACTCAACTACTAAACAACATCCCCAATGTATCTATGTCAGCACATTGCCCTTTGCTCATTTCTCTACTGCCAATGCCTAATTGAAGCATTGTTTGAAGGCTACTTGCACATCTAGGGGGCAACATAAAGCACTTGTAAAAACTGCCTATGTGCTTCAAGCAGAAGTAATATTTTGAAGGCACTTTTCACAATGATGAAGAATGTTGAAGGAAAGCACACATGGCATTTGCACTTGTACTTAAGGTAAGATGCTACATATGCTACAATTGTTAAAAGAAAATAAAAAATACTCCCACTTCCAAAACCTCACAGCAGGAATTATGATCTTTACTTTATTTCTGATCTCCAGCAGTGAGATGATATTAATTAATTACATTTTGGATGTTTATACTGTAACTAATGTGATATATAGTTAATTACTTTTTGCAAAGATGTTTTGAATATCTGTGATGTATCCTTTCCTGCGATTGTTCCTTTCTTTCATGGTTGTCATGCATTTTGTTTTTAGGTATTTTGTTTGTTTTTGTGAGAGAGGATTCTGATGCATTTCCATTTGTTTCTAAAGGGCTCATTCATATTATATGTGGCAACCTGTGTTTATCGGCAGTAGATATCGGCAGTAGATAAACAAAGGTCACTGCAAGGCTCATAGAAAACAATTGTTTTCTATGTGCCCCATTAACACCACTATGCTGGCATGATGTGCGGAGTAGAAACATTTTTTGCACCATGCTGCTGTGCAGTGACACGACTAAAGTCTCACTATGTGGCACTTCAAATAAAGTTAAAAAAAAATTAAAAAGTGAACAGTGCAATGTGCTGAATTGCGCATAGCACCGCTACCCTCCAGAACCGACACTGACCCTAGACTGCACGGTAAAACACTACATTATTTTAGCGTGTTTACTGTGTGAAACTAGTCACTCCGTACTTTGCTACTAGTGAGAATGGGCAATAAGGCCTCAAATGTCAGCTCCGCAGGTATCATGTGGTTGCTCTAAAAAAATCAAAATAATCCCTGCAACCAATGACGCACGGTCAAGGACAGGAGGCCAAACACTAGAGTAGAAGACGCAGCTCACTTCATGTACGAAATGGAGAACCTGTGTTCAGTGTGTCCTTCACAGTACTGAGAGTTTTACCTATGACCATACTGTGTAGATGATTGGTTTGCATGCCACCAGAGGACTCTCAGATGACACTTAAAGGCCCTGGCTGGGTATTTAGCCAAAAGCGATATTGACCTTCTGTGATAGGAGGTCTGTATGAGCTGGTAAGCAAGCATTTTATCTATTGTGGTGGCAGTTATTTCAAAGGATTTTACACTTCAAGGTAGTGGATGGTGGTGATATGGATTAAGAACACTTATCACTATATTACTTGGGGACTATATCGGATCACACTTTGATTTGGTGCATGCAGATACAATTATTTTAGTGAACTCTATTAAAGTATATTGCTCTAAAATATAGCTCAAAAAATTGCAACACAATTGTGGATCCCATTTTATGATTATATTTTAGGCTAGGTTCACACTGCTGAGGTTTGATTTTTATCCTACTTTCAGTGTGATTATGTAGTGCAAGTTTTATGCAACTTTGATAAGCTTTGTATCATTTATGGAGCCAAAATAGCTCTAAAATTGCACCAAAGAAGTACAGGAACCTTATACAAAATTGCTTTGAGCTGAGTGGCATTCATGTGAATGAGCACTATTTAAAACAATGTTATTTTCATTGTCATGTGATTCTGTGTAACTCAAGCCACATTTGAAACCGCAGTAGTGTGAACCAGGCCTTAGGTGAAAATATGGATTCCATCTAGACTGCAAGCATGTTGGATGGTTTTCTAAACACCTGCTGAACCGTATTGCAGTAACACTCCCCATCCCATTTGGTGGCGGGAATTTTTTTGATGTTTTTAGAGCAACCACATGATACCTACGGAGCTGACAATTTGAGGCCTTATTGCCCATTCTCTCTAGTAGCAAAAATGTGGTAACCCAAAGTCTGGTGTACAGCAGCTGTTATTTGTGTACACTGTGCAAGACTGGTTGCTTTATGTGCAAATATAAAACCTTATGGGTTTGATTTACTAAAAGGTAAATAGACTGTGCACTTCACAAAAGTGCAGTTGCATTCTGCAAGTGCAGTTGCTCCAGAGCTTAGTAAATGAGGTAAACCTTTACTTTGCAAAGAATAACCAATCACGTGCAAGGCAAATAAAAAAACAAAACTGCATTTTTGCTTGCACATGATTGGATGATTGAGCAGAAGCTCTGCTGACTTCATTTACTGAGCTCCTGAGCAACTGGACTTGCAGAGTGCACCCTCTATTTGGCTTTAGTAAATCTCACCACCTCTATCTATGTACTGTAAGCTGGTGAAGCAAAATTGGCATCTTTGTCTTGGGTACTAGGGGACCTTGTCCTAGCTCTGAAAGATTCTATTTAAACCAACGTACTAAAGATGCTTTCAAAAATCTTTCCAAACATACTTAAAATGCTGATCCCAAAAGCACATGTATACAAGCCCTAGAACTAATGAGAGTCTCAGGAAAAATAATGACAATCATTGGGTTTAAAGCAACCATGTTGCTCAACCTTAGAAATATCAAATATATCCTACTATTGAGTGGGTGCAGCAAGATGACACTTCTGTGATATATAACTTGTAATCGGAGGCATGTCACCATATGTATGAATCCACAATAAATCACTACAATACTTAGGTAAGAACGCATTTAAGTTATCAGATACCAAAAGGACTATGTGAATATATTGCTCATCAAAAGCTAGGTTGAGTAAAAAAGCTCCATACAACTTTGGTGTGTTAGATAAATATTGAGAAATATACACTGTAGCGTTGTTGAGACGTTGTTCAAATGTGTTCAAAAGTGTTTTGTCTTTAAAAAAACATGTAAAAATACTAAAGACACACTAAAAAATAATTTTTCCACATAAAAAACATCACACCACAAATAAAAAATACAAAGACACTGACCTAGCTCAAGAAATGTCCACGAAAATTGGCCATTCATGGGACATATTAAGACACAGTGATGGAAAACTTGCTAAGAAATTACATGTTTCATTAGCATATGGCTGTTGCTTCCAATGTTATATTGCTGGGTGGTAAAAAGCTCTTTCCAGAACCCAATTCCAGTAACAGATTTCATAACATTGTGTCACTGGTACAGCAGTGTGGGGGAATCAATCCCCACTTTCTTCTTATTATGTGACTATGTTTCACATAGATATGCTAGCAAAGCCTTCCATAGACTCCCTCAGTATGCTGTTTGGTGCCACACTGGTCTGAGGTCTTTGAGAATGGTGAATGGATGGAAGAGGTAAAGAGAAAGAGTGAGAGCTGAGTCTGAGGGCTAAAGGGGTAAGATGGAAGGTCGCAATTAGGGATGATCGAACTTTTCAAAAGTTCGGTTCGACCAGAACACCCGAACTTCCCGAAAGTTCGGCCCGGATTTCAGAACCCCATTGAAATCAATGGGAACCGAACTTCGGTAATCAAAAAACACAATTTTGAAGCCCTAAAACCCAATAAATGCCCCTAAAAAGTGCCTAGGGTTCTGGGTCATGCCCCAGGGACTATTAATCACACAAAAAAAGTTCTTATAAATTGTCATTTTTGATAGAGAGCCAATTATTGAAAAAATTATTGAAAAAAAAGAAAAGAGATTTCTTTGGATTTAGTGTCTGGGGGGTCTAAAAACTGTACCTGTGAAGTTTCAGCTCTGTAGCATGTCCAGAACCAGAAAAAAAAGTTTGTTTGTATTAGAATTGCAATAGAACAGGATAGTGGCTCCGCTATTTTCACACCTTGCCGGTTTTGTAGCAGGCGTTTTTTGGGCATTTTTTGGCAGTCTTTGGAGGCAGGCATAACATCAGAACTTCTGTGTAGGGGTATATATATACACACACACATGTATGTATATATACACATACACATATATAGGTGTGAAAGTAGCAGAAACCTATGCTTGCGCTAATGAAATAATTAACACCCATATTACTTCTCTGCTATAACACCTATATATGTGTATGTGTATAAATGCATATAAGTGTGTGTGTATATATACCCCTATACAGAATTTCAGATGTTTTGCCTGCCTCCAAAGACCCCTAAAAAATGCCCAAAAAAACGCCTGCTGCAAAAACACACCTGGGCATTTTTGTAGCTGGCGTTTTTTTGGGCATTTTTTGGGCGTCTTTGGAGGCAGGCATAACATCTGTACTTCTGTGTAGGGGTATATATACACACACACATGTATGTATATATACACATACACATTTATAGGTGTGAAAGTAGCAGAAACCTATGCTTGTGCTAATGAAATAATTAACAGGCATATGTCTCCGCTCCTATAACACCTATATGTGTGTATGTGTATAAATACATATAAGTGTGTGTGTATATATACCCCTATACAGAATTTCAGATGTTTTGCCTGCCTCCAAAGACCCCCAAAAAATGTCCAAAAAAACGCCTGCGCCAAAAAAAACGCCCAGGTGTGTTGTTGCAGGCGTTTTTTTTTTGGGCATTTTTTGGGGGTCTTTGGAGGCAGGCAAAACATCTGAAATTCTGTATAAAGGTATATATACACACACACTTATTTGTATTTATACATATTATTAAATCTAACTATAGTGGAAAATAGTACCCTAACTACACTAGATATCCCTTTCCTCACACTAATAATTGCTAAATGACACTTTGAAGCAGAAGTAACAGAACTGCTTCCACTCTCTTCCACAGCCCTGTATTAAAATGGTAGAGATTTGGCGGGCTATCTTATATACTGGGGACGTATTCACTAATGATTGGCCTCTGGACCCCCTAGTCACTCCAATCACATTCCTGGCATTCTCCTGCCCCCTCAATTGGCTTTTACTGATGGTTCTGGTCCAATCACGGGCTTTTAAAGCCCAGTTCCTGTCCCATTGAATTTTGGTCGGTTCTGGTTGCCGAATTCCGAACTTTTTCAGAAAAAGTTTGGAATTCGGCCGAACCTCGAACAGTCAATGTTCGGGTCGAACCGATGGTCGACCCGAACCGTTCGATCATCCCTAGTCGCAATCACTGATTGTCAGAATTGATCAAAGGAAAGGAGAGCTGATCTGAGACCCAAGGGAAGTTAAAGAGGAAAGGGACTTATTTCATGTCTGAACTGAGTTAAGAGGGATGGGGTCAATTTAAGGTCAGGGGGGTTAAGATGAAACAAAAGGCTGATATGAGGTCTGATGTGGGCTAAGAGCAAGGTGAGGATAAATCCTGCCAGTGAAGCCCTGGACTTGCCTCAGTATTTTTGCCACATCGTTTTCAGTCCTTTGTCACTTACCATCCTAATAAGGATGTTGTACAATGGTGTTTTTCTCTGTTGAGGGGCATTACATTTTATTCTATAGGGCCTTATGATTTCTAGTTATGCCCCTGTGCATAGTAAAATAAGTACACTGAAAATAAAAGCCTCAAGCAGAGCAGGCCCTAACATGGGTCCCGCTGGGTCCATTGGACCCAGGCGGAACTTTGAGAGGGACAGCAAATTGACACCCAAGATATTTTTTCCAGCTGTTTTGTGTGTTATTCAGGGGCAGCCGCTCCATCGCCCTGTAAAAAGGCTGCCCTTCTGCCCTCAACACTCATACTCATAGTTGATGGGTGTGAGGGTGCTTGCACACAGTCTAGCACCGGCTGTTAAACACCCGAGCACACATGAAGAGTTTAGGTGTGTGTGCTGCCGGTGGTGGGGTACCCACAGGAGGCAGACAGCAATAAAAGAGGCCTTCCCCACCAGCTCCACCTGCAGGCGCAGCTTGTGAGGCTTGCATTTCTATTGGGTGGAACTGCAGGAGGAGGTGCAGCCAGCCTCGCGCCTGGCCCGCCTGCTTCTGCTCTTGTGCATGCATGAGGCTAGGCACTGAAGACTGTGGGAGCACTGGGAGAGAACAACAGCGAGGTAATATAAGTTAGTTCAGTGTGACAGGACACAAAGGGTGGCCATCATTTTTTCTAGTAGTGGCTTCCTATCTGCTATATGGCCAAATGTTTCATAACCTGTCATGCTCAAAAATCCCTATACAGCCATAGCTTGCATTATACTACCCTAGCCTGCCCCTATATTACCCTAGCCCACCTATATACTACCCTAGCCTGTCTACAGTATATACTACCCTAGCCTGTCCATATACTACCCAAGCCTATCCATATACTACCCTAGCCTGTCTATATACTATCCTAGCCTGTCCATATACTACCCTAGCCTGTCTATATACTACCCTAGCCTGTCTATATACTACCTTAGCCTGCCCCTATATTACCCTTGCCTGCCCATATACTACCCTAGCCTTTCTATATAGTACCCTAGCCTGCCCCTATACTGCCCTATCCTAGTGGCATATTATCCATGAGTGCAACGTATTCACTGCACATGGGCCCTGAGGGCTGGGGCCCACTGTGCTGACACACACACTGCACCCATTAATGATGGGGGAGCAGTAACATGTTGGCATGTCATATAATTTTTCAATATAGACAAGGTGCTGTTGCATGTATATCTGACTTTCTGATAAATTTAATTTAGGTTTTAATTATCATGATATAAAATAATGGATGTGGGGCCTTTTGCTGAACGTGATTTTTTTTTGGGGGGGGGGGGGTTGGGGGGCAGCATTTCATTTTTGGACCCAAGCAGTTGGGGGGTTGGGGGAGCAGCATTTAATTCTTGGACCCAAGCAGCACAATGTCTTGGGCCAGCTCTTGCCTCAAGGCTATACTAAAGCAAAGGGATATTCCTAATTTGTTATCAGCAATTTGCATTAATAATGGAAAGGATGGAAAGGATGGTCAGCTGCTTAGTTGATGACAAAGCAGCAAAGCTGGATTACTAGCAAAGAAACCTACAGTATATTAGAGCCTCTGGTCCAGCTTTCAGCTTTGTCAATTGTGCCTTCAGCTGACTAGGGCTGCTGAGCAGGCCACAAAAATGTGGGTTCCACAGCTTAATTTAGATGGGAGGGGGAGGCTAATGTTACTGCAGAAGCATGTAAGGGTCCCATTCCTTGGTTGGCTTTTGGCTCACCCTGGACTCACCCTGTTTCTGCTTGCATAGGCTAGTCACCTACTTGTTGTTTTAGACTCCTCACTAGGGATGATCGATCGGTTCGGGTCGACCATCGGTTCAACCTGAACATTGGGTATTCGAAATTCGGCCGAATTCTGAGCTTTTTGCAGTAAAAGTTCGGAATTCGGTCACCAGAACCGCCCAAAATGCAATGGGACAGGAACTGGACTTTAAAAGCCCATGATTGGCCCAGAAACGTCAGTAAAAGCCAATTGAGGGGGCAGAAGTCTGCTAGGAATGTGATTGGAGTGACCAAGGGGTCCAGAGGCCAATCAGGAGTGAATACGCACCCCAGTAAATAACATAGCCCCACCAAACCTCTAGCACTGTAATACAGAGGCTGTGGAAGAGAGTGGAAGCATTTGTGTTTCTCCTGCTGCTTGTAAAGCTCCAGTGTAACTTTACAATTATCTTCTGCTGTATGGAGCTGTTCTTTTAGTGTGAGGAAAGGGATATGCAGTGTAGTTAGGGTACTATATACCACTATAGTTAGATTCAATAATCTAGTTTTTGTAGGGATACTTTTAGGTGTCAGGGTGACCGTAGTGTAGTTTAGGTGACCTGACTCTGCCATTTCAGGGTGACCGTAGTGTAGATAAGGGAGACCTGACTCTGCCATGTCAGGGTGACCGAACTCTGCCATGTCAGGGTGACCATAGTGTAGTTTAGGGTGACCTGACTCTGCCATGTCAGGGTGACCGTAGTGTAGTTTAGGGTGACCAAACTCTGCCATGCCAGGGTGACCGAACTCTGCCATGTCTGGGTGACCCCACTATGCAGATACTGGGTTAGGGGTATACATATATACATGTATGTGTGTATATATATGTATACACACACACACACATATATATATATATATATATATATATATATATATATACACATATATTTACATATATGTATATACATACACACATATATATATATATATATATATATATATATATATATATATATATATATACACACACACACACACACACACACACATATATATATATATATATATATATATATATATATATATATCCCTATACAGAAGTTCAGATGTCATGCCTGCCTTCAAACGCCTTCAAAAAACGCCAAAAAACGCCTGAAACAAAAACGCCCAGGTGTGAAAGGAGGGTAACACCATCCCTGCGCTGCTGAAATTCTAAGAAAAATAATCAGTTTTTTTCTGGTTCTGGACATGCTACAGAGCTGAAACTTCACAGGTACACTTATAGACTCCACAGACACCAAATCCAAAGAAATCTCTTTTTTTTTTTTCAATAATTTTTTCAATAATTGGCTCTCTATCAAAAACGACAATTTTTAAGAACTTTTTTTTGCCTGATTCATAGTCCCTGGGGCATGACCCAGAACCCTAGGCACTTTTTAGGGGCATTTATTGGGTTTTAGAACTTCAAAATTTTGTTTTTTGATTCCTGAAGTTCGGGTCCCATTGATTTTAATGGGGTTCTGGAATCCGAACCAAACTTTCGGGAAATTCGGGTGTTCTGGTCGAACCGAACTTTTCAAAAGTTCGATCATCCCTACTCCTCACATTCCCCTGGACTGAAGCCCACTTACACACATATTCCTGGCCTGAGGTCTGTTACCCAGGATAAACAAATGTTGCATTTTCGCTGCTTTACTACACTAACCTCACTCCAGCACAGTTCTTCAGTTACAGGCACTTTGCAGCACAGTTCACAGTATATGTCTCACTAAAGTTCACAGTGCAGAACACTTTCTTTCTTTTAATAACTTGCTGTGCAGTGGTCACACAAGTGCAGAAAACTTGAAGTTCTTCCAAAAGAAAAATCCCAGATGTGAGCATCTGTGTGCGCCCCAGTTGCAGATTTTCCCTCACTTCCTGTCTGGTGACATCCTTATCAACAGCAGGACAGAAAGTGGGGGTAAATCTTGCCACTGGAGCCCCAGATAGCATGAAAAAAAAATATTTTGATCCTTCTCAACTCACTCCTATACTAGGAAAAACGTTTTGGTTTGATATGCACAATAAATGAGTTAATGTACTGTGGCATTTAAAAGATAAATGAATATGTAGAATTACTTTAATTAGCTATATTTTATGGCAAATTACTCATTTGGGTTCGGACTTTAATCCCTCTGAATGACATAAACACTACTTAAAATGGTAAAAAAATAAATAAAAATAAAAAAATGTACGTGAGGGTTGGATCTGTTTTCACTACAGGACCAGTTTTCAGAAGGCATGTTCATGTAACATCAACTGGTCTTACATGATGGACTTGAAAACATAATATTTTATTGCTGATACAGACCATGTATTATATATGCGAGTGTTCTGTTTCAATTAATTTTTACATGGAGGCAAAAGGTTTCTTGAGTGTGTATCTAAATCCTTTTGACAGACTTATTTCTGTCCTATTGTTATTATCTCACATACACAATGCCAGATAGCTAGGTCTGTGCTACTGTATTTGTACAGTGGTCACCTTCCAGTATTTTAGTAGGTGAACCAGTTCTATGTAATTGAGTTTAAATGCAGCTCCTTTTATTTTATTTAACCCTGTCCCATCTAGTCTATGATTATATAGCTAGTTTTAGCTTATGGCTCAATAACTAGAATAAGCTAGAGCTAGGTTAGGCATCCGAAGGCCACTTCTGGAAGTTAGAGGTCCAGTCCCAGGACAGATTAGAAACTATTAGGGAATAGGAGGCAGAGTAGATAGACAACCCTGAGTTCCAATGCCACACCACAACTATTGCACTGCAGTTAAGAGAGTTAAAATATGCAGGTTGGAAAATATAGTGCTTCTAAAGCACTTGGATTGAAAAAAAAAATATTTAAAAATGTGGAGTACTATAGAAATGGAATTAAGGAGTTAGAGTTTATATGTAATATACATTTAATAATAAACTTTAAATACTCCTACAGCATGCTATGAGCTACATAAATCGGTTCTTGCAGCTGACAGAAAAAAACCCACCAATAGTATAGTCACAACAGTTAGACTAGACTGAACTGGATAGATATCCCCTCCCTCTTTGTATATAATTTATTTATAGTACTGTACAGGGTCAATTTTTGGACAGAATAATTGGTTATTTTGACTTACAGTTGTAATAAGCATGGGCTGGATATTTGTTTTGGGTACACCTATACCAATGATTCAGAATATTTTCCCCTTTTTTTAATGTGTTTATTTATAATCTCTTTATATTATGTAAAAATATAACTGTATGTATGTTGATATGTGGTTGCATTATTTGATATCTGGTACCTTAAAAGCCCAAGTGCTTTAGTATTTTGTGACTGTAAACAATGTAATAAGCATCCAAGAATAAACTGTAAATACTCCTACAGCATGCATTAAAACATAGCTATTAACTGAATAAACTGGTTCTCACAGCTCACTGAAAAAAAACATTACAAGTATATTCACAACAGTTAGACTGAACTCCAACCCCCCCCCCCCCCCAAAAAAAAAAAATGCTTAAACTACTATTTCAGTCAGCGCTCACATTAAACACAAGTTAACTTTTAGAAATTCATGTTCCAGAACTAGACATACAATATTAGTGTAACTAATACATTTGCAATAGCTGTTGAATGCATTTGGCAGGAAGATATATATTACCCTCCTACCTGCTGTTGAGCAAGCCTTTCAAATTCTGAATAGATGACCCCCTCTAAGGAATACACCCAGCCCTGTTCTGACCAGATCCTTAAATTACAGACATTTAGAAATGATAGAAAGACACATGGGGAGAAAATTTCCCTTTTTCTGAATTTCTCCAAAGAAATTAAGAATTTAATGGCCAGAAAAAAAAGAAAAAATAAAAGCTACAATTTATATTTTTATCCTACTCAAGAATGTGCCCTGCAAAGTCGAAAATAGTCATTTATTTCTTTTAAAATCCTCCAGAGGTCGCTCATTGGCTAGAAAGAAATAAACATTCTCTTAGAAACCAGAGAGGCTGAAAAGTGCACAGAATATACTGCTTATCATATGTGTGCATGGCTGAATGTGTGATGGTAGCCAGGCATAGAGGTGTGTTCCTTTTTTATTTTTGAAGGCACACTTGAATAATTACAATAACTTATTTTTTTGACAAGCAAATAATTGACCTTGTGCTGCTTGTGTTATGTAAGTGCTTTACATTCACTGCCTTTTTAAGGTTTCTAAGTTTAAGAACCATACCTTTATGATTCCTCTAATAATTTTTAACTATACAATTGTAGTTATTTTGATTTGCAACCCATGTTCCTGGATAGTATTTGGAAACAAGTACCGGTACTAGTGGACAGAATGCAATTTTGTAAACCAGTCAAGAGGAAGCATAGAGAGAGAAGGTCTCAGCCACATGTCTGGTAAATGCTACTAATATAAAAGGGGAAAAAAAATTCCTGCGCTAAGTTAAATAAATGACAGACGCAGACGCAAAGTCCACACGCCCCCTTAAGGAGCCGGCTGCTTTACATTGCTTGATGCTGCTTTGGACAATTGCGGGACGCCGCACTGTTCTATGTACCTGTTTTTTACCTTCTCATTGTGAGTAGTATTCTTTTAATAAATTGGATTTTATATGTTACGGAATTACGCTATGGGCTTTTATTCTTTTTATATACTCATGCATATATGATGGAGTGATTATGAAGCATGGAGCTTGACAACCGCTGGTGACATTGGTATAACATCTTGCTGGGAGAGGCTGTCTCATTAAATTGAGTAGCCAAAGAGTTCTGGTAAGCTGCTTGTGATACTTGTGCACAGAGGTGTCCCCATCCTTCACTTTTCCCTGGGTGTCACTGAAAAGGATTGTTCTCCTCAACACCTTGCATGCGGATTCATTTTCATTTGCATTTCTGTTTTGGGACTTTATTCAGTATTTTGGACACTATTTTGCTTATATTGTATATGTTTTTTTGTGGTTTTCCACTTGCCACATTATTATTCAAATTACTTTAGCGCTGCACTTTTTGTAAAGATTTTAAATGCTACTAATACCAGATCAAAAAAAAAAAAAAAGGCGTGGCTTGGCACGTGGATGGCTGCCTGAAGAGAGAGCTCCGGACCCACACGGCTCCTAAAACACTCTGCGGCCGCCCAAACACCCTGATCCACTCAAATATGGGCAGATTATCCAAGCCTATCTCCCAGAGCAAACAAATAAAGTCCGCTAAGGCGGTAAACGGCAAGATCATCGCCGATATTTTCAAGTCACAAGCTCCGGCCCGGAAGAACACCTCAGGCCTCAAGATGGCGCGGAGACAGGCGCGGGAGGAGGACGAGGAGTACGATGCAGAATCCATTGCAGCATCGGAAGACACAGTAAGTGACTCCCCACTAATCGATAGACAGCTTACCTATAATGACATGACCGCTATAGCGGCGGACATTAAGGGGTCATTTGCTGCAGCCATCACCGATTTGAAAACTGATATAGCCAGACTGTATGAACAAATGGCGGGGGTGGAGAGGTCGGGCAAATGCAGGGATAAGGCGATAAAAAGACTAGAGGAAGTAACTAACACACATTCCAACCACCTCATCTCTATAAACAGACATCTCGAGGATTTGGACAATCGTGGGAGAAGGAACAATATTAGGATCAGGGGTCTGCCTGAATCTGTGGAGGGGGGAGACATCAGGCATGCTCTTACATCAATTTTCAACAACCTACTGGAAAGACCAGCGGAATCCCCAATAGAACTGGAAAGAGCACACAGAGCATTAAGACCGAAGGCCCCTGATCCTTCTCCTCCCAGAGATGTGATATGCTGTTTACTGAGCCACACGCTTAAGGAGGAAATTCTCCACAAGGCGAGACAGAACGAACAAATTTTGTTCAATGAGGTACAGATACAACTCTTCCAAGATCTATCCCCGATCACTTTAAAAAATAGAAGAGCTGTCAGACCCATTCTGGACGTTCTCAGGGAGAAAAACATCCCCTACAGGTGGAAATATCCATTTGCTGTCCAAGCCATATATCGTGGTAAGCAGTACCTGCTACGCACGCCAGAGGACTTGCCTGCCTTTTGCACTAACCTACAAATCGACCTGATCGCCTTACCAGATTGGTATGCCGAATTCCTCTTACCGCCATCCCCCGCTATGCATTCCAATGGCCCTGGAACTCCTAGTGACCACAGATCGCCTTTTGCCAAGAACAAAAAAGCAAAGAATAAAGGGAGTCATCTCCCCTTCTCCTCCCCGCCAAAAACACCCAGATCTAGAGACCACAACTGAGAGACATTGGATCACGTTATTCTAGACGGGACCTACGGTCTCACTGGATGAAGGTTGCTTTCTTCTTTTACCCCAGAGCACTTGATCGACCATACTTAGCTCAGGGCCTTTTCTTCCTCTGATATCCCGAAGACATTCTTTGACTTAAGCTTCTGCCATATCAAAAGGATATATGATCTCGTCATGGAAGCTTTATCTTATAGAAGGATCGCATACTTGCATGTTTGCCTTGTAGTTATACTGGAATCACTTGCCTCTGATAATGACATTTTTATTTCCAGATGAGTTGTTAACTTTCTCCAGCAGATGGCGCACTTTCATAACATATTGTTCGGATTCCTCAGACAAATTTAGCCTCACATATCCAGCCGAGAACAAAAGGATTGGGACTGATGAGTCGAGCGATCCTGGAACCTCCAAAGTGAACAACCACCATTAATCTGAACTATAGAGGTATTTATGTATCTGCCCATCTCATGACACTTAGACACTGAGGTGCCTATGTTGTAATTTGCACCCACACAAGGACGCAATCCGGAATAGGTACCTTCTATTTTGAGGTCTCTCGAAATGGCCCTATCATAAATGTCACGAGTTGATCTACAATCTTATTGTTCTATGCAGTGTATACAAGCCATATCATTATGGTCTCATCCTTCATGTGCTGGTTGCCAACATTCAGTTTTTCTTGTTGGCCCGTTCTTTGTTGTTTTTGGCCGCAGAGTTCTTTTTCTTTTTTTTTACTCATTATGCACTCGCTCATTGAGCCGATAGTGTGGGTTTGGACTGAATGTCCTATTGTTTGTTATCTACCTTGTTTTGTGGGACGCCTCCTTTTTGCGCTTCTCCCGCTGTCCCCAAAAGGCATTTTTGTCGGTTTTTTGTTTTTTTTTTTTCACAGAAACCCCGTAATATCTAAATAACTTACGTACAATCTTGCCTGCTGATTAGTGAGCGTTTGGGCTTTTTTCCCCAACCGCCCACTTACTACGATATTTGTCTTTACTTCCTTCCTCTCTGTATTTCCTTTTCCTTACTTCTCTGTGTCCTTTCTTTCCCTTACCCCTCATCCCCATCCCATCACTCGAGATATAATCATGGTTTTCTCACACCTGGGTAGACATCCCATGATCATATCTCTCAACATTAATGGTCTTAATATCCCCGAAAAGAGGAAAAAAGTTCTTACCGAACTCAAAAAGAGCAAAGCACAAATAGTTTTCCTTCAGGAAACCCACTTTAAAAAAAATGCTGTCCCTAAAATGACAGATAAATACTTCACGGTAATATACGAGGCATCAAACCCTCTAGCCAAGACCAAGGGTGTAGCAATATTGATGAGCAAGGACGCTCCATTTGTGCTGGAAAAACAATATCTAGACCCGGAAGGCAGATTTATCTTCCTCTCAGGTACACTTTATGGGCGTCCTTGCACATTGGCAAACGTCTACTTCCCCAATAGAGCACACGTGTCTTTCTGCAACAATCTCATATCTGAACTTAAAAGCTTTGCCACGGGATGTGTTATCCTGGGGGGGGGACTTCAATGTCCCACTGGACCCCATACAGGATACCTCCTCTGGCAGGACTTGCATAGCGTTCAAATTGTTGAAAAGAATTAAAGATATGTTGAGATCTATGTGCCTAGTCGATACCTGGAGAACTTTGCATCCCACTGAGAAGGACTACACGCATTATTCGGCTCCACACGATAGGTATGCAAGGATCGATCATATATTTATCACTCAAAGAGACTTACCAGATTTGATGGGGGCTGAGATTGGAATCATCTCAATATCTGACCATGCTCCGATATCAATCTCCATCTCATCTAACGCGAACTGTAAGCCTGTGTTCAATTGGAGATTAAATCCATCTCTCCTAATTGACCAGGGGATTAAGGCAGACATTCACGCCACCCTGTCAAACTATTTCCGTGAAAACACTTCTCCTGAGACCTCCCCGATTACGCTTTGGGAGGCTCATAAAAGTGTGATCAGAGGGGAATTTATCAAGTTTGGAGCCAGAAAAAAGAGACAAAATGACAAACATATCTCTGATTTAGTGTCTAACATTGCTCGTTTGGAATCTCAGCACAAGCTTTCATTAGCCAAGACCCTACACAAAGACTTGATCAGACTCAGAAACGAACTAGCAGATATTTTAAATAAAAAGACCAAAAGATCCTTATATCTAAACAAGGCGATCTATTATGAACATGGAAACAAGAGTAGCAAGTACTTAGCTAGAGCGCTTAAAGACTTACAGACAGCCTCACACATACCATGTATCAGAGACAAAAACAATAGCAAATTCTATGACTCCAAGAACATTGCGGATTCATTCCGCCAGTTCTACGAAAAACTTTACAATCTACCCCCCCACGCTCGACCCCCCAACTTGGTTGGACCTAGGGACCAACTAATCCGACGATACATTAGAGACAGTGGATTACCTATTCTGGAACATTCAGACATATCTGAGCTAGAAAAAGACATTACCCCAGCCGAAGTCCAATCAGCCATTAAAGACCTCAAAAATGGAAAGAGTCCAGGTCCGGATGGGCTAACGTCCCAGTATTATAAAACATTCGACACGACGTTAGTGACCCCCCTTACTGACGCACTAAACATCCTCTCTAAGCAAACCAAACCATCCGCAGATTTCCTCACCGCACATATAACAGTCATCCCAAAAAAGGACAAAGACCCAACGGATTGCGCTAACTTCAGACCCATCTCACTTTTAAATATTGACGTAAAGCTTTTAGCGAAAATTCTAGCCAACAGATTAAGACCCCTACTGCACCTTATCATCGGACCCGAACAGGTAGGCTTTATGCCTGGCCGCGAGGCTAGAGACAATATTATAAAATCCCCCAATCTGATCCATGAAGCTCGTAGAGGTGGACTGGAAGGTCTTATTTTATCCACAGATGCCGAAAAAGCCTTTGACAGGGTGGCCTGGGACTACCTGTTGGCCACCTGTAGGCACATAGGTTTGGGCAATAACATGATGAATTGGATCGGATCTCTATACACTGACCCAATTGCAAAGGTCAAAGTTAATAACATCCTTTCATCTCCCATACACCTGCACAATGGGACGAGACAAGGATGTCCTCTTTCTCCGATCCTCTTTATCTTAGCCCTAGAACCCCTGATCAGACATGTAAATGCCGAACCGGCGATTCATGGTTTCCAAATTAGAGGTAGAGACTATAAGGTATCAGCTTATTCGGATGACCTACTATTCTACATTACCCAACCCCATATTTCTATACCCAATTTGAACCTCAAATTTCGAGATTTTCGCTATTTATCCAATTTCAAGGTTAACCACTCAAAATCGGAAGCCATGGACATTTCTCTGTCTGATAAATTAAAAAAAAATGACTCAAAGTAATTGTCCTTATAAGTGGGAACCTAGATCCCTTAAATACTTAGGTATTAAGCTCACCCCCCATATTGAGTCCCTCTATGGTGCGAATTTTGAACCACTTTTGCAGAAAATTAAGGGAGATCTACACAACTGGAATTCTAAAAATTTTTCCTGGTTCGGAAGAGCTGCAATATTAAAAATGGTTATACTACCCAGGTTGCTTTACCTGTTTCATGCGCTCCCCATTAAAATCCCCGCTGTTTTCTTTAAGAACCTCGCTCACACCCAGAGACAGTTTATATGGGCACATAAAAAACCCAGAATTAACTTACAAAGACTGCACATACCTAAACCCAGCGGAGGCCTGGGCTTACCTGACTTTATGAAATACTACCATGCCACTCATATCACCAGGGTAGTAGACTGGCATTGCCATGCTCACCAAAAAGACTGGGTGGATTTAGAAAGGAAGTGCTCGAAATTTCCAACCCAAAACCTGATCTGGTCGGACCCCTCTAATTACCCTGTCGAGGTCAAGCATCACCCACTAATATTTAACACACTTTCAATCTTCAATGGCTTAGCTAACAGACACCAACTAGCCACGAGTCCAGGCCCCATGACGCCAATTACTGGCAACCCAGATTTCCCACCTGGCGCAGACTTTAATTATAAAAACTCAGAGGACCCCATATCAGATTACATTTTACGGGCTAAAGATTGCTTTCAAGGAAATAAGGTACTATCTTTTGAGGAGTTTAATAGAAGTAGACCTGTGAACAACAAAATTTCTTTTTGGAAATACCTCCAAATCCATGACTTCATACGAAACCACAAAAACAGACTTGCTCTAACAAAACCTCTTACGGCTTTCGAAAAACTTTGTGGGGACCAGTCACCTTGTTACAAAACCACTTCACAAGCATACAAATGGATTATGTGCAATCTGACACAGACTCCAGACAAATATAAAACAATGTGGGAAAAAGAGTTAAATTGCTCAATTTCAGACAAAAAATGGGAAAAAGCGTGCGTTTTTACGCACAATGCTCACTGAGCACGAAAATTCAAGAAACATCCTTTAAAATCTTGACACAGTGGTATATCACCCCGGTGAAGCTACAAACCTGGTCCCCGCATCGTTCCGATCGCTGCTGGAGATGCCTGAAACAAAAAGGCACGTTTGCACATCTTTGGTGGTCATGTGATTTGATTAAACCCTTCTGGAACAAGATCATAGATCTTATTAAACATATAACTGGCACTTCTATAGTCCTTGATGCTGCTTGTTGCCTACTCCATGTAAACAGCCTCTCATATAAACAATATAAACACTCCTTGGTTAGGCATCTACTAAATGCTGCCAAAGCGGTAATACCCATTCAATGGAACACACAAAACACCCCTTCTGCCAAAGATTGGGCTGATAAGGTTAAACTTATACATGATATGGAAGAGACCGTTGCTATTAGAAAAGAATCAGATGCTGCCTTTCATGAAATGTGGAGACCTTGGGTGATTTTTACATTGTCTGCTGATTTCCGCAAAATGATTCCACACTAATCGGATCTGACACTTGACCTTACTGTAGTTTGATCTACTGTCACTGTGCTTATTGATCGTATAAGCTAAAGATTGATACTTTGCTTCGACTATACAAGATCACTTTGATTAGAACCCCCGACCCTCGTACCTGCTCTTATCACCTCCTCACTCTCACCCATCTCACTCTTTCTCTCTTCAATCCTTATCTCCTCCTCTTTCTTTCTTCCTTCCTTCAGGCCTTCTGGGCCTCCTGGTGTAGTGGTTCTTACCAATCTACACCATAACTGGTCACGGTGATTGCCTACTTGTTGACTGTATTGGACTTGTCAGTGTACAACGCTAATATTACATATTCCTCAATTATTATGTACTGAAACGTCTAAATATTTTATGCTGATGTGCTATCATACTGTTTACATCATTATTTGTTACTGTTGACTAATTTTCTTAATAAAGCTTTTATTGGAAAAAAAAATAAAAAATTATGCAAGTATTTCTATGTTCTCATAGTTTAACTTCAGCTGCCCATAGCTTCTTGAGTGTATTGCTGAATCCTAGTGACAAATAGAGTATCTCTGTCCTATTATTATCTCACATGCAAAGTGCCAGAAGACTAGGACTGCATCCAGACTGGTTGGGTAACAGCTGGAGGGTCTCCTAATCACTGCAGATCTCCTGTTCAGGTTTACAACACAAAGACAAGCACAAGACAAGCAAGTACTTTGCTGCAACATTCATCTGGAGTTAAAACCATATGTATCAGGGTACAATGTCCACCAGAACTCTCTTTTTATTTAACCACATCCCGCCCGCCCTATAGCAAATTGACGGCGGGATTGTGGTTGTATTATCCTGACCAAACGCCATATGACGGGGGCGCGCAGAGCGGCGATCGTTGATGCGAGGTGTCAGTTTGACTCCCTGCATCTCCGATCTCGGTAAAGAGCCTACTGACATAGGCTCTTTACCCATTGCCCTCCCCATCAGTGCTGCTCGCCAGTGCCCTCCCTATCAGAGCTGCCCACCAGTGCCCATCATTGCGATCTATCAGTGTTGCCCACCAGTGCCCATTATTGCCCACCAGTGCTGCCTATCAGTGTCCATTAGTGCCCATCAGTGCCGCCCATCAGTGCTGCCTATCAGTGCCCATCCGTGCCCACCAGTGCCGCCTATCAGTGCCCATTAGTGCCCATCAGTGCCACCTATCAGTGCCCATCAATGCCGCCTATCAGTGCCCAGCAGTGCCACCTATCAGTGCCACCCCATCAGTGTCTCCTCATCAGTGCCTGTCAGTGCAGTCTTATCAGTGCTCATCAGTGCAGGAAAAACATATTTATTTACAAAATTGTATAACATAAACTAAAAAAAATTTTTTTTTTTCAAACTTTTCGGTCTTTTTTTATTTGTTTAGCAAAAAGGAAAAAACCCAGAAGTGATCAAATACCACCAAAAGAAAGCTCTATTTGTGGGGGGAAAATGACATAAATTTGGTGTAGGTACAGTGTTGCATGACCTCACAATTGTCATTCAAAATGCAACAGCGCTAAAAGGGGAAAATTGGCCTGGGCAGGAAGGGGGTGAAAGTGCCCGGTATTGAAGTGGTTGCATTGTTTTTATACTATCGTGCATATATATGCTTATGGTTAATGTTATATGCTTGCTGCAGAAATTCTTCTGCTTCCAGTTACTTTTTTACTGCTTAATTTTCCAGGAAGGAAATCACCTTTGTTCACAAAGGCACTGTCCTGGGTGGAGGCACTGCCAATTTTATTATCAAACCCACTCTTCCACTCAGTAAAGTTTCTGAATCCCTTATACGTAGCGCTGTAATACCTAGCACAATATCCTGTTTGGGGAAGGATATTTTGCATACCCACCCCCCCCCCCAAACAAAAAGAGATTTACACTCACTTTAGTTATTTTTATCCAAATAATAGTAATTATGAAATTTGGCTGAGCCACTCAAGGCTATTGTCATTAAGCATAAAGGGGTTTAGAGAGACTACCATGGCCCTAAGCTGTTCTAAACAGCAATCACATGCCTTCAACACGATGGCAATTAGTAGACTATTGGAAATATCTTGGATATGTGATATTTTTCACTCAGTTTATACCTGTTATGCAGGAATAAACATATTAATACATGGAATAAAGCTTTTGATTTTATCCACTTCCCGTCTGGCCTATAGACAAATGATGGCCAGATGGCACGTCTATCATTCTAGATGGATGTCCTCCCGTCCCATCCCCACCTCGTGCGCACCCCATGGGCTTCACTGCAGCGCAATTTTTCAACCGCTGTGTCCACCGGACATATATATGGTTTATATACATACATATATATGTATATACACAATATATATATATCACATATATATTGTATTATATAATGTATATATTACGTAGGGCATAGTAAACTATCCTATATAATTGTTTCTATATTATGAAATACAAGTTGCGGTGATTTGTGGTATTTGAGGAAGCTAAGATTTTTTTGAAGGGTTAGATTGAAGCATAGGGGGATTTTGTAAAGTATTTAAGTGAGAAATATTTAAAGAAGTATGTAGGTATGGCTTGGCACGAAGGATGATGGGCCATGGACAGATAGAATACTAAGCCTGACTAAATAAAAGTTCATAAAGCAAGGAAAATCAAGCCTAATTTTAATGTTAAAATATATATTGATTATATCTCCCTTTTTCTTATTAAAATATACATTTGTTTATGAGTAGAAAATGTAACCTAATTTGTTTTCATACTGTGCTCTATAAGGTTTTATTAAATATACAGCCACAGGTCTCAGAATAACTTGGTCAAATCTGTGCTTTCTGAACAGCGACTTGTATTTTAATGTACCAGGAAATTAAAGTAGAAAAATTAACTTCAAGACTAACACAGCATCATGTCTACAAATAGAAACTTTTTAGAACATGATGTACTCTGCCCAAAGACTGAAGCTTAGCCTAAGAAGTTCAAGGTCTGGTTATTGCATTTCGCTATTAGAAAATAAAATTAATCTCCTCTGAAGACACCTGCAGACATTTTAAACCTTCAGATGTCTTCCATTTTTAAAATGATTATTCCTTCCTGCAAGATATGTAAAAATAATTAGCAATGAATATAAATGATTATGTTGATTTAGTGTCTGCCTGCTTTACTGTAGTCAATGATCTTTCCATAAGGATGGGAGAGTAAGCAAAGTAATGAGCTGTCATTACAGCAATTTTAATTACAACATTAGCACAGCCGCGTCGCTACTCATTAAACAGATCCATTTTTTGTTTTCCCGCCACATTTTCCATACAGAGTCAGTGTGAATGGAAGCCAAGCTTGACCACCTCCATGAAACTGTAGATGATGTCACATCAAAGGATACAGTCCAAAATTAATTATAGCAATTTCCTCTGGCCAGTACAAATTAAGAACATGCAAGTTGCTGTGTGGGAGAAGCAGAATCAGTAAAGTCAAAAGGACATGTTAGGCTGAGAGTCTGTGTAGGACACACATTGTAACTCATAAAATGAAGATACATTACCATCTGGAAAAATTTAACAAGTTAACAAGTGGACCAGCCCTTGACAAATTTTGTGCAGTTATTTTCATTGTAATTTTTTGCAAAACAAATAGTTATAATGACACTGGTTTCATCAACAGGAAACAAGGAGGCATGGTTGTAACACAACACAACCAGTGTAAAAGAAATGGTACTGTCAAGAGATCACTAACCACTCTATGAATTGTACAGTTGTTTTGTAAACATTTTCTTTTTTTATTGTCTTTTTGTGGTTATTTTTTTATTTTATTTTAGGTCAGGTAAATATGAACCTTCCATATAAAAACAGGTGTATCTCATAAAATTAAAATATCATCAAAAAGTTTGAAAAAAATGTAATTCAAAAAGTGAAGCTCTCATATTTTTTATATACTGTATGTGTTACACACAGACGGATAGATGTAGCATTTCTTTATTTTAATTTTGATGATTATGGCTTACAGCTAGTGAAAATCCAAAATTCAGTATCTCAATAAAATTTTAATATTACATAAGACCAATAGAAAAAAACATTTTTAATACAGAAATGTTGGCATACTGAAAAGTATGTCCATATACAGTATAGTATGTACTCAATACTTGGTCAGGGTTTCTTTTACATTAACTACTGCATCAATGCAGCGTGGCATGGAGGCAATCAGCCTGTGGCACTGCTGAGGTGTTATGGAAGCCCAGGTTGGTTTGATAGCAGCCTTTAACTCATTTGCAATGTTGGATCTGGGGTCTCTTATTTTCCTCTTGACAATACCCTACAGATTCTCTATCGGGTTTAAGTCAGGCGAGTTTGCCGGCCAATCAAGCCCAGTGATATCATGATAATTACACCAGGTTTTTTGTCCTTTTGGCAGTGTGGGCAGGTGCCAAGTCCTGCTGGAAAAATGAAATCAGCATTTCCATAAAGTTGGGCAGCTGAGGGAAGCATGAAGTGCTCTAGAATTTCCTGGTAGAGGGCTGCGCTGGCTTTGGACTTGATAAAACACAGTGGACCAACACCAGCAGATGACGTGGCTCCCTAAATCATATATATATATGTTTATTTATTTATTTTCCATCAGGACTCAGCACCTGCCCACACTGCCAAAATATGACCAATACCTGGTTTAATGATCATGGTATCACTGTGCTTGATTGGCTAGCAAACTCACCTGACCTAAACTCCATAGAGAATCTGTGGGGTATTGTTAAGAGTAAAATAGGAGACATCAAAGAGACACCAAACCCAACACTGGACATGAGCTGAAGGCCACTATCAAAGAAACCTGGGCTTCCATAACACCGTAGGAGTGCCACAAGCTGATTTCCTCCATGCCATGCTGCATTGATGCAGTAAGTCATGCAAGAGGAGCCCCGACCAAGTATTGTGTGCATACGATACTCTACACTGACATACTTTTGTGTAAGCCAACATGTCTGCATTAAAAATCCTTTTTTTTTTTATTGGTCTTATGTAATATTTTAATTTTCTGACATTCTGACATACTGAAATGTGGGTTTTCACTCACAAAACTAAAAGAAGGAAAGGCTTGAAATATATCACCCTGTGCGTAATGCATCTATGTAAAATACATGAGTTTCATTTTTTTAATTGAATTACTGAAAAATATTAACTTTTGATGATATTCTAACTTCATGAGATGCACCTGTATTTTGAAATTCCATGGGCAATCAACAAATAGAGCTCCTGGCTCCACTTCCCATGCTTTGTCCTTACCTCCTTTTGAAAAAAGGGCTGGTTGCAGAGTTATAAAGCTCAAGCTAAAATTTACAGGTTTAAATTAGAGGCAGCATGCCTGTTCATAAACAACTGCTGTTGTGCTCTATCTTTAGAAAAAAAATAGAGCTATCCCCTTTACTTTACCTTTCATATATTCTCTTTTAATGTCACAAATAACATCTTGTAGAACTATGTACATGTCAGTCTAATATAGGGTGGTCCACGGATGTTTAGCTGTCGGAGGGTCTACCCCCCCCCCCCCCAACTGGACACAGTGTGTACCCATTTGGGGTGTTCAGGGGGGTTGGGGGTGGCCCTATTAGAGAACAGCCATCAGCGACCCCATCTTATAAGTATTAATGCTATTTGTATATTTTGATTGCTTAATGCTTTAATGGGCATGAAGTTAGATTGCATAACTGCACCTACAGTATGTACTACTGGCCATAATATAAATGTTTTATGAGTTTGCTTTCCTCTGTTATTATTATGATTTCCTTTCCCTGTTTGTTACTATTTGAAATAATCTTAATAAAAACTATTTAACAAGAAAAACAATAGCGCTATTAGGATTACTATGGGTGCAGCCTGTATTAAATATTCAAAATACAGTTGCCAAACAACTCCTAGAGATATACCCTAAATTAATGGTGAGGGATTTCGAAATAGAAATAATGCCATGTCCTTTATGGTGAACTTTACTATGACATTCTGCAGTAGATAATAAAGAGCATTACTGCACTGATCCCTTTGGCATTGATATAGGCACCCTTTTGCCCTTAAACAGGTGACCTTTTCTAGTACTAACATGTGAGTTGGTATAAAGCTCAATTGTAAAAATAATTTTCAAATGTATTATTTCTGTCTCTGGAAAGTTAACACTAAAATAAATCATGCCTGGACTATACTATTGTATTTGAATCCACTTTATTTGAAAGATTGTACATACTATGAAGTCAAAGCCAATGCATTTCTGAGGTTTAACCTCCCTTCATTAAGACTTATCTTCATATAAGCTCCAAGTGTCCTATAAACTGGACATGTCCTTGATTTTTCCTTTTTTGGTCTTTCCACCCTATGGTGACTAGAATATAGTCATGAGCCTGGTAGAGATAGAAAGATAGAGCTTTCTTGCCAGCATAGAAGGTCATAACAAGAGGGAGCAGGAAGGAAAGATCCAACTTTCACAGGCATACAAACACTTAGAGCTTACAAGCAAATAAATGCTGATGAAGGGGAATGCTTTAATTTCGATGTATGCATGATCTTCAAAATAAATTGATTCGAAGATGCATTGTTTACTTAAATTTCTTTTGTTGTGATTGTCCGTATATCCTTATTGACTTTTCATTGAAAGACTTCTGTCAATTTCATCAAAGATTAAACAGCTTGCCAGCCACAAATGTGTTATATGTGAGTACAATGGCAACATTAGACAGTCAAACTTCTTAAAACTTCTTTCATGGCCAATGCCACTAATACCCTTTTTGGATACTTTCTGCACTAGTGGGTTGGAAATTAGTGACCAGGGAAAGACGGAACAGAACAGGGAAATTATTAAGCAAGAAAACAGTTATGGAAAAAAAAAAGAAGTAAGAAAACAGGACTGGAGGAGAGTAAGCAAAAAAGCTATCTGGGGTGTGAGTGGACCAGGATGGTGGAGAGATATTAACTTAGAGAGCTCCTGCTTCAAAACATGGCCCAGCACAATACTGAACCACTACTACTTTTTCTCACACCAAGCACCCGTGAGTAACAGAGAGGGATAGCTATGAACATTTCACTGTTACAAATCAACATGAATAAAGTAATTGTAAAGTCTTGTTTTTATTTATTTATTTTTTAAATAACAAACGTGTTATACTTACCCGGTTTTGCACAGAGTGGCCCGGATACTCCTCTTCTCGGGTCCCTCTTATGTGATCCTAGCCCCTCCCTCCTGTTGAGTGCCCCCACCGCAAGCAGCTTGTCCCAGCTCTCTGTGACCATTTAAACACGGAGCTGTATCCTGGCCCCAGATAACAGGTCTAGAAGTGGATCAGCCTCTTCAGGCTCCAGCCTGCTGCAGAACTGCATAACATAGGCTGTGCACTCATGATGGGCTTTGATCATGTTCAAATTAAAGGCCTTTTGCCGTCTCCTTCCCTCTCCCAACCTGACCGAATAGGTGGCATCATTCAGACACTGGGTGATGGAGTACGGGCTTTCCCATGTTGCTTGCAGTTTGTTCTGCCACAGGGGAAGCAGAGCATTTACCTGCTGACCAACCTTGTATGTCTGCTCCCTGGCATTACAGTCATACCAATGTATCTGCCTGTATTGGGCCTTTGCCATGTTTTCCGTACAATTCCCACCAGCGTCTCCAATTTGTCCCTGAATTTTAGGACATAATCCACAACATGGACCTCTGGGTCAGCAGTTGTGCCGTTGCAGATCTTACGGATAAGGTCCAGGGGCCCTCTTACCCTCCGTTTGTACAGAGGTTTGAATAGTGAAAAGCCTGGGGCACCTCTCTGTAAGCAAACAGCAGATGAGGCAGATATTGTTCCCAGTCCTTTCCCTGGGATTTCAAAAAGGGGCGCAACATCTATTTCAAGGTACCATTGAACGTTTGCACAAGCCATTTGCATGTGGATGATAAGGACTGGCCATGATATGTGTCATCTGTATTTTCTGACAGAAAGCTTGCATTAAGTTGGATGCAAACTGAGGGCCTTGATTGCTAAATAACTCGGCCGGAAATCCCACTCTTCTGAAGATCCCCAGCAGAGCATCAGCAAACTTGTCTGCCCGGAGGGAGGAGAAAGCCACAGCCTCTGGATAATGCATGGCATAGTCGACAACTGTCAGAATATAACATTTGCCTGAACTACTAGGGATGGCTAGAGGCCCCATGATTTCCCCTGCCACCATCCTAAAAGGTTTGTCAATCAAAAGGTTGTAGTGGAGCCAAGTGTACATCTCCTACCTTGCCAACTCGCTGAAAGGAAACACAGGACTGACAGTAGTCAGCTATGTCAGGGAGCATGGTAGGCCAATAAAAGTTCTGTATCAACCGCCCCCGGGTCTTAGTGATCCCCAGGGGCTCTGCTAGGGGAACCTCATGAGCCACTTTCAGCAACTGAATTGACTGCCTCCTACCTATGTCAGTCTCATTCCCCTCTGCTAGCAAATCCTCCCTGTACAGTTTTTCTTTGTCCCAGTAAACCTTTATTTTAAAATTCTCTTCAGGGGGCCTTGGTGACTGCCGGACAACATGGCCGCATAGTAGCTGAGCTCCGCTCTACACCAGGGGACAGATCAAGCCCCCCTTACCTCGCTCCACGACTGAACCCGGCTGCCTGCTCGCCCGCTGCCTCCCGCCACTCCTGGATATGTGGAGATGCCACCTGGACCCCCCCCGAAGTACAAAAACTTTCAGACTTCTTCCTCCCCATGCAGCGTGGTCTCCACCAAAATGACGCCAGCAGCACGCTTCCTCCGTCTGCCGCGTGCTCGCCGCACTCCACAGCTGGAGCTCCCTCAGGCTCAGATTCTACACCCATACAGGCAGGTGAGCCCCCTTCCTCCTCTTCACACCATTCAGATCCCTCTTCTCCTACAACCAGGAGCCTGGTCAAATCGAGACCGCGGATGGACAATACACCCCTAGAGGCCGTGCAATCCCCTATGGACACCAATACTGCTCACAATCCAGACCCCATATCACAGTTCCCCACCACTGGAAAATTGCTAGCAGATGTTATGATGAAATAAATGCTCCAGTCTCTGAGAGCCTCCATCCACTCTGATATGCTGACATGCATCTAACAGTGCAGAGCAGAAATAAATTATCTGGGCGTTCATCAAATTGAAAACAAGATGTGCGACTATACCACCTCATTCAACTCCCTAGTGGATTCCCACACCTCCCACCATGATATCCTATCTAATCTACAAGCAAAAATTTCTGACCTGGAAGATCGCTCCCGCAGGAACAATGTAAAGATCCACGGAATTCCAGAAACCATTCAACCGCAACAATTCCCTCATTTTGTAAAAGATCTTTTCCTTGCGGTACTCCCTTCGCTTACCTCCACGGATCTTACAATTGACCACAGGGTCCCAAAGCCTCCCTTCCTGCCTCCTGAAAACCCCAGAGACGTCCTGATGTGTATCCACTTTTTCAGGTGAAGGAGAGCATCTTGAACGCCTTCAGCCACCCAGATGGTCTACAGCCACAAGCTGCAAATCTTCAGGTCCTTCCTGATTTTTCTCAGTTCACTCTCCAGAGATGCTGTAATCTCTCGTCCCTAAAATTCTCTTCAGGGGGGGGGGGGGCAATAAGCTAGAGTCCTGAAGCTGCCCCAGGGTTTGTTCATTCTACAGTGCTGTCTCAGAAACAGAACTACAAGTCCTAGAAAGTGGACCCATGGCAAACAAAGACAACTTCTGAGGCTCAAGGGAGGTGAAGTCCACTGGGCCAGAACAAAGAGAGGGCCCAGAGACCTCCTCCTGCTGTTCTGCGACCAAAGTCTGCAGCTGACTTTGCAGCACTGCAAGTGGCCACCAAAATTGGCAATGCATCATCATCACATTTAACATTTACAGTTGTAGCATCGTTGGAACATAGGTCTGTTACCTTCACATACAATTCTTTTGAAGAAGGAGGACTTTGTACTTATACTCCACCCTCCTCATGCACAGGTTGGCCAGATATTAAACCTACACCTGTACATAGTACCTTGAGAGGTCCAGAGTGTTCTGTGGGGGTGTCCTCAGTGGGTGCATAATATTAGACAAGGGTCCCTAAATCGGCACTCAAAAATACAGCGTTGGCGATCTCTTCAGAGACTCCCACCTCTCTCATCCCATATCCTGCACGCCAGTCAATAAACACATATGCACAGGGTATGCGAAAATGGGTCCCTCAACTCCTGTGAGGGTAAGAAACCTCTCTGGTATGATGTCTGTTTCTTCTATCACCTCCAGTATGACCAATGTAACTTCGGCACCAATGTCCTGGAAACCAGTAACAGTCCAGTTGCTGGCTGCAGGTTGGCATTGGTTCCCTGGGGTTTCCCACTGACAAATAGCACAGAAGAAGGGTTGCTGGATGGGCGGTCTGATTAAGTCATCTTCTTCTGCTCAGGGCACTACGTCCTGAGATGTCCAGGTTTTCCACAGGTTTAACATCTGCGGTTGTTAGTCAGGAATGACTTGGCACCAGGAACTGCAGGTGCCGGTCTCTGAAGAACTTTGGAAGGGATTGCCATTGGTGATTTCCCTCCTTTCCAGCCATTTGGAGGAACTTTACTATGGTAATATACACGAGTGTTGATATGGGTATCTGCCAGTTCTGCTGCTGCTTTGGCAGAGGCTAGCCTTCGCTCCAAAACAAACTGTCTGACGTCTGCAAGACAGATGTGTAAAAGTGGATCTTTACTCTTAAGATCCTCCAGGGACTCAAAAGAATTGGCTTTCCAGCCTTTGGTCCACTGCCAGAATGTGGTGGGTAAGCAACTTATCACAACCATATATGAGTCCCCAGGCTCCTTTTGCAAGGAACTAAATCGCTTCCGCTACACTTCCGGGGTTAACTGATACTTTTGATTGATTGCAGGTTTTATAGCCTCATAATTATCGTCCTGCACCCCTCCCAATTCAACATATGCATCCATGGCCTTGCCTCGCAGCCCTGGCATCAGGTACTGGGTCCATTGTGCTTAGGGGAAAAGGTAGTGACGGCATGTTTTTTTCAAACAACAGTAGATACACGTCAATATCAGTACGACAGGAAATTTAGCTGCCTGGCTCACAGGAAGAGAGGCGTCCCTGTGCTTCAGGGTTCCGAGGCTCTTAGCCTGTCACTGCTGCTGGATTCTAGCCATCTCCAGTTAGTGCCAGTGATCAGCTCCCCTCTGCGCAGCCTTTCTCTCAGCTGCAGCCCTGCACTCTCCTCTCTCAGCCACAGGCTGGCGTTCCTCTCACTCAGCCGCAGCCTGGCACTCAGGAAACGACACCAAAGGATTTGTCTTCCTGATGCGTTGTAGCGTTTCCTGCATGTCAGGAGAGTCTAATCTGGTTGCAAGCAATCTGGTGCTGTGGCTTGGGGGTGACAGTCAGTGATACTTCAGTGTCAGTCTATGCTTGCCCATCCTGTGTGGCTGTTTCTGAACAACTAGGCTCTAACATAGATGTAACACCTTTGGTTCCAGGTTCCCCTGGGTTCTAGTCTGCCCAGATATCATACTCCTGTTGGGCATGAATCAGGCTTTCACGATTTTTGCCCCCAACGTCAATTCCTCTTACTACCTACTCAGCAGACATGTCATTTTTGGTCATCTTCTTATATTCTGATAACCCAGGCTTTTCTGCAAGTAGAAAAGATAGAACAGAAAGCAGAGATTGGAAGGAGCTGTTGCTGTATGTCTCCTTAAAAACAAAAAATCTACACCAGCTGGTCTCTAAATACTGTTTCCACAAAGATTACAATCCCTGTGCAGAGCTAATTCCTAACAATGCACTGAATACTCTAATGCAAAACTATCCCACTTACACTGCAAGGCAACATGTGATGGAATCGGATATCAGACCCCTGTCCTCCCTATCAACTCGGGACAAAGGACTGGCCAATCTCACACCACGCTGTCACTTGCGTAACAATGCCAATCTCAGCTGCACAAAGATTTTCCAGCCATTATCACTGGGTTAATTTAAATAAGCAAATAACCCCTTAGCTACCACCACCAACTTTTAACAGAGAGGCGGAAACGTATAATCTTAGCAATACAAATAAGGATTTAAAAAAAATGTATGTAACACACACTGTAACCTCAGACAGGAATGTTCAGTGATTTATTGTATACAGTAGCACTCTTCAAGAGACAGGGATTAGTTTAGCTTGCATTAAAAGCCTTAAAGACATCTTTAACACTTTTCGAAAAAAAAAGTTTAATCATGAAAAGGTCAAATTGGTGCAAATAAAATATTTACAGAAAAAGGGGTGCTAAAAAGAAATAAAGAAATAATACAGCAACAGAGAAATAAAACAAAGTTGAGAAGGAAGAATACTTCCAATGTCCTTGGTTTTAGCAAAGTTCAATTAATGTCCCTGGCTTGATGGTACATGAGAACTGTCAAACTGTCCTGGCATTCCTTTTTTATTTGGGATCAAAGGGGTGTTGACAGAGGTCATCTGACCAATTAAGAGTGTTTCTGGGATGTCGTTATGGGTATGACCATATCCCAGATACAGTTTTCGATAAGTATTTGTATCTCTGAATATCTCCAGTTTTTAGTTTGCAAACCAGCAGTTTATTTTGCAGCGTGAAATTTGCTTCAAACTTCGCATTAGAGAAGAAGGAGTGGTTTCTGGGATGTCACTATGGTATGGTTATGACCATGTCCCAGATACATTTTTCGATAAGTATTAATATTTCAGAATATCTCCAGTTTACAGTTTGCGAACCAGAAGATTATTGTCCAGCGTGAAATTCACTTTAAAACAAATACAAATATTATTATTATTATTATTATAATACAGGATTTATATAGTGCCAAGAGTTTGCGCAGCGCTTTACAATGTGAGGGAAGACAATACAGTTACAATACAATTCAAAACAGGAGGAACTAGCGGGCCGGTTTCAGGTGTCTAGGAGGAATAAGGGGTGCCAGTCATTCCCCAAATGACCTGATATAGGGGTGTCTGGACTTGAAAAGTAACACATTAACTGAGGAAAGTAAATATGTCTATATTCTGGTTGTGCTATTGTTATTTTGGAAGTTATGGAATATACTGGAAAGATGCATTCTACCAAAAGACAGATATGTGTATTGTACAGATTCCAACTAAGGTATTTACAACCCACGTGTGTTAACTTTCTAGTCCCGTAAGTCAGAAACTTTTATGGGCCCTGAGATGGGTTTTGGGAAATGGAATGAAAGACTTGTGACCTGACCAAAATGGTTGCTACGTACACAGCTATTCGTGAGCCCAGTATGCAGGACCATTACGACATCAACAAATGGCTGCCTGGAAAACCCGCATTTTATAGTAAGGGTCTGAAACATAAGAAAACCCCCATTGTTGGCTCTTCTAAGCCATCTGATCACACCAGGGGATGGCCAGGTGATGAGATAGGTTAATGGTATCATTAATGTATATGATACCACGTTGGAAGGATTATTGTTTTAAATTTTACGACTGTTTTGTAGAAGCAGGAAATGTATTAAATGTGTTAAAGCAAACAAGTAATATAACTACACTGTTTGGTTAAAAGAAAGTTACTAGCAACAACAAATTAGCTAGGTAATCCATCATCCTGGACCAAAATCAGACCTTTTACCATGATTATTTTAACATACTTCTCATTACTAATCATGCTTATTTGTTCATTTTTAGAATATGTTTGCTACAACATGTATTCATAGAATCATATATTGCATCATGGAAAAACTCTTGTTATTGAAAAACTAGCTGTTATTGAACGTAAAAAAAAAAAAAAAATTGATTCTATCTTATGTAATCGTCCATGAAAGCATTGAAGTACACTGTCTGCCAATGACTTGAATTAGGACTTCTGTGCTAATTTACCTGTAGGGGGGGGGGGTATAAAAGGCTGGAAGACTTCCTCATAGAATGGGGCTGTATAAGAGGCTCGAAAGGGGAGAGATTGGTCATTTAAGCAGTATAACCGCAATGAGTGCTGACTGTCATTTGAAAGACAATTTTATTGTCTGAACTCTGCTTATGAAACATTGGAAAGACTGAAGCATAGGACACTTGTCATGTAAACAGCTTTTAGAATATAACCAAGACTGTGTAGTTTTGTTTGTTTTGTTTTTTTTAACCCCAAATTTTTATTTTAGGTTATTATCCAGGATTGCACTAAAGCCAGGAACACAATTCACAGAGCAACAGTCTTGCCTTCTACAGAGCAATAAAACTTGCAGCTAGCTCAGTGTCATATTATGTGTCTGGAGTGGAGCTGCTACTGAAATTTGGATGAAACAGAACACTGACTGCCTTCTAAGTCATTACATTTTGTAGCATTTACCCATTCTCACCCTGCCAGGTCGGGATGGGGGGGGGGGGGCATCTTTATGATGTAAGAACTACCATTGGGACCATTTAAAACTCATCCAAAATATCTTAAGATCTACCAGAGCCTGCTTTTTAATCTCTCTTCTGTAACCAAGTAAATGTATATTTTTATTCCATTTATTTTTAATTGTGTATTTCACTAGTACCATGTTGAGTGAATAAAATCACATATAAACATAATAATAGTTTTCTTGCAGTCAGTGTAAAATTAATTTTAAATGAACAGTGCCAGGCTTTTGATCTCTTCAAGATCTTTTCATTAAATTCTGAAATCAAGGGCCATCACACTATATAATGGCTTGTCTAGATCTATCTTACTATAATAATACGAATTGCATGATTAGAACATGCCAGCATACTGTATATTCAAATTGTATTTAGAGAAATAGTAAGCAAGTTATCAATTTGCTACAAGCTGCTATTATGATTAAGTCATCAACTTCACAGTTAAAGAAATCCCACCAGGGCGATATAAAGGCTAAACATTTTTGGTACCTGACATTTGCAGCTACAACATATTTTTAAAGCCCTCAATTTTACTTTCAAATATTTTTATTGAATTTTCAAACATACAAGGAAAGAAATCAAAACATTCAGGGTAAATTAAAGTAACTTGCAGGTGTTTCACTTAAGTAACTTTTCAGATGAGCTTAAAACAGGATAGTCATATCAATTACCGTAACAACCATCAACAAAATAGCAGTTCATGACCATGAACTATAATTATTGCGATCCCACTTGTGTCTATATATCACATTATAGAACTGGTAGTGCAATCTGTCTGAACTATTCTATATATAGTATACATTTTGTGCCCTCACTTCCGTATATGCGTACCGTACCACTGAGTCCATGGATACCATTCTTGTACCTCTCTTTGATACCTGCCCACAGTGGGTGCCATGAGCAGTTCAAAGGTTTTATGCGTTTGGACTGTAGCTATCACTTCTGATAGAACAGGTATGCACACCTCCTTCCATTTCCTGGTGATACAAATCTTGGTTGCGAGTAATACATTAATCACAAGTTTGCGAGCCTTTGGGGGGATTAATGCTATCGGAACATGGAGCAAAGCCATGTTAGGGGATGGGGTCATTTGGTGCCCTATAACCTCAGAGATCATTTGAAACACACTCTTCCACAATGTTATAACTGGTGGACACTCCCACAAAATATGCATCAGCGTACCGTGCTTTCCACAGTCTCTCCAACACATGGGCGATGCTGTAGGCGCAAAGCGCGCAATCACTGTAGGGGTCATGTACCATCTCAGGGAGACTTTGAGGTACAATTCCCTTAGGGATGCACTCAGAGTTGCTTTATTGCTCATCACTATGGCTTTTGACCATTGGGATGTGGAATAGGTAGCCCCTAGGTCTTGTTCCCATTTTAACAAGGGGGGAGTTTTAGTAAAAACCCCTTTTTCATCTAGTGCAGAGTATATCAGGGATATGCCTTTAGCAGGTTGTAAAGGTTGGGACAGGTATTGCCATATTCTGGCAGGAACTTTGGACTGTAGTTGTGGGTTATGATGTATGCAAGAGACAATTTGGTTGTATCTGAACCATTTGCCACTACCCAAGTGCCATTTGGCTGCCATCGTCTGAAACGGTTGCACGGTTTCCGCTTGGTATAGGTCTTGTATACGGATAGGGGGAGATTGCCGCCAGGCCGTGAGGTCCATGTCGGGTACTATCTGGGTCAGACCCGACACTGGAAATGGGATCGTTACTACAGGTGTGTTCTTCCATTTGGTGTGTGTAAGGTGCAGCCATGCCGTCACCGACTCTCGGATCGTTGGTGACACACAACGTGGGAGGTGAACCCCTCGTCTCCTACTGCATACCCAGGTGAACAGATCGTGTTCCGGGGTCACTGCCCGTTCCATCATGCCCCAGAGAGTATCTGGGACCCGCTGGAACCATGCTCGCATTTGCGATATAATTGTGGCTATGTAGTAGTCCATCAGGTTCGGCACGGATGCACCCCCCACTGCTTTAGATTTCATAAGGATACTCTTCGCACATCTAGGGCGTTTGCCCTGCCACAGGTAGGTGGATACCATGCCTTGGAGGCATTGTATAAATTATTTGGGAACCGGGATCGGTAGCGATCTAAACACGTATAAGATCTTGGGTAGAGTGCACATTTTGAAGGCTGCTAATCTCCCTGACCATGTAAGTTCAAATTTGGCTAGGGATTGAAGTTCTGTAGCTAGTTGGGATTTTAGAGGGATGTAATTAGCTTGGAATAGGCTGCTGGCGGTGTTAGTAAGTTTAATTCCCAGGTAGGTTATGCCCGAGTCTGACCACTTATATGGAAAGGATCGGGTGAGAAGATTTCTCGTAGTGCCATCGACCCCCAGATCTAGGATGCATGATTTGGCGTCGTTGACTTTATAAAGGGATATAGATCTGAAATCGGTCAAAATTTGTCTGATACGTGGTAGCGACGTTGCGGGATTCGAGACCATGAGAATAACATCGTCCGCGAATAGGCTAATTCGATGCTCCATTGAATTCACGTTGATTCCGGTAATGTTAGGATCAGTCCTAATTTTCTGAGCCAGGGGTTCTATTGCCATATTAAAGACTAGAGGGGACAATGGGCAGCCCTGCCTCGTCCCATTCATAATCACAAACAGAGACGAGAGAGTGCCATCCACTAACACCTGTGCCGAGGGGCCGGCATATAAAGCCATTATTGCAGAATGCATTCTGCCCACAATGCCAGAGCGCCTGAGGACCTCACGCAGATATCCCCAATGCACTCTATCAAACGCCTTCTCTGTGTCCAAAGAGAGGAGCAGAGAAGGCGTTCTGTCAGTGCGAGCCGCATGGATGATATTGATAAGACGTCTGGTTGCGTCCGCTGATTGCCTACCCTTGGTAAAGCCTGCCTGGTCCCTATGAATGAGTAGGGGAAGATATTTCATGAGTCTAGTGGCTACCGTCTTGGCATAGATTTTCACGTCCGTATTCAGTAACGAAATCGGCCGAAAGTTTTGTGGCGTGTTGGGTTCCTTGCCTGGTTTTGGCAGAGTGATTATGGTTGCCTTAAGCATTTCGGAGGGAAACGAGGACGAGGACGCCGCCTCGTTGAACACTGAGCAAAGGTGTGGTGCAATTACGTCTTTCAGATGAAGGTAATATTCATTTATCATGCCATCCGGGCCAGGAGATTTCCCTGATGGCAATGAGGAAATGGCAGACATCACCTCTTCAACTGTAAATGGTTGATTCAGTAATTCTGTCTGTTGTTGGCTCAGTGTGGGAAGCGCGATGGAGTCTAGGAAACCATTAATAAGCTCCGGGGTTGGAGAGGACGTTTGCGTCTCTTGGAGATTGTACAGTGAGTGGTAGTAGCTACTGAAGGCGTCTGCTATTTCTTTGGGGTCATGTACCTTATTACCTGTGGCAGGGTGTTTGATAGAGTGTATTTTATGTTGTATCCTTTGACCTTTCAGCCTGGCGGCGAGCATTCTACCTGCTTTGTTACTCGTGGCGTAAAGCTTAGCTTTTGATTTTTGGAGGTTACGCTCATACGAATCAAGAAGGTGCGATCTAAGTTCCTGCCTGAGTATAGTTAATTTCTGCTTAAAGGCCGTGGAGGGAGTTGATTGGTTTTGGGCATCCACCAACGCAATTTCTCTTGTCAGCTCAGCTATAGCTTTGGAACGCTGCTTGTTCGTTTTATGTTGCAATTGTATCAATACCCCTCTACTAAAAGCCTTGTGGGCATTCCAGAGGACCGCAGACCCCGATACCGACCCCGCATTGTTCTGGAAAAACTCTGTTACTTCTTGTTTGAGGATAGCAGCATTTGCCGGGTGCTTGAGCATTTCTGCTCGCGCTCGCCAGGGTTTATCCGAGCGGGCCTTAGGGGATACCGCAAATGTGACGCTTACAGGGGCATGATCGGACCAGGTTATCGGGGCTATCTCGGAGTCTACGGACCTCTGGAGGATCGCTTTATCAGACAATATAATATCAATACGAGCATATGAATTGTGGACCGCAGAATGATGCGAATACATCCTATCAGTGGGGTGGTGGCACCTCCATATGTCATACAAGTCATTTTTGTTCATAAAGCCCTGTAGCGACGGCTGGAGCCTATTAGAGGTAGTTGAAGAGTCCAAAGTTCTGTCCGGGGGTAAATTGTAGTCTCCACATAGGAGCAGGGGGCCTTTTTGGACTTTCCTGATAGTGCAAAGTGTACGTTTCAGAAATCTCAACTGATGAACGTTAGGGGCATATACTGAGGCTATGGTTATGGGCATGCCATCTATGGTGCAATTCAGTATAAGGTAGCGACCATTGGGATCAGCTGTGGAGGAGCACAGTGTAAAGTCCAGAGTTCTGTGGACGGCTATCATTACTCCTTTCCTTTTCCTGGGACAAGAGGCTGTGTATATCAAGGGGTAGTCCCTGTGAGAGCAAGTGGGAGCGTGGGAGTCCAAAAAATGTGTTTCCTGAACACATACTATTTGCGCATGATGCTTGAGAGCAGTACGCCAAAGTGAGGCTCGCTTGGCCGGGTGATTCAGACCGTTAGCGTTCAGTGACAGGATTTTAACTGTCATTGGAAACTAAAAGGTTGCATGTGGTGTAGCTACTCACTGTTCGGACGTGACTAAGCAAGATTAGATGGCAGCCATGTGCTCCGGATACTGCATGGAGATGACAGCTGTAGTAGAGTTCCTGGAGACGCTGCTTAACGTGAGCAGTCTTGATGAGTTGGTACCCTGCGGTGTATGGTGAAAACCTTTCATCTTGGCAGACGGGTAAGAACCTGCATAGAGGGAGAGGACAAAACAAAAACGAAAACAGCAAAAAAAGAAAAATGCAGAAGAAAAACATGACCAAACTGCTGGAGCAAGTAAAGAGAATGGAGATTCGCGGCAACGTAGCCATCTCCCAAGGAGGGGTAAACAGTTATTAGCCAATCGGGCTAAGGGGCTCCAGGCATTCCGCCTATGAAGCCTGCATCCAAAAAAAAGCATAACGTAACAAGTGATGCGGTTGGCATAATGCTCGTTTAGAACTTCAATTGTTGTGGGCGCTGCCCTGTTGCACTGTGTGCCATTGCTGGGGAATGCGACTTGGGGATTTCTTTGCTCCAGCCGGAGGAGCAGGTTCTGGGATAATGCCCCAAGATTGCAGCAATGAGAGACCTCTCTCCAGAGTTGTGATGCTGAATGAGGAGCCATTTTTCTCTATCACAATTTTTGAGGGATGCTTCCATTTATATGGGAGATTATGGTTCCGAAGAGCCTTTGTAATCGTGGACAGCTGCCGTCTCATATCCAAGGTGTGTTTGGATAGGTCCGCAAAAATTTGTACATTGGCGTACGGTTCAGGGAGGTGGCCCAACACCCTTGATTTCTGTAGGAGAGCTTCTTTGATGTGATAAAAGTGTACACGCAGTAAGGTGTCACGAGGAATATGTTGAGGCAGAAAGGGAGGTTTTGGAACCCTGTGAATGCGATCTATGGTTAGATCCAAAGGGGATGCTTCAGGCAGGAGGGCTGTGAAAACTTCCAGGGCAAATTTGTGTATCTCTGTCGGTGTCACTGATTCAGGGATGCCCCGGATCTTTAAATTGTTCCTTCTGGAGCGATCCTCCAGATCAGCTATTTTAGCTTTAACCCACTGGCGTTCCGACAAGTTTTCCTCATGAGCATCTACAAGTTCATTTACTGTGGCCACCATGTCAGTCATAGATGATTCAACAGTGTGCACTCTTTCTCCTAGGGAGTGGACCTCTGCTGTAAATCTATTTGCCAAAGCCATGATATCAGATTGCAGGGATGTGTGAAAAGTGAACATCATGTCCTTTAAAGCAGTGTCCAGGATCGGCTTTCCCACCGTGGGGAAGTCTGCTATAGGAGATGCCCCTAATTGCATAGAAAGCAGAGAGGGTGCAGTGCGGCCTAGCAGCGAGGCCTGGGCCTGGGAGTCAAGTCTAATCTTGGATTTGGCCGGGCTGGAGCATGTCGGGCTAGAGGGTTCAGGTGTGCAGGGGGACACAGTACCTGGTCGCTGTATGTCACCGGACTACTGTTCGTCCGGCAGATCGGAGTAATGTACCCGCTGCCCCGCCGGAGCGGCAAGGCCCGAGCCGCCGGCGCCATCTTGTCGACCGCTCCGGGATGACAGGGGAAAGAAGGCTGTGAGTTTCTGCGGCCCCTTCACTCCCTTTCGCTTCCCCGTCATGTCGATCGGTGCAGGAGTGTTCCCGGGATGCAGCGGTGTGAAGATTGAGGGTGGATGCCGAGCGTAGCTGGGTAGATGTCGCTGGATTGCGGATGCTGGAGCCGGAGCGAGGGATCAGACGTCCATCACGGTCCCGCGCTGGCCACGCCCCGTCTTTAAAGCCCTCAATTTAAACACATATTTCAGAACTTCTTAAAATCTCAGTCTGCTGACATTTTACATCATTACATTGTCTTGTCCTAAAATATCTTTACTCCTCACTTCACTCATCACTTAGGTGGTAAAGAGCATTAACACAATACAATTTTTAGAAGGCCGGATCTGATGAAAAATTTGAGACGATCACAACATCCTTAAATTAACCAAGTGTCCCTGAGACCCACCTTTTTTCCAATTTGGTCAATGGATACCAGTGGCACCCACACAGTGAAGATTGAAAAGAATGTAATCCGCGCTATGGAAATTAATTATAAAACAGGCTGTGGCCTACCTCAAATATAACCCAAAGGTTAAATACGTGTAATGTAGAGAAGAGAAAGAGAGGGAAATGGCGCTGCCCGAGGAATGGGAAAAAATCACTGGGAGAAAGTATGGGGGGAGAGGTATATGAATGTATGAAAAATGATAAATGAGAAGAAAGTATGGCGGAGCCAATGTAATGTCACAGATAACACACAGGCATCAGAAAAACGGCAGTAGCTCCAATAAAGAACAAACAATAAGAAGTGACTGGTGCAATAAATAAGCAAATAAAAAAAATATATTGAAATATAAAAATAAATCTGTTAATTAGGATGATGAGATATATAAGGCAAAACCAGTTTAATCCATGAACATCAGGTAAATAAGCAGTATATCAAAAATTGCACAAATTAAATAAAGTGGCAAGTGCAACAAATATAGACAAGCAAATATATGAAGTGACTGGTACAGTGAATATACAGTAAACAAATAGGCAAATAGATAAAGTGCCAAGTGCCGCAGAAAATAATAAAACTAATCAATGACGGAAAACGTGAAATATATCAAGTGGATGACATATGGTATGGTGCTCAGGTATTAACCACTTGCCGACCGCCGCAAGTACATATACCGCGGCGGTCAGCCCCAGCCAGGCAAAGTGACGTATATATACGTCACTAGCCTTTGCCGCTCTGGTGCGCGAGCGCACTCCCGTGGTCCCGCCGATGACTCGATTGGGTTCAGAACCGATCAGTCATCAGGTCCAGGCCAATCATTTTTGGCCTGGACCTGTAGATTGGTCCTGCCCAATCAGATACCGTTCTGAGCCTGTGAAATGTAAACACAGGCTCAGAAAAGATGTGCCCTCCCCTCCTATCGTCCTTTTTGAATTCAGCGTGAGAGTAGAGCACATCTAACTGTGAGTACTGCATCAAGCACACCCACACACAGGTAGATAGGCACATTTAACCCCCGATCGCCCCCCCCAATTAACCCCTACAGCCCCTGTCACAACACACACTGTATACAGCATATAGCATTTTCCTATATACCTGTATAAGTGTGATTTGTGGTCAGGTGTATCGCTTGCGACCCCCCCTTTTTCACTAAAAATACCCGCCACCCCCCCAATAAAGATTTAACCCCCTGATCCCCCCCGATCACCTCCAGTTAACCCCTACCACCCTGTCACATTCAACACTAATACAAACGTGATATACAGTGTTTTTGTATTTTTGTATTAGTGTGATTGTGATCAGAATTAGCGCAGGCGACTACGTTTCTGTCCCAAGAAGGTTTAGGGTCCCCGCCACCCCCCCAATAAAGATTAAACCCCCTGATCCCCCCCTGATCACCCCTAGACCCCCTGTCACAACACACACCGTATAGAGTATATAGCATTTTCCTATATACCCGTATAAGTGTGATTTGTGAACAGGTGTAGCGCTTGCGGCCCCCCTTTTCCACTTAAATTACCCGCCACCCCCCACAATAAAGATTTAACCTGATCCCCTCCTGATCACCCCCCAGTTAACCCCTACCCCCGTCACATTCAACACTAATACAAACCTAATATACTGTGTTTTTGTATTTTTGTATTAGTGTGATTGTGATCTGAATTAGCGCTAGTGACATAAGTTTCTGTCCCAAGGAGGTTTAGGGTCCCCGCCACCCCCCCAATAAAGATTTAACCCCCTGATCCCCCCCTGATCACCCAGAGTTAACCGCTTCCGTGCCCTGTCACAGTGTCACTTTTATAGTGTACAGTTTTTTTTCTGATCACTATTATAAGTGACACAGGTGACATTAGCTAGTGTTAGTGGCATTCTAAAAAAGCGCAGATCCCCGGCGCATAGTTAGAAATAACCCCTTGATTACCACACACACACAAACACACACACATACGCACACATACACTTCCATTACAAGTATAGTGTTTGAACAGATCAATATCTGATCTTATCAGAACTATACTAGCGCCCCCATAGTTTAGGGTTCCCAAAACGCGGTGTTTGCACGGTCAGCACTGATTCCTGCCAGCGCCTGCGTTTAACCCTTTCACCCAGGCAAGTGTAGTAATCAATAGATTACTGTCACTTACAAAAAATCACAACACACAAAACCGCTGTGTTAGCAGAGTCAGGCCTGATCCCTGCTAGCATTAGCAGTTTTTTTGGTAGCGCTTGAAATAGTCCTTGACAACCAGGTGCTTTTATTACCTGTGAGTCAACACCACTGTACAGGTAAATTTAGTTACCAAAATGTCCAAACGTTTGTACAGTGGTGAAGAGGCTTATAGTATACTGGCCGTGTCAGATGATAGCGATGGGGAAGTTACACTGGCCGAATTACTGTTAGTATACGAACCAGATGACAGCAGCGGCTCCCTGACAGATAGCTCCGACGACAGATGGGTCCCTGTTCGACCCAGGCGTACCCGACCCCATTCTGGAGTTGTTGAGATGCAGTAATCGCAGGGTGCTCATATGGAGCAGAGTGTGGGTACTAGTGCCGCTCATCCTTCTAGCGACCTGGCAAGCGCCAGCGGCCTCGTACACCCTGGACCTAGTACAACCAGCACTGCAGTATCACCTGGTGACGTGGCGAGTCCCCTAAGTGCAGTTGAAGCTGGTGCGGTGGCTAGCACAAGTAGTGGCCCGCAGCCACCGCGTATTCGTAGACAGGCCCGTAGAGCCCATAGTTCCCTCCCTGATGCGCTGGCATATCCCAATTGGCAACCCACTGATTCTACAGCGCCAGTACTTCCCCCATTCACTGCCCAACCTGGAATCCACGTGGAGACAGCTGGTTTTACGCCCCTGAACTTTTTTGAGCTGTTCTTCACGGAAGATCTTTACAGATCTATTGTGGATCAATCAAATTTATACGCACGACAATTCATCACCGCCAACCCAAATTCGCCCCTTGCCAGACCATTCGGCTGGAAACCTATAACGGTTTCCGATTTTAAAATCTTTCTGGGCCTTTCCCTCCACATGGGCATAACTAAACAGAGTGAATTGCGGCTATATTGGTCCACTAGCCCAGTTCTCCATATGCGCATGTACTCTGCCTCCATGTCCAGGGGGAGATACGAGCAAATTCTGCGATTTATGCATTTCAGCGACAATGAAATCTGTCGTCCTCGGGGAGACCCTGAATATGATTGGCTCTACAAAATTCGGCCCCTCATAGACCACTTCAATCAGCGGTTTGCAGCCTTGTTTACCCCTGAACAAGTTGTCTGTGTTGACGAGTCCCTGATTACATTTACTGGCCGCCTTGCTATGAAACAGTACCTCCCCAGCAAGCGTGCCAAGTACGGGGTCAAGCTGTATAAATTGTGTGACAGGGCCACAGGTTATACAGTTAGTTTCCGGGTCTATTGGGAAAAGAGCCCCCGAACTGCCCAGACTACATAGGGACCAGCGGTAAGATTTTTTGGGACTTGGTGTCACCCTTATCCGGAAAGGGGTACCATTTGTACGTGGACAACTTTTACACAAGCGTGCCACTATTTAGTCACCTTCTCGATTTATAAATTGGCGCATGTGCATTGTGCGACCTAATCGCCGGGGCTTCCCCCAACGGCTTGTAAATTCCCATCTTAGTCGGGGGGAGAGAGCCTGCTTGAAAACGGACAAATTGCTTGCGGTGAAGTGGAAGGATACACGGGATGTTTATGTTCTGTCCTCCCTTCACGCAGACACGACGATCCAAATCTCTACGGCAACTGGCGTTATGGAGAAACCCCTCTGTGTCCATGAATATAACATTAATATGGGAGGGGTGGACCTCAACGACCAGCTTTTGGCACCGTATTTAGTTGCCCGTAAAGCCAGACGCTGGTACAAAAAAGTGTCTGTTTACCTTTACCAATTGGCTATGCTGAACGCCTTTGTCCTATACAGGGCGTCAGGACGAACTGGATCCTTCCGGGAATTCCAGGAAGTGATCATCCTTGCCTATCTGTACCCAGGAGGCATGCCTGCCCAACTTCCCCTTCCAGATGCAGTGAGCCGGCTGCATGAGAGACATTTTCTTTATGTCCTCCCGAGTACCCCTAACCAAAGACAACCCCAAAGACGATGTCGTGTCTGTAGCAGGCGCGGATGTAGGCGTGACACCCATTATTATTGTCCCAAATGTCCTGACCAACCTGGTCTCTGCATCGGGGAATGTTTTGAGCGCTACCATACACTAGTGGAGTTTTAGTATAGGGTACAGCACGACACGGTGTAGGGCACACAAACACAGGGTCTCGAAAGATGTTGGATGTCCATCGACATTTTGAGAGACCCAAGCTGGAAGATCGCAGTCCCAAATCAAGGAACAACAGTTAGAAAGAAAAATAAAAGGATCCAAAAACTGTTGTTGTGTCAGTCATTTTATATGTTCTTCTACTCTTCCTACTGTACTTTTAATGTACTTTGTTTTTTCATTCTTTTGTGACCTGTTTCTCTTGCAGGTACACGTCGGCTGCCGCGACATTGATTTTATATATTCTGACACAAACAGCGTTTGCGCTCAGCATATATGGATACCTTTGCTGGCAGCAGCTGTGGGGATTTTCTGATTTCAGCACTGCAGTTAAAATCCTATTTTGGTATATGTGGATAGTGTCGTGTATACCCATCATTAAATTCAGTGGGTGGTTGTGTGGGTGGTTAATGATGAGTAATACTACGCATTATTCCTGTGCTGATTTCTGATAGGTTCTCTTTTTTTTCGTTCAGCCCACAGGCTGCGTGAAAAAAAAAAAAAAAACTGTATGCCAAACAAGGACCAGCAATGTACTGGAACGTTGCTGGACTTTGAGTGGTTATACCAGGATGATGCCTGCAGATTTAGGCATCATCTTGGTATTGTTTTTTACAGCCAGCGGTCGGCTTACATGTAAAAGCAATCCTAGCAGGTAATGTGCTGCTAGACTGCTTTTACATGCAGTGGGAGGGGACTCCCCCCCCCCCCACCGCCCCCTTCCGCAGCCTTCCGTGGTTTTTCTCGGGCTCTCCTGTCCCACCGGTTAACTCGAGAGTGCAGCCGGTGGTTCAATTATCTAACCATAGAGCTAATTGTAGATGAGAATGGCTCCAATCATCTCTATGGCCTAAGATACCGGAAGCTACGAGCATTTCATGACTTCTGTTTCGCCAAAAATAAACAGGGCCATTGGGAAATTGGGAAAGTATTTTATCACACCAATTTTGGTGTGGTCAGATGTGTTAAGGTCAGAGGAGAGATCTAGAGTCTAAAAGACCCCAATTTCTTTTAAAAAGAGTACCTGTCACTACAGATTGCTATCATAGGGGATATTTAAATTCACTGTGATAACAATAAAAATGATTTAAAAAAAAAAATGAAAGGAAAGGTGTCAAAATAACATAACAAAGCAAAAAAAATAAAAAATCAAGCCCCCCCGTGCTTGTGCGCAATGGCGCACGCAAGCGTTGGTCTAGTGACATATGTAAACCGCAATTGCAGCATGCATGTGAGGTATCGCCGCGAAAGCCAGGTCGAGTGCAGTAATTATTGCAGTAGACCTCCTCTGTAAGTCTAAAGTGGTAACCTGTAAAGACTTTTAAAGGTTTTTAAAGATGTACGTACTTTGTTGCCGCTGCAGAGGCGTGCGCAATTTTTAAAGCATGTCATGTTTGGTATCTATGTAGTCACAGAAAAGGCTTGGTTTTCAAGTGTTTAGAAGAGTGGGTGATGTGTGGATAAGATTGAGCATAAAATGCCGGGACAGTTCAAAAACCCCCCAAATGACCCCTTTTTGAAAAGTAGACACCCAAAGCTATTTGCTGAGAGGCATGGTGAGTCCATGGATTATTTTATATTTTGCCACAAGTGTCGGGAAAATTATTATTTCTTTTTTGTTGTTGTTTTTTTACAGATAGTTGTCACTAAATGATATATTGCTCGCGCATGCCATGGGAATATGTAAAATGACACCCCAAAATACATTCTGTTGCTTCTCCTGAGTACAGGGATACCACATGTGTGAGACTTTTTGACAGCCTAGCTGTGTACGCGACCCCGAAAACCAATCCACATCTTCAGGGCATCACGATAGTCTGATCCCTTTTCATCATGCGTGGCATTCATTCCTTTTAGCAACTTTGGGACTCCCACAACATTCCTGACTAAATTATTTCATTACCTTCAACGTCACATGTAGTGGAATCCTTATCTAAGAGCCTTGACTGGTCCACAACCACAATAGCTTTTCAGTCTGGATATTGTTCATGCCTCACAACCCAGGACCTCATCTCCCTGCTATATTCCTCCATTCATGCCAACCCCTTAAGTCCCATCATTTTGCTCAAAATGGGAACAAGACTTCGATACTGCCTTAATCCCAGAGGATTGGAGAAATGTGTGGATAGCTATGTTTAAATCGTTGCATTATGTAATAGCTCTAGAAAATTCACTTAAAGCTATGTGTCTATTCGTTTACCAATATGCTTTTTTCTGGGGCTCCCAAGACCTGGGAGATATGCTATATATCTGTTGGACATATCCCAGGGTCAGGAAAATGAAACAAATATACCTTATGGTCAATACGGTCCTCCATATCAACTTACACAAAAATCCCTGGGAAGTATTTCTACAAACAAATAGAAAACATCACCTGATGGGAGCACACGTTTATCACTGACATTTTTATGGCAAAGAAGCAGACAATAGCAAGGGTGTGGAAGTTTCCGACACTTAGCTTCGAAGAGGTAAAGAGTTGTGTACATGGCATGCTTATTATGAGGAAATAATGGCAGTCCTCAAACAGGATGAGGCACTGATTATAATTGTGGTGTCCACATCTGAGTCTTTGGTGACATTCTTTGATATGTGGATGGACATTTCACATAGACATGTCACTTCCAAAGCTTGTTGGCTAAACAGGTCTTCAAAGGTCGAGATAGCAATCTTAACAGCTGGAACTGTAAATGGCTTTTGAATACAACAGCTGTTATACAATGTGACTTCTCACAACATATACATCTAATATATCTGCTTAATCATAAATCCATGTTTGATAATCTTAAATAAATGTTTGATAAATAAATTGGCTGCTTCCCTTTTCCTCATCAGCAGTATTAAACCCAAAATCAAACATTTATTATATTGCAGCTTACCAATTATGAGATGTAATGACTGTATTCGTTTTCTTTTTTTTAGGGTTTTTTTTCTATTTTCACCTGGTGAACCAGGCAGCAAGTCAATTGCATTTCACAAGCTCAAGCTCTCCAGTAAAATGTATCAGTTTACAGGTATGAGACAAACCACATAGCACTGGCAGGGGTGATTTAAATTATCAGCTTTTATTTATTCATGCAAACCCTTCATCCCAAATGGAAAAAAAAAGGTTTGCTGTAACCTATAATAAAGTGTGAGCTGGAGCTTGGCTTCCATTTGTTAGTGTACTTAAATCTGCTAATACATTTAACAATCCCCTCCACCAGACACATTCCTCCAGAGTTGTTTCTCACTAATAAAGGTGGTGTGTAAAGCAGCCTATAGATTATGCAATCTTCTTTCTCTCCACTACGCGTGGTGATTTTCCGCATCAACACAGTCAGCGTTGATGGGGAAATCCCTCCTGGTGCACGGAGCCTTCCCTGCCGGCAGAAGACAATAATCCCTGCTAGCGGCTATAGCCACTGGCAGTAATCGCATATAAATCTGAAGGCTGGTTGTATCCAAGTTGATTGATAGATAGACTTGGGGACAACTAGCCTGCCCATAGGTGGTTTGAATCTTGGCCAGTCCTTGCTGAAACGGCTGAGATTTGATCCATCAATGGCCGGTTTTACTGGCCAGAATAACAGGTGAAAACAGAGGGAAAAAAGGCAAAGAAAAGAAAACTGATGGAGGCGCCACATCTAATGACTAGTAACCTGCAATATAATTCATTTTTGTTTTTGGGTTTAATACAGCTTTAAAATTGCATAAACTAGGAGTTAATGTGGCCACAGACGGGTAGACATCAATAGGTGAGTAGATACCTTTTCATCCTTGGCTGATTCGTAAAAGCACAAAGATATGTTGGATTGAAGTTTCCAAAGAAAAATAAAGGATCAGACTAAATCAAGGAGGATTCCCCAAAAATGTGAAATGCTTCCTGTTATGATAACTGCCACCAGCTGTTGGAAGTGCTGCTTAGTAACAAATGATGATCAAAATCAGGAGCATTTCTCTGACCCCTAACAGAGCCAAACGTTTAGGTTGGAGGTAGATTGCTATTATTTCATTATATCAACTATTTTTTTTTCTCCTGTAATTCACCAGATACACAAATGCTTTATTGCATATAGATTTGGCTTATTCGATTCATGTTTTGTGAAGTGTATAGAGCTGAGTAGCCACAAAGACCTGTGGTCATGGGAACGTCTACCATGCTGGCCATACAAGTCTCAAATAAATTGTGTTAGGAATGAAAATTATCATCATTTTAATTCTAACTAACCCAAAAGAGCTATCATAACCAGCCGGTGTATGGGCACTTCTACAAATCCTTAACAAATGTAAATAAGATATAATTAAGTATGTAATTACCTGGCACTCTTTTTGCCCAGTTAATCATATGCACCAGTTCTTTATCTGCAAGGTTTGTTAGCAGGGTCATCATGGAAGCCTCGCTGAGTGGTTTAGTTGAGTCATGCTCAGAATATACAATAGGAGGCTCTGCTTCCATTAAGGCACTGATAAGCTGTTCTGCTGTTAAAGACAATACAGGGCTCAACTTCATGCTTTTCACAGAGGGATTCACCCAGATGGAGGCTGCCCTTATCTCTGTTGCATCGGCTTCAGTCTTTTGCTCCTGCTCTTCTTTTTGTCGTTTGTGTTTCATCATACGTCCTCCCCTGCGATCCTTTCTGATACCTTTAAATAGATTATATTTTATAAAATATTTCAAAAAATGATTGTCACAGTAAAGAACATACTTCACCTTTGGTAATCTGTTCATTCTATGATCATAATCTAAAATGCATCCATTCTCTGTCAAAAAACCACATTTCTTTTATATAAGATGCAAATGGATTAATTTGCTAAAGGGGTGGAAAGTCTACTTAATCTAGTGAACATGTGTTCATATCAAATAAAAGTTAAAAAGATAGGAATTTCACTTGCAGTCTTCATTAAGTGCACATTCTTCGCTTTTAGTAAATCAATGGTACTGTGTTTTGGTAAGCAATATTAATATTATCTGTTTTAGGTTTATAGGGAAATAAGTCTATCCATGTAAGGCACTAGAAAAAAAAAAAGTGAAAATTTCAAAATCATTTTCAGTTACTTGTTAAAATGGATCCTGATAGATTCATATAATAAATATTTGTGGTTTAGCAGCTACCGAAAAATAAGTGAACATAGATTATTTTTTTCTTGGCTTCTCCTTCAAATCCTCCTAGTGTGATTGATTAGGTTTTCAAAACTGAACGGTTTTCAGATATGATATCTAATTTTATCAAAAAACTCATTTGCAGGAACATACCTAAATTCCTTCCACCCATGTTATCTTCTCTACCCACTCAGTTCCAACCCCATTCAGAAGCTTAAAATGTACAGCTGTTTACGTTATATAATGATGTATAATGATCTACACATAACGGATTTGAACATGTTACTTGGATAAAATTATTCAATTGGCATGAGACTTTAATATCAGGCTCCTAAAGGTATCTGAAGAGTGCTTGTTTTAGCTTTTTAAAAAAAATCACAGGAGTCCTCAAGCTTTAGCTCACTAGGTAAATAGTGATTTTCTAGCTGGAAAGATGGACCTGCAATATGTGCCTTTCTGTTGATCGAAGCGCCAAACCTCCAAGGTAAAGTTTGCCATGAACTGCAGAGTGCTGCAGGCTTGGGGGCTCTTAGGGTGCTCTGGACACTAAAACAAAGCATATGAAAGTATCTCTAGGTAGCTCCACAACGTTTTTGTAAATGTGCATATTAGACGAAACCATAGGAAAGATTTAAGGTGGGGACAGACAGACTGAAATATGTCCGGTTCAGCAAGGATATGATGAATCTCAATCTGTGTGTGGCCCTCCCTTTTCAACAGAGTCAATCATTGGATCGACTTCTGTTGAACGGCCATGCTAGAAAACTTTCTTCATTTAGCGGCTGCTGATAATAAACTAAACGTGTATACCCAGCCTCAGAAGGATGAATCAGTCCAAGGCCTGGTTCACATTGATGCAATTTCAGTTGTGAGTTGGGTCGCACTGAATTGCATGATAATGGAACCAATATTACTTTCAATAGTGCCTATTCATTAATGCATCGCAGCTGTAATGAGACATTGAGGAAGGGTCTTGTGCTACTTTGGTGTGTTGCAGTTCAATTTTGTGGTCCATAGACTACAATGGAAACACTTCAAAATTGCATCTACTTCCATTGTTTATGCATTTTTGTGTGTGATCTGTGCTGGATGTTAGGAGCAGGCACCCACCTTTGTCCTAACAATTAGTGACTCATCCCTGCAGTCAGCAGCATGGATAAGTCATCCGTTAAGGATAAGGCACCCACCGGCATCCTAACAACCAATGACTTATCCCTGCGGATCCCTAGGCTCTGGGGAATAGAGATCACAGCTCAAGCTGGCAAGAGTGTACAGAAACACACAGATATTGAGAAGGGGCAGAAGTGCATGGAGAGTGGAGACACACAGGATATTTAGGCTTGAGTAGCTATGCAAGGAGATAAACAGGAACTATTAGGAGCAGGTAGAAATGCATGGGACATTGAGCATGACCCAAACTAGGAATACACAGGGAGACACTGAAGTCGACTGCAGGCACAGTAGATGCTAATAAATGGTAGACTGGAACTCACAGGGGATCAACAGAGATGCAAGAAGGCTAAACGCTTGCAAAAGGGGGCACTGGAATGCACTGGAATACACTTGAGTCACTCAGGACACACTGGAAGGTATTCGAATTACTGTCGGTATGGAGATCACACTAGGAGGCACTGGGAGACACTTGCAAACAGTCACAAGGAACAGGAGGGGTCCAGTACAGGAAAACTAGGAATCTTGGAGTCACTGGAAATTAAACATTAACTGTTGCTCTGGCAATGCCTGAGGGAAAGAGACAAGCTTAAATTGGTTCTAAAGATTAGACGTTTTTTACCTAAATTCATTCCCTCCATTACAGTAAGAACAAATGTCCCACTAGTTGTTTTGCCCCCTGACCACCCTTTTTTAGGACCTATCTCGATCCAACGCTGTGACTGTTGAGAAGGGAAATGGTCTGGCTGTCCTGGGTGTGTAGCTAATTGAATCAACAGCAAGTACATAATCACTCTTGAACACAAGTCTTGTGGCATAAGAAGTAACAGCAGTACTTTACACATTAAAGCCATAGTAAATGCACCAACATGCCTGCTGATCTTTGGGAATAAAGCAGGTAAAAGCTGCAGATCAGGGTCTTGGATGGTCAGTTAGTGACAACTTAAGCAGCCTAATTATTGAACAGAGTTAATTTAGGGATAAGGTGACAAAATCCTATGTGGACAAAATGTATAGCATTTGTATTGCTGATAATGATTTTTAAAACAAAGCTGCTGTTAAAACACAGTGCAAATTGATAAATGCTTTAAACAGTGAATTTCATCTGTGCAAGTTAGATGTAAATTTGTCTAAACATTATGGACATGTTTTAGCCTAAAGCTGGTCATAGATGAATACAAATTTGGCAGAATCAGCAGGGACAGAAGTCCATCGTCCTGTTCAAAAGAGGTTTATCATCCGAGAATGTTGCAAAACTTGTCAATTAGCAGCTGCAGGGGCTAATCAGAGTATTCTGACAGTGGAGAGTCCCGCTGTCAGAGTACAGTTTGCCAGAGGGCAGGATTGCTCCATCCACCTTCTATGTGTGTATGGAAACTGATCATCTTCAGTTAGCTTAGCAACTAAAGTAATTAAATAAGCAATGTGTTGCTGATTCTACATTAAATGCATACAAAATATACATTGTTTTTTTTCGTAGTTTGAGTCTTAGCCTGTACTGTATATATACTGTATATATTATTTTGCTTTATTATCAAACTTCAATATAGCTAAAGGCATTTTAACTCATTTGGGAGGCATTCCAACAATTTTATTTATTTTAGTATTTTATAATATAATTTTTATCATTATTGTGCATCATTCTTGTAATTGAAAAAAGTTAAAGTGGGAGTTCACTCTTGTTTGCCTGCCCCCCAACCACACTTGGCACTTCGTTTTTTGCCCATTTACCCCCACCACCATGCTTTTTTTCCAGCCACCTGGGACACACAAAGGTGTTCTTATATTAAAAGTAAGCACTTATAGTATTTGTCATTTTTTTGGGGGGGAGGGGCTGGGGGGGGGGAGTGAAGCGCCTCTTTAAAGTGATTGTAAAGTTTTTCTTTTCTTTAAAAATAGCAAACATGTTTTACTTACCTGCTCTGTGCAGTGGTTTTGCACAGAGCAACCCCTATCCTCCTCTTCTTGGGTTCTTCTTTGGTGCTCCTGGCCCCTTCCTCCTGTTGAGTGCTTCCATAGCAAGCAGCTTGATAGGGGGGTACCCAAGCTGAGCCACAACTCCCTGTGTCCATTCAGACACTCAGCAATGGCCCAGTCCCACCCCATTTCTTTCCTCATTGGCTGACTGACTGATTGACAGCAGCAGGAGCCAATGGTGCTGCACTGCTGTCTTAGCCAATGAGGAGGGGAGTCAGCCGAGACTCACATGCAACATCTCTGGATCTAGATAGACCTCAGGTAAGTATTAGGGGGGCTGGAGGGAGCTGCTGTACAACAGAAGGCTTTTTTATCTTAATGCTTTGAATGCATTAGGTAAAAAACCTTCTGCCTTTAAAACCACTTTAACAACAAAATGTCAATAAGGCTACATTCACACCTGAGCGTAGCGTTTTCACGCGGTTTTTACCGCAATTTTTACCGCGATTTTACCGCGATTTTTGTGCAGGCGTTTTTAGATTGAATAGAAACCAATGGAAAACGCCTGTAATCTGCCCAAAAAGAAGCTCATGTACTTTTTTGAGCATTGGGCGTTTTGCTCACAGCGTCAAAACGCTCAGATGTGAACAGGGGCCATTGAAATGAATAGGATTTGTCTTGTTGGGCGTTTTGAGAACTGATCCTAGAGCAGAAAAACTCCCCAAAAACGCCCCAAAACGCCTACATGTGAACGGAGCCTTAGAAAAAAAAAAACAAAAAAAAACAATAAGTAGACTCTTTTATTATCTTAATAATAATCATTACCCATTTTGCCAATGTTATCATTGAGGAGACTTTAGATCTTATGTAATAAACCAAAATGCTAAATGCAAGGAAGGATGGACTTTACTGGCACAACAACAGGACGCTATATCGTAAAAATGTTTTATAAATTTTATTTCAAAACAGTTAAAAGATTTTTTGTTTTCTCTTTTTCACAAAATACAGAGTACAAATGAACATATTTTTTTGTAAAAATGTTTGTAAACATCAGACTATTAATTCAACTGATCCTAGGTGAACCCCACCAAACCACATAATACCAATATACCAAACCCACTATAGGCCCCTGAACCTGGGCTCGGGTAATGCGATGGTAAGAGCTTTGATGGTGTAGTATTAGTGCTGTTGGTGTGTTCACTGGAAAAAGACAAATATTCTCTAAATGTTTCGCACTATGGTGCTTCTTCTTCAATTTGATTAAATTGATTTACCCCACTCGTGGATATGAGTGACTAATCTATATACAAAGCTACATTCCATGTATACAGGTATGAAGAGTTGACGTACTTTAGGTCACCTCCATTTGTCTTTGGGTGCTCACGCTAATTCATCCACCACTGCTAGCTACTACTTTTTGATGTGGTTCCTTTTGGACTATTTTTACATACTTTGTAACACACCGTCTATTGGTAAGAAGTCCAACTAATTTCTATATATATGTATATGCATAAGGTCATATGGTTATTGTGCATAGTGTGCATAATTATAGAGCATTGTTTTTTTGGCTGTATAATGTATGAATTTTCATGCATATATCCCCCTTGTCTTTTCCTTAGATCTTATGTTAAAGCACTGTATTTATCGACACTCTCCAGAAGAAGCGCCATGGCGCGAAACATGTAGAGAATATTTGTCGTTTTCCAGTGAACACACCGCCGGCACTAAAACTACACCATCAAAGCTCTTACCATCGCATTACCCTAGCCCAGGTTCAGGGGCCTATAGCGGTTTGGCATATTGGTATTATGTGGTTTTGGATCCTATTTCACATAGGATCAGTTGAATGAATAGTCTGATGTTTACAAACTTTTTTTTAAAAAAAACAATGTTCATTTGTACTCTGTATTTTGTGAAAAAGAGAAAACAAAAAATCTTTTAACTTTTTTGAAATAAAATGTATAAAATATTTTTACCACATAGCGTCCTGTTGTTGTGCCAGTAAAGTCCATCCTTCTTTGCATTTAGCATTTTGGTTTATTTCATATGATTAGGACGTGGCACGGTCACACATTGGTGTCCACAATGCCATCTTGTGGTGACACTGGATATATACACTTAGATCTTATGTTATTATTATTTCAGGTACTTATATAGCGCTGTCAATTGACGCAGCGCTTTACATATACATTGTACATTCACATCAGTCCCTGCCCTCAAGGAGCTTACAATCTAAGGTCCCTAACTCACAAACATACACAGTAGGGCCAATTTTTTTATACAGGATCCAATTAACCTACCATGTTGTTTTAGGGTGTCTATTTGGGCTCATGTTTGCAACGTACCTTAATATAAAATTTCGTTCTTGTCAAGCAGTGGACATTTTTTGGATTATTATAAAACAGCATAAAATACACAATTAAACTACTTTATAGCATCATTATATATTTGACCTTCTTAAACTTTAATAGGAACTTTAATCATATAAGAAAAACACTCAAATGTGAATTGTAATGGCCATGGCCTTTTGAATGCTAATTTTGAAAAGACAATATAATCATTTTAGCAGTAAAATTGATAACATTTGTTTTATGGTAAGAGATGGCAATAGGAAATATAAATTGGTTAAAGATTTTTGCATCATTCAAGACAATCTGGTAGTATAACATCTGTGCAGTATTTTCATGTTCCCTAATGACACATTTAATGTAACATGTTTTTCAACATGGCTGCACCCATGGTTTTTATATTATACTTTATAAACAATTCAGACATGGACAGAGTAGATGAAAACATATAGGGCAAATACCCTTTAGGAATAGCTATGTAAGATTTCAGTGTATCATATGCTGATGTTTAAAGAGACACCATCTTCTAAACCATATAGGGAAAAGTGGCAGTGGTTTCTAATAGGTTACCTTTCACCCCCAGCAAGTTTCCCTTACTGATCCACACCAGATAGTGTTGGCTTGTACCTGAGTGGATTATTTTAGAAGGCACTGTGCCTTTTCCCTAAATGGGCAGGTGTCAACGTCTCTTCAAATGGAGTTTTAAACCTCAAGAAAACTACTACACCACATAATTAAGACAGGCATAAAGCTACAGTTCAGTATAATGGTGCATCACTGTTATACAAGATTTTTAAATCTTTTTCTAAACATTTCCCTGCAACTGGGAGGCTTAGAGAATCAAAAGACTGCTTGATTATACTGAGCACTAGGCCCAATGTAAACTGCATGAAGATTTTCCAGGGATTCACTAGTGTGATCCCTTGTTTACAGGGGCCAGTTTAAATGGTGAATTTAGCCAATAGCTCCCCCTGCTATCAGCCAAGCTTTTGAGAGCAGGAGAGAGCAGCAAAGACCAGCACACAGGCACAGTGCTGGATCGATACAAGGATACAGGACTCAAGTAAGTAAATAAGTACTTGGGGGGGACAAAGCAAGTGGAAAGATGTTTTTTACCTTTAGAACCAATTTAATTTTATGGCTGACTGACTAAGGATAAAATAGACATTTTTTGTAACAAGGATGTACTATATATTGTGGAGATTAAAGACTTACAAAGTCCAAATTTAAGGACATACATTAGTAGCAATGTTAGGTGCCTATAACAATCCGACCTACAGAGCGCTCCTGGATTACTGTAAAATCACAGCTCTTATTTCAATCTATTTGACAACGTTAAGCTCATATTCTAAGCATAAATTAGCTTCTGCTATAATCAACCCATATGCTATGAGAAAACATAAACTCAAATATAAAACAAAATAAGCAGCGCTCTAACATATGCATATCATAAAAATAAAAGAGAACCTCAAGGTAAGTAAACCCTTTTTGCATGCATATACAGTGAATGGTTGGCAAATAAATTGCGTTAACACATAAATTGTTCTTTAAATAAACAATTAGTGAAAGTCCACAACATGTGAGAAGTCCCATAAATCAGTGAGAGTGATATCCGTGGAGCCAGGCTCAACCATGATCAGCATTTGAAGAACAAAAATCACTACAAGTGAGTCCCGCTCCCTCCAAATTCAACACTCACCACTGTTTGTTATGAGAAAAGCATCAATCTATGATGTCGCTCCACAATCTCCCCACAGACTGGTCTTCAGTTTTAGGGATGTAACAACTCATGAAGTACTCCAACCTCCACAAAAGTCAATTTTTATGATGTGTTTTCTGTTAAAAGCCGTGTGCATCTAATCCCATATACCAAATCACATGCATACACTAACAGCGCTACACCATGTATATACCAATTTTCAACATGTATGATATAAATGATTATATTATAGTGAGTAAAGAGTCCAAGTGAATAGCATCACTCAAAGCAGTCCACCGGGTCCTTGACATGGCATGCACCACCACCTCACCGGCATGCCGCCCTAGAAATGCCCACGTACCTCCAGGTGGGAAACTATGCGCCAAAGTAATGGAAAAAAGCCTCCGAACATAGGACTCCTCTGGACTGCCGAATAACCTGGTGCCTGGATCAATCCTCATGTACACCGCATATCATGCAAATGAATGATAGAGGCCCATAGTGTAAATCCGTATACACAAGTGTTACAAGTCCAAATAATATGCACTCACAAAATAAAAGTTAAACAAAACCCATAAAAAAAACGTATCACTGTCCGTCGTACCGTCCTGCACTTGCAGTCCACGTCCGTGGCTCGGACACGGACAGCAAGTGCAGGTCAGGTAGCCTGGACAGTGATACGTTTTTTATGGGTTTTATTAGTTTAGGCAGACTTGAATGAAGATACATCTTTCATGTCAAGAGGCAGTAAAAGTGCCTCTTAATTTATAATGATTGTAGAGATTTTCAACTTAGAGACTAGTACTGAAAATTGTAATCATTAAAACAAAATTAAATAAAAATAATTGGTGTGGTGCTTTTTATAAGCCATAAGCCAATGCATATGTGCTAGCCTTTTGCTTTCAGTTAAAAAAAGCTCTGCGCCAATTATTTTTATTTGGTATTTTTGAATTAGTGATTAAACAGGGGTATTTAGTGACTTTTTATTGGTGTTGGAGGTTATGTTGAGGTAGTGCTGGGATATATAGGTTTTAAATTAAACAAGATTGAGTACAGATATCCTACCTAAAAAAAGCTCTTAGTTACACATGACAAAATAAAAAAAAAACTGTTTTATCATGCTTTTGATAATCAATCAATATATATGAGGGTTGGGCCCTAAACTCTTTATTTTAGCTTGCAGGTTAGAAAAGCAGCAATTTGGATTCCCTTGTCTGCCCCCCAGTTATATTCACCACTGCCGAACCCTCCTGCCACCCTACTCTAAGCCATGTGAACGTTTTGTGGTGGTTAGTCAGAGCACATGCAAGGTTATTTATCTTTTTTCCACCTCTCTTGACAGTGTTTGAGCCTGACCAGAACATAATTCTTATTTCTCCATATATAACTGAGTATTTATAATGAAAAAGTTGAAAAGTGATAATTTGGAGAACAGTAAAAGTGTTTATATAAACTGTAAGTGCTAATTTTATTCAGTGGTTTATTTGTCCTGTTTGTCATGACACCAAAATGTTGTTACTGATAAAAAATTTATGAAAACACAAAAACATTTAGCTATTAATGGTAAATTAAAATATGTAAAAAGTGACAAGCCAAAATGCTCTGGCACAGCAGAGTGGTTCATATATTTCAAGCACCATGGGGAAAATTGGATGTGTGATTTCCCCCCCACAAAGACTCCGAACAGGCTCAACCCTCTATTCTGCAATATTCAGCATCTGCCTAATGTCTGTAGTACATACTTGTTGACTGTCTTAGTCTAGTGAGTGAAAAGGCAAATAGTATTGTGGACTTCCAAGTGTTGAATCTGATGCATGCATATTCAGGGTACTTCTCAGAGTAAGAGGCCAGACCACTACCTTCATGCTATATGCATTGAAGCATTATCCGTGGTGTTACCTAATGCTAAATATATTTGGATGCAGGCAGTATTATCCATGTCCTGATTCCTTATCAAGCCTTACCATGTGCCCCCTTCCTCATTTTTTGTTCTTCTGTCTTTATTGCTCATGCTCACATCTTGGGCGTCCTCAGGAGACAATGTCAAGAGAACAATATATTCTGTTTGGCATTTCATTTATCATACAGCCGTTAATCTTTCTTTGTACTCATACTTTCTCAGATGCGTTAACACTCACTGTTATGGTCCTACAATGTACTGATGTATGGTCTTCAAAAACACAAAATCGTTAATAAACAAAATCTAAGGTGCTCCCTCAGAATAGGTAAATATATGCAATGCATCTTCATGGGGAACTTAGAATAGGCTTAGAATGAGGGTGGGAGCAGGTTTGAGTATAGTTAGTATTTGATTGGAATTCTACTTTAAGTTGACCCTGTGTTAAAATATAGATGAATTGCAATTAGCTTCTCTTGACAGATGCTGCTAGCTACATTTTTCTTTTTTTTTATTTATATACAGTTTAGCAAGCACAAAAACACCTAGTTTTGCATATCAGTGCTGAAATTGCTGCTTAAAGGCTCGTACATACTATAAGAAAATTGAGAATTTTCATACAAAGAACTGTTGTATGATTTTCGTATACTGTGTACACAACTTTTGACAGTCAATTTAGACTTTTCGTACGAAAATTCCCAAAGGGACAAACTCCAAAAATTTTTTGTATGGGAACAGAACTAACGATTTTCGTCTAATGTGTACTGTTTTTGTACGATTTTTGTACATGGAAAATCAGAAAAGAAAGACTGCACATGATCAGAAACAATAAACAACAAAAAAACCTTTGTCGTAGAAGAATTTTAATGCGAGTTTTCGCTGATCGGTTTAGATTTTCTGTGAATCAACGAAGAAAATCAGTTGATCGCTTGTCCATTTTTCTTAGAGCCAGTTCACACTACTCCGACTTGGGACACGACTTGTGTGCCCTCAAGTCGGCCCAAGTCTCTTGTCATCACAAATTCAATGTAAATGAATGAGAGCCGTCTTAATATGCACTACTGAAGTCGCTTCGACTTCAGAAAAGGTTCCTGTACTACTTCAAGGCGACCTCTATCCGACTTGTGCACATAGACTTCAATGGGAGTCGCCTCTAAGTCGGATCCTTATCTATTTTCAAGCGACTTGTTATCAGACTTTCCAGGAAGAAGAAAAAGATTAGCCAGGTATTCCCCGCAGACAAAGTCGCCTATCATTTAAGTCTCTTCAAAGTAGTGCACAAGTCTCTTCCAAGTCTCTTCCAAGTCTCTAAACAAGTCTCTTCAAAGTCATGCTAAAAAGTCGCTCCTTCATGGGGCGACTTTCTGGTCGCAGTAGTGTGAACCGGCTCTTATAGTTTGTACCTCCCTTTAAAGTAGCTCTTCTAGACAGAGCAGGACTTCATTTGTCAGACTGGCAGCATGCACTGGTAACTACAACACATTCAGCAAACTGAGGGGGAGAGAAGAGAACGGGGCCTGGTTGTGTTTTTCGGGTGGGGGGGTGTCCGGGAGTCATCGGAACAAAAAGACAGGAAAAAGCTCCTCACCAAGGGGTCAGATCCCATTGAAAACCTGACAGGGGTCCTAACTCCCCCCCCCCCCTCTAAATTACAATAGAAAAGGCTTTACTTTTAGGGTATTTTGCAAGGTTTTACTGCTGCTTGTGTTCGGTTTGGGAAGATTGGAAAGGTTTTCACTGAAAAAAGGAAAAGGGAACAGGCCACAACTAAAACTTGAGAGAGGTCCTAACCCTTTCCCTACTCTATTTAAAAGAACAAGAAAAAGTTCAAACTTTAATGTTTAAGAGTGTCTCTGTGACCTCAGGCACACTGGACACTTGACCAACTCTCATAGATGCCTTTCCTTCTGACAGCAGCGTTTTGGCAGAAAAAACACTTGCCGCTTGTAAATGCATGTAATCCATTTAGGCACATTTAGGCATGTAAAGTGCCTGGGCATTAATTCATTTAATTGCCCAGAATAATATTTTTTTTATGGCCATTGAAATTATTTAACACTCAAGTGCTAAAGCCGCCTAAATGTGTTACACGCTTGTAAAAGCGGCAAACATTTTTTTTTCTGCAAAAACATTGCAGCTCCTGGACATGCTGGCAGTAGTGGGGGGGGGGGGGGGGGTTCTGCCTCCAAACTGGACACATAGGTTAACATGCAGGGCATTTAGGGGCTGTAAAAAAAAAAAAAAAAAAAAAAAAGACGCTCCTAAGAGCATTGTCAAAGACGTGAATTGTGCATGAGGACTGAATGTTCAATACCAGTTTGCCTAAGGTAAAGCCTGCATTGGAGTATAGCAGAAAGGTGGAGTCTTGTCTAGTAAGACTTCTGTAGCCTGGCTGAAAAAGGGTGGTCAGGTTCCCTGGCCACCAGTTAATGCCAGGTTTGCATCCAACTAGGAAGGCAGGTGCTGCAAAAAAGGTAGGGGCTTTTTACAGTGTGAGGAGAAGAGGGAGAGTGTTACTGTAGGCTACGCAATTGTTTTTTTGTTTGCTGAACATAGGTTAAGCAGACCTTGTTTTCTGTTTGTGTACCCCCAAAAGGGAATTTCATTTTTTTTTTTTTACTGTTTGGAAAATGGAAAAAAAAATGGGCAATAGCACCTTAAAACTAACACTTTTTTGTGGCCGTAACATGGTGTTTAAGCCTGTTCTCATGCTTTACTTTTTTAAGGCTGGTTTCTCATGATACATACAGTATACCTCCATCACTCTCAAAATTGTCAGGAAAATAAGAAGCCTTACAAAAATGTAAGAGATAAAAATAAAAGGAAGATTGCTCAATTTCTTAAAATGACTTGATCATCAAAAATCACAAATTGAATCATTTTGAAAGAAGACATATTCTCCTCCTCCAATTCCAGGCACTAGTTAGAACATCTGGACAGCACAAAACGATTCCTTAATCTAGATCTCAATCACATAATACGGTGAATATCATACATAAAACTGTTCACTGTCAGAAGCACTTGTCATGTGAAATAACAGTAACAAAGGGTTATATAAAAATTGTGGCAGGTCATTAGGAGCGTGATCCTGACCTGTGATTAGTTTACTTAGCTGTCTGCTTTAATAATTCCGCATCTTATTTGCTGGGGGAAAATTACATGACAACTTCCATAGTAAAAGCTTTTTACAGAAGCACAATAATGCTACATTTACTACAGCAGCAATAACTATTTTAAGCTAACTTTGCATAATTATTTTGCATCGCTTTCTAATAGGCTGCAATCAGTTGTATTCATGGCTTGCTAAATTCAAATTAAAAAATAATGTTTCTGTAAATTTGTTTTGTACAAAATGTATCATTTTTTTCTTTCCATTTGTAGCCATTGACTTTTCTTGATTACTGTGGATGGCTTCTATATTTTTAAGTTTTAGTCTGCATGTCTGGAAAAGCTTGACCTCAATTTTTAACATTAATTTGAACAATGATTACCTTCTTAATAAGATTCCTCTTTTTTTTTTTTTAAATTGTACATGTGTGTCCTGTTATTATATTATGTTTTCTTGGCTTTTAAATGTATTAGCTATATAGTAATGTATAAATAATGTGATTCAGACTAAAGGTCTAACATCATATAGAAATCTTGGATTGAATTTAGACATTGGGGTTGAATTCCCAAAGGCAAATAGGCTGATGACTTTGCACTAGAATTTTCAATATGCAAGGATATTATCCTTAGATTACTGTATGTGGTGACAATTCACTTTGCCATGAATACCCAATCATGTTCAAGGAAAATTAAACTAAACTGTATTTTTTTTTCACATGATTGGAATATGAAAGTCATTAGAGTTTCATCTAATTCACTAAGCAAAGGGAAAATTAGCTGTTTTAATTTTAAAAAGCTATACATTTAAAATGAAGGATGATCTGGTAACTGTTAAAGAACACTTGGATCTGTTGCTATTTACTAATAAGACAATGGTGAAGATTTTTTTTAATGTGCTTTTTTATCTTTACTAAAACAAAGTAGTACACTCAAATGATTCGCCTGAATAAATTAGCAAAAATGATGCATACAGATTGTTGGTTTTAGTGGATAGGAACATGCAATGAACCTTTCTGCTCTATTGTTTGCCAAAATTAAGTGATAAATGTTTTGCTACAGCCTAATTTCCTCTGTTTAGGATTTATTAATAACAATAGTTTATAGCTTTCTTTTTAATAGTGTAATCTGTAAATACCACATTATTCATAATTTTTCCAGCCATTTAGCATAATTGAAGCCAGAACTAACAAAATGAGTTAATATAAATGAAACTATTTACCGTAATAAAATCCAAATAGGCAAAAAAAAAAAAGAACGTCAACAAGACTATATCAATTATGAAAGGATTAACAGCAATATTTAGTACAACTAGAGTTAAATTAGCATGACCTTTAAAGAAAATTCATATTACATATTTACCAACCAAGGTACTTATTTAACCACTTTAGCCCCAGCCCTATTTCGGACACTTTTTGTTCACAAGTTAAAACCAGTATTTTTTCCTAGAAAACTACTTAGAACCCCCAAACATTATATATATTTTTTTAGCAAAGACTCTGGAGAATAAAATGTCGGTCATTGCAAAATTTTTTGTCACGCGGTATTTGCGCAGCGGTCTTTAAAACGCCATTTTTTTGGAAAAAATTTGAAAAATCACATTTCACTGCATTTAAAAAATACTAAACAGTAAAGTTAGCCCATTTTTTTTGTATATTGTGAAAGATGATGTCACGCCGAGTAAATAGATACCAAACATGTTACGGTTTAAAATTGCGCCCCCCCGTGGGATGGCGACAAACTACGGTCAATAGAGATCTCAATCTGCGACGCTTTAAATTTATTTAACGGTTACCAGTTTAGAGTTAGTGTGTAGCTCTTTTTTTTTAATTATTGCCCACGCTCTGGCGATCGCGGCGATACCTCACATGTGTGGTTTGAACAGCGATTTCATTTGCGGCTCGACTTGCGTATACGTTTTTTTTGTGCGCGAGCTAACGGTGACGGGGACGGCTAAATTTTTTTTTTTTTTTTTCCTATTTATTTTTTCTTTTTTTTTAAACTTTATTACAGGTTTTTTTAAAAAAAAAAAAATCTGATCACTTTTATTGCTGTCACAAGCAATGTAAACATCCCTGGTGACAGCAATATGTCGTGACAGGTACACTTTATGGAGGGATCGAGGGTCTAAAAGACCCTAGACCCCTCCACTACACTTCCCTGTATGCAAAACGCCGAAAACGGCATTTTTGCATACAGCCGTTTTTCAAATCTGCCGCCTTTTGCAGCACAGTAACCCGGAAGTGACGTCATGGACGCCGCCTCCGGGTTACGTCATCGGAGACCCGATCGATGCCGTTTCCGGCATTCATCGGGACTCCATCCAGCCGGCGGACGTGCCGGCTGGGTGCTCGGGGCTCCCGGTGGGACGGTAGCCCCGAGCAAAGCCGCGGAAGGCGGCGGGAGGGGGGGGACGTCCCCTCCCGCCCCCCCGGGTAACGATCGAGCGGCTCCCGAGCCGCATCGATCGTTACCGACGGAAAGCCGACCGTCGGCTTCAAACAACGGTACCGGGATGATGCCTCTAGCTAGAGGCATCATCCCGGTATAACCACTCAAAGTCAGCCGACGTAGAGGTTACGTGACTGGTAGTAAAGTGGTTAAAAAATATTGCGTGAACGCAATGGGCAACAGCATACATTTATTGCAAAGGTATGGGATCCTTTCTCAGGGACATAAAAATGGATCTGAAAATAACACAGGTAGTTTCAGATACAAACTCATGCATTTGTAGACACCACAAATTTATGCCATTTTAAAGGATATGTATTTTCTGCCCTTATACTCTAAGCCTGTGCAAAAAGTCAGGGGTACCTGCCAATGTTGAGAGATTATCCAGTTTCATGTTAAGGCAGTGGATGGTCATAAAAGGACACAGAATACACCACAGAAGTCTGGCTCTAGTCACATTTGAACTAATTTACTTAAAATGAAGAGTGAAAAATCAGGTGCAGCTATGAATAGTAGCCAATCAGCTTCTAACTTCAGCTTGTTCCGTTAAGCTTTGACAAAATAAATCTGGAAGCTGATTGGAGCTGCACCAGATTTTGCCCTCTCCAGTTTTAATAAATGACACCCTTGTGTTTAATATAATAGCCTTTTCTATAGTCACCCACACGTAAGAGAGATTTTATTTGTTGCATCTTTGGAAAGCATGTAAAACAGTTACCATATACAGCGCTAATCCCATACAAGCCAAAGAAATTACTTGTCTAGGTCTTCCCAACTTCTGCCCTGCAGCCGGGAACAAAACAAGCTCATTTACTCTTTCACCGAAGAACTGGAGAACTTGTCCAGGTCTTCCCAATTTCTACCCCACAGACAGGCACACAACCGGCTCATTCACTCTTTCTTCAAAGACCGTTCTAATGTATGTTGTTTTTGTTGTTTTTATTTTTGTAGAACTTGAATAGGGATGAGACAAGTGGTAAGATACTCCAAAGACAAGAACTTTATACAACTGAGGACTTGCTCTTCCTTTTTAAACAAGCTATGATGAAGTCTAGGCTTCCAGACCCCAAGATCTGTGTGCTCCCAGAATAAATGCAGTCTCCCAGCATGCCATCAGAGCCTGACTCTGGGATAGGCTGGGTCTGTATCAATATACATGTTGCTATCTGCATAACTCTACACCTACTGCATTAATTCAGAAACTTCTCAAGTTACCTGGATACAGAGGGGGCTATTCAGCAGACTAGCAGCAGCAGAGCACACAGATCAGGCCTAACTAAACAATCACAGCTCACTGGATATAGTGAGCCAAACTATGCTTTTACCGTAACCAACATTTAAAGCAGCACTGCCTACAGTGTGGCAACTAAATTTATCTTTCAAAAACACACTATAACAATTATCTAAATATCTTAGCACCTACCTAGAAGGATGCTACACATACATTACATTCCCATATATACTCTGAATACAAAATTAAAAAAGTTTTACAATTTAATTAAACTTTAACAGTGGCAAACCCCTTACTCCTAGCAATAAATGTCCCTCTCTTTCCAGACTGACTTTCAAGAAGTGATTAATGACTTTTTTTATTTATTACGCTACCTCAGTAATCAGTGAAAGAAATAAAAAAAAAAAAAAAAATAACGCAATCTTCTTTTTTTATTGATAAATTAGCTTAAAACCCTATATCCAACCTAAACTTTTTAACTTTTACTTTTTTGTATATAGTTTTTCTTTGAATATGTAATTGCTAAGTCCCTGAAGAAATGATTTTTCTTCTCCTCCTTTTGTGTGTGGCACCCATAGCCTTGACAGGAAATAAGTGGAAATCTCCTTCATGTTTACAATGACAGCAGTAAGGTCCCCGCAGAGGATGCAAATGCTCTTCATTCTGTTAGCAAATGTGTTTATTTTCTGCTTGTATTTGTGCATTGGTTTTTACCCTTACTCCCTGTTCTGACACCCATCAAATAAACAGAAATTGAGGAGAAATCTCACAAATGGGGATCCAGAGAGAAAAAAAATGGAAAAACTGGTCACACGCACACACACACACACGCACGCACGCACGCACACACACACTCTTTCCAAAACATTTTGGCAGGATCTGGTATTTAAGTGTAACTATTACTAAATGGAAAAAAAAAAAAAACACCAGAACTACAAAATATGCTTTCGCTATGTTCTGATAATTAATGATACAAACATAATTTTATGCAAGGCTTTATATTCTCTGTTGGTGGCATCCCGTTCTCTGATTTCTTGGGTGAGCAACAGTAAATAGATGATCAGCATGTTTTCCCAATATAGTTCTGCTCTAAGAGAACTATTTTTAAAACAGTAGTATGTATCAATAATTCCTACTAGTGAAAGCATTTGATAAGTTTGTGCTTGTTGGCTTCCAACGCTCATACGCTTTGTTATTTAACCCCAAACAGTCTGGCAATGAACTTCAAAGGTAAAAGGCATAACACAAAGCAGTTTAGGCATATTTAGATAAGAGCATGCAAGTGCCAAATGTTAACTCCCTGTAGAACTGGCATTTTGAAACAGCACCAGCTTCTCATTCTCTTCTTTAAGTGATGATGTGTGATTGCACAAGAAAGACATATCAAGCTTTTTTATAAGACAAATGAGTGCTTGTTCATCTCTCAGCTTAGATGTAAGCAATATTTTGACTGGCCTATGAAGACACATTGCTGGCTGAGGTCTAGCAACCTTCAGCCAAGGGGATGAGCAACTGACCTACATCTTTGCATCCATCAAAGAGAAAAATATCTGTCAAGCATGGTGGGAAGGAAATCTTGGACATAACTGAAGACAGTAGATGTCATCAAAACTCATTCAGATTATGACTAGTCTCACATTCTAAAACAAGGCTGCAGTTTCCCAACATTTTATTCATGTAGATCCTTCCTGTATGCTCCCCTTGGGAAAATAACAAAAAAAAAAAAAAATCAGATGCTAAATCCTCCAGAGAAAATATTACTTGTAATGAAATAAACTTGAACATATTCTTAATATATGTCTGGAATGCCTCTTTCTCCTATTTAAACATCTGCTTTGTTGTAAGTAATTTCTAGTTGTGTGATTCAACCTTCACCCTTCAAATATGAGATACTCTGGCAATGAAACATCGTTTTAATTTAAATAGAAACATTCTTTTATCCTTGTAGGCCCACACATAGTTTTCTCTCCTAAGCCAGCACTGGTATCCAATTAAAAATAAGTAAGCCTAAAATATCAAAGAATATACAATATGCAAGCACAGAAAATTGAGTTAAAAGATGCAACGCAGAGTGTATATTTAGCCAAAATGCTTTTTTATTTTTTATTTTTTTGCATACTGTAGAGTGGGGAAGATTTAGAACCCTTGTTAAAGTGTTTTATTGCTATCTGTATTTGTGTTGGGATATTTACTCTCTGGTGACCACTGCCACTGTGACTAAAACTTACAAATTTTAAGTTGTTACTGCAATAAGAGGTGAGGGGATATTTTCCAATGTGGATGCTTGTTCCTGTAACAACTGTCCAAAAGGGATTTGGTTTACTTTGGGAAGAATTGCTCTTGCTGTCTGTTGGTTTTACAGGATAGAAAGTGAACAGCTATCTGCCAAGTGGCATGCAGATGACACCTGAGATGGTTTTACTCATTTTCTACACTATCCAAAACTGAAAAAAGTAAGTTTTAGGTATAAAAAAATTGCCACCTCAGGCCTTATCCTCTTCAGAACAGCCCTTTTGATGTTACAAACCCTGACTGTTCAGCATTGATTTGCTTTGATGTCAGCTACTTGAGGGAACACATCGTCAGATCCTCAACAATGACCTGCGAAGCCTGTGCAAAGCAGAGTGAAACTTAACCCCCTAGAGCAAACAAGATGGATGACACAGTGTCTGTGAAAACAGATAATCAATTACCTTCAACAACATCTCTTTTACTTCAAAATCTGCTCATATTTAATTATAATACAAATAATATATCTGTGGAAGAGGAAGTTTTTTTATAAATCCTAGATAAGACTATTGTAGCACCCTCTTAGAGTATAGTTTTTGGCTCTGTCTGCCTATCAGAGGAGCAGCAGGCAAATCTATATTGCTTTCTGCCTACCAGAGAGCAGGATCTGTGAGTGAGGTCTGTTCATAGTGCTCAATGTGTGATTTATCTGGTCTAGGGAGTGTTTCACACTAGTCCTATAGGGAGGCATTTTGGACAGTGGATGAAATCTGACCAATGGGTACACAGGCTTTGATACAGCCCCAGTGATTTGCACAGACTGATTATCTCAGTGCATTCTGGGGTGTGGTATAAAAGCCAGGGGCACATGTGTTGCGGGGCCTTGACTGTTGAGCAGAGAACTGGAGGGAGGATGGTGGCTGCCTCCTCCTCTGTAGCAGTGGCACGCAGTCACAGTCAGACGGCCTGCTTACCAGAAGAAAGGAGCCGAACCCAGAGGTCCATGAGAGCTGACTGAAGGAGACCCTCGAAAAACAGTATCGTGAGTACAGGGGATTGTGTCAAGGGGCCTGACCTGAGGGGGGCTACCCCGGTGTATGATAGTCAGAGGACGGGTGTCAGCAGGTGGAGTGAAAGGGGGTCCTAGGTGTGTATCCCGAAGATAATTCATCCTAACAAGTCATCTACATAGAGATTTAATCCTAAATGCATCTAAGTGGCAAGGTGAATCTGCAGCTTGGCTGCATCTTCAGACAGGAGTCCTCATCTATTGTGAATAGTTCAAATTGAAGTATCCCACTCTTCCCTTCTCCCATCCCTAATTTAAATAAAACCACAAAAACAACTACATCCCCTAGGCTGTTCATTGACTGAGCCAGAGAGTAAAGAGTTAAATTGTGCATGCTGCAGTTGCTATCGGTAACTCGGGGGGGGGGGGGGCGGGGATCCCAAGGTGAATAATCCAGCAGTCTTCAAGGAGGCAGTGCTACACTATAAAAAGAGGGAAAGGTCTCTGGATTCCTCTTCTTTAACACAACAGAAATTCAATGCTTTAAAAATGAAAGTACAAAACTACTAAAGCAGGGATTAAAATCATGTCACTTGGCAGAACCAGCAGCACCAATGCAGTATTTTCTCTCAAATAGGCTACTTATGCCACCAATGATCTCTTCAGCTGTCTGTAAATTGGGACTTTTCCCACTGATCATCAATGAAACGTGTCATTCTACTCCCTGACCAAAAATACAAGGGGCATTTTCTCACTGACCACTTATCAAATAGGGCATTCATACCAATGGTCAAATAAATAAAGAGCATTCTTTAAACTAACCATTATTGTAAAATTACATTCTTTGTAGCACTGACCACCAATGTAAGAAATACCTTCTCCACTGATCATCAATGTAAGGGTGCACTTTTACACTGACAAGCTATGTAATTAGGGTCCTCTCCCTTGACCACCAATGAAAGGAGACACTATGATTTTCTGTGTGCATTTCCTTTTGTCCATGATAATTATTTATCCAATTTAATGATTTTTACTGAAAATAATTTTGTGTATACAGGAGGGGATGCTAAAAAACAATATTCTGTCCTGGATGACAAATACATCACCTGCATTGGCCTCAGAACAACATTCGTTAATAGAACCAACCCAACTTCGTCTTCTACAGTATAATCTCATCCTAAATCCCTGTTTACCTGCTCATTTTTCTGCAATATATTTTTATGTTGCTAGTTATAGGACAGCAATAGACAACCTTTGTAAACTATCTATTATCTGTAAAAGCAATGGTCAGCTGCTGGGGTCTCTTGCAACATGTTATTGGTTTCTGGTTATCCTTCAGTACTTTCTAGAAGTCTAGAACACAACGCCGGCCTCTAGTAGTCTCTTCAAACATTCCAATGACTTCTAAGAATCTCTTACATCATGTTGGTGTATCTTGTAAGGGTCAGAGTAAAATTGGGCACATCACTGTCGGCATTACACTATTTCACTGGGTCTCTTATGCTTTAGCTTCATCAGTGCCTGTTTAGCACTGTTCTGTTTTACTAAATGGTATTGTTGGGTTTTTATCCACAAAGAAAGACAGTTTCCTTTTGTAAACTGTTTATGCGTTTTACTTTTTAATAGTTTTAGTTCTGAAAATGTGAAAATGTGATCCATCAGTAAATTTTCCAAGTCAGTAAAATGAATTATTAACTATAGGCAGCCCTGGGTAGGACATAGGTGCTAGAACTCAGGACATGTTACATTCTTATTTTAACTACAATCCAGGCTGTGAGATCACTTTTTATAAGAGGCAATAATGGGCAGTGGAAATATCAGTTAGTGATTTAACTCTTCTATGTATTGGACCTTCTGAAAAGCATCCAGCTTGACCAAATTAAGGTAAAAGTCTCAATTATTTTCTTGCCCATAGTCACCAGATTCTTCAAGTGCATGGTGTCATTGAGAACTCTCATGAAAGGGCTTTTCTCTATTTTCCAATAATGCAAGATATCTACTCTATCGCAGATATCGCCGAAGGTGTACCATTCTTAATAGGTAATCAGGCAACTGTTTAACACTCTGGAAGAACTGGAGTATCTTGTCACATGTTCTGTAAACATACAGGAAAAAACTGGCAATGGCAGAGTTTAAAAGCCACTTAATCAAGAGCTCCTACCTCAAGTAGATGTTGAATTGCACTACAGATTGCAAGGCTTCACTGTCTTCATGGAACCTTTGCCAGCAGAAATAGCTCCAATTGTTGCCAGGGCCCTCACATTTCTCCAGCAAGGTATGGTACTACAACATGCAGTTAGAATTCATAACACGAAGACTCTTCACACTCCACCTACTTAATGTGAAATCAATGGCAGAACTGGCCCTAGCCACAAATATAATTACCCCCAAGGTTGGTCACATAGAGCTCCAACAGTTTCACGGTCGTCGATATGTGGCAAGAGTAAATAGGACTCAGTGGTTGGCAAGAATTAAACTAGTGGGAAGCCACACTTAAAGTGATTGTAAAGTCTAGTTGTTTCTTCTTTAAAAATAACAAACATGCCATACTTACCTCCTCTGTGAAGTGGTTTTGCAAAAAGCAGCCCAGATCCTTCTCTTTTTGTGGCGCTCTTTGGCTCTCCTGGCCCCTCCCTCCTGTCAAGTGCCCCAGGCAAGCAGTTTGCTATATGAGCACCTGAGCCAAGCCGCAGCTCTGTGTGTCTATTCAGACATGGAGCAGTGTTTCGGCCTCACCCCCTGTCCTCTTCACTGGCTAACTGAGTTTGATTGACAGCAGTGGGAGCCAATGGTGCCGCTGCTGTGTCTCAGTCAATCAGTAGAGAGAGTCCCAGATGACCAAATCTCTCCTGTAACATCGCTGGATAGAGATAAGCTCAGGTAAATATTAGGGGGGCTGCTGCACACAGAAGGTTTTTTATCCTTATGCATAGAATGCATTAAGATAAAAAACCTTCCGACTTTTCAGCCAGAAACCGCACAAATGCTACCACTTCTACAACTTGTTCACTGATGAACTGACTCACACTCTGTTAGAAAAAGTATAGTTGTCTGTTGGATATGTGGTTATAGATCGTTTCACAGGGGGGTCATGACCTGGGCTGTAGCAGTAGGATCGAACACAAGATATCCACAGGAGAGATCCCTTCCAGAAGAGATATCAAACCATAACTCAACAACCCCACCAAGTAGTCATGCAAATGCTAGATGGGGCAAGACAGGGAGATTGGACAGATTTAGAGTCCATGAGTGGCTTCAATTGTCTTGAAGAGGAAAAAGGACAGCACCCTTCACTTCGGTGTGAACTATAGGCATTTGAAAACTGTTAACATGAAGGATGCCTAGCCTCTTCAATGGACTAAGGACTCCCATGCCTCTCTAAGAGTGGACAAACTTTTTTCCACACTCAATCTACCCAGTGGGTATTGGAAGATCCCTGTTGCTAAGGTGAACTGATTGAAAACTGTTTCCAATACTCCCATAGTTGTGCCAGTTCAAAAGTATGTTCTTCCAGCTGAACAACAAGCCCACCACTACAGATGGGTGAACAGTTAGGCCAGAGCATGAGTTGGGGCAGAAGACTGGCTGTTCGCCCATTTGGAAAACACCCAAATTATCAGGGCGTTCGACCGTTTGTTCGGCCCACCGAACGACCACAATGCATTGGACACAATGCATTGGAAGCCCTGATTGGCTAAAGCAATGAAAGTTTTACCCAATCAGGGTACAGAGCACTGTCAGAGCCATGATTGGAGAAAGTATTGATGACTGTGCCCAATCACGGTGGCTCAGTGCTCTTAGTCTCACCCCACATTATAAAAATATTCTCCCTATTGCGGCCATTTGCAGTGTAATATTGGCATGGAGAGAGATAGAACAGAGCACTGTTCAATGCTACTAGCGAGTTAGTGTGCTCTAGTGTACTATTGTGATTCTATTGTCAGTGTATAATATCAATTTAATGTGAATCTAGTGAAAGTGGAGTGTGAGTGTAGTATGACCATTTATTTTTACTTTAGTGTCAGTTTATTTTGACAGGGCAGGTTTCCTGCAGTATATTTCAGTTCTTTAGTGCACGTTTATCACAGTATATTTCAGTGTGTTACTGCACACCTAATGCAGTATATTTCAGTATGTTAGTGCATGTTTAATGCAGTATATTTCAGTGCGTTACTGCACATTTAACACAGTACATTTCAGGGCATTACTGCCTGTTTAACGCGGTATATTTCAGTTGTTACTGCACGATTAACGCAGTGTATTTCAGTATGTGGGTGCACGTTTAACGCAGTATATTTCAGTGCGATAGTGTACGTTTATTACAGGATATGTCAGTGCAGTTTTACTGCAATATAATGTAGTATGTCAGTGGAGTGTGTCTGTGTAGTGAGTACCCAAATTAAAGTGCACCAAACACCACTTTCCATAGATTAAAGTGTATCCACTTACACATTTCCACATCTTTATTACATTTTGTTAATAAACACCACCCCCATCATGTCTGGGAGGCCAACAAGGAGAGGCAGACACTCCAATGGCACTGCGAGGGGCCAGCTATGTATGTGTCCACAGGCAAAGGTGGACGTGGTCCGTTCTTAGGCAGGGCATAATTTCCTCTGTTTAGTATTGTTGCCAGTTAGATGAGGTGGTAGACTGGCTTACTAAACCATACTCATCCTCTGTTACCCAAAACAGAGACTACTACGCAGCTGCCAGAGTGGCTTTTTCTGCCTCCTTGTCCACAGCTACTCCTGCCATAGCCCAAGCATCAGGTCTGGGTGAGTTAGCTGAGTTATTTGAACACAGTGTCAGCCATTTGCTCCTTGAGAGGGGAGAACACGAGTAAACAACAAATTTGCAGTCATGTTCCACAAACCACAGTGTATTGCCAATTTGTCTCCGGTGATAATGAGGATGGAGGGGATAATGATGAGGTCACTGATGCGACTTGGTTGAAGATAGAGCAGAGGTGGAAAGTGAGGGTAAGGAACAATCCTAAATAGGCAGCCATCATGGAAGAGTAGAGAGCAGCCACCCTATTCCACCAAACTGTGGAGCTGTTATCTCCCCGCCCACTTCCCACAGCTCAGCTGTTTGGGCCTTTGTTAGCACATGTACAGCCGATCGCACTGTTGCATTTTGCAAACTTTGCCTTAAGCACATCAAGTGCAGCAAAAACACCAGCCATTCTTGTACCACATGCTTGACAAGGCATTTAACCTCCCATCCTGTTGGCAAGAGCATCTAAAAGCCACACAAAAGGGACCCAATTCTTCTCCTCCTCACACCTCACCTTTCTGGCCTACATTCGCTAAACCTCATGACCTCTCAGCAGCCTCCACTGACAGGGATGGTGGTAAAGTGCAATGTGTCCCCAGTCTTTGCAGCAGGTCTTCCAGTAGCACACCACCAGCTGTAAACTATAGCAGGAAAATTTCTCTGCCCCATCTGCTGCTGTGAAAAAAAAATACAGTCACTGCCACCCACGTGCCCAGCATCTAAATTCATCTTAAAAGATGCTGGTTTTACAACTCCTGCCTTTCTGTCTGGTGGATTCTGCCCCTTCTGTGAATTCGCGAAATGTGCTGTACCACAATAGCAAGTTCCCAGTCGCTATTTCTTTTCATGTAAAGCCATTCCAGCTCTCTACCATCATGTGGAAGGCAATGTTGTGGCATCGTTGGGCAAGGCAGTCAGTCGAAAGGTCCACATTACTGCTGACACATGGTCCAGCAAGTATGGTCAGGGACGATATATTTCATTCAGAGTGCACTGGATACCTCTGCTTGCAACTCAGAAGGATGCAGGACAGGACTCAATGCTGTAGCTTGTTGTGACACCATGTCTCCATACAACTAGGGGTGAGGATGTAAGATTTGTCAGCTCCATCTCCCTCTTTTCCTCTTCCTCTTCCATGCCCTCATCTGCTGAATTGTCCTATGAACCACAAGTACCCCCTAAGTGTTCAAGGGGCTATTAAATAAGTCAGGATAAATGTGCCATGCACTGCTTCATCTGGTCTGTCTAGGGGACAGGAGCTGCACCAGAGCTGAGGGAAATTTGACACATGTGCCATGCCTGGCACATGTCCCCAGTTTGGTGGTGCAGCTGTTCTTAAACATGTACCATGATTTGGAAGATCTGCTAAAGCAGGCCAGAATAGTCTGAAGCCATTTTAGGTGGTCATACACAGCCAATAGTGTAAAAAAGTCTGGTGCGCTACTAAATTGCAATAAAATAAACAATGTCAATCATGCATACAAAATAGTGTACAAACAATTTGAAACAAATGAAAATGTGAGTGAACAAAGTCTCTGGTTTCTCAATATAATCAATATAATGTGTTTTCCGTGAACAACTCCACCAGAAAAAAGCCAGTCCAGTGTTTGAAGTCCAGTGTTCATGAAAACTCCAAAAATAATTACTGGTGGCCGTGAGAAAACCAAGTGCTGCTGCAAATCAATGAACGTGACATGAAAATCCCATCACCGGGTGAATTCACAGCTTACCAGCTTTAAGTAGATTTAGGGCAGATAGACAGAATATGAATCCAAAGGGACCTCTGTAGATAACCAAAAGGGAGTGCTGTGTTGGAATCCACCCTCGTGTGTGACAGGGGGGGAGCTGCTTACCAGATCCCACTGTTTCCAAACATGTAATGAACGTAGACTCTCTCTGGATATGTAAATGAGGGACTCTTGGTGTTTCCTGGTTCTTCTCTCGGGATGACACTTGTATAATACACAGCCAATGCTCACTTGGCTGAAATTCATCAGGAATTCCACCTGCCTGTAAACTGCCTAATTTGTGACATGCCCACCAGGTGAAACTCAACTTTGGCCATGCTGCAGTGGCTGCACATTCAACAGAGTTCCACCATAAAGGAACTGTGTCAGTATGGCACAATGACAGGCTCAGGCCAGCTCAGCTTTTTTTCCCTACGCCAATGTCTGCTGTTAAAGGATGCATGCACTATTTATGGTCACTATTTAAGGAGGCCACAAGGATGGTGAGCCATAACAATGCATGCATCAGTGACACAATCCCTGTTGTGTTCCTGCTGGAGCAGACTCCGCATGGCATTATGGACAGGGCACTCGAGGCAGAGCCGTGAGAGGAAGAGTCTTCCGGTTCTCTCAAGCCCTGCTTAATGCAGACACCATTCTTGCCACGCCACAGAACACACACGAGGTGAAGGGGGAGGAGGATTTTGGCAGTATTAGAGGCATTGAAGTAGAGCAAGACGTATGTCAATCCTTAACAGAAAATTTTCCATCCCCAGAACCCTTGGGAGTAGTACGTAGCTGGGAGTAAGCCGTTCCAGATACTGTAACCCTCAGTGACCCTGAGGAGTCTGCTTATCATGCCTCTGCAAACTTGTGGCGCATGGGCTTCCTCATTCTTCAAAGTCTGCGAAAGGACCCGAGAATACGTGGCATCAAGGAGAAGGATCACTATTGATTGGCAACACCTTTCCTGAGACTGGTAGGTTACAATCTGGTGGACATCATAAAATCTTGATGATTCATCATAAAAAAATATAAAGGGAGAAATCAGAGTCCATGCACAAAGCCTGTGATGAAAAAGTGAACACTTTCTGGCAGGATCAACAGGTGCTCTAAGTGTTAAAATCCACCACCGAGTGAAATGGCCTCTCACCTTAGGCTTATTGGATATAAGCATATGACTCAAAAACTCTTATAGCGATCTCCCCTTAACATGAACGGTAGATGGGATGCACTCCTTCTTGTGCTTCACCTCCAAGAGACCTCACACTGAACAGACGCAACACCACAATGTTCCCAGAGCGGACTATGCACTGCTCACAGATAGGCTTCAGCCAGCAGCTCCCATCCATACACACTGCAAGCTCTGCACCGTTTCCAATAAGCAGCAATTAGCGCTGCTTATTGCATTACATATTATTTTACACAGGAATTGTATTTTGACCTGAGGAGTGCAGCTGCTTTTCAATCTATTATTGTCCATTCTGCGCCGATATTATTCTCTTTTATACAATCTGGTGGAAAACGTAGTTTTGAGGCTTCTGTTGGTCAAGAAAGGAGTAGTGGAGAAGGGGCTTCCTCAGTGATGCATTTCAAAATGATTTTAGTCCTCTGCGCCCTGGCCGTCAGCTTCCACATCCCATCGGCAGCATCTTTATCAAATAATGGGAGATTATCTAGGGGCGAAAACAGATTTGGAGAGCTTTCTAGTTGACGATCCACTTGGTTACTGGGTAATGAGAATAGACCACTGGCTAGAACTTACCCAGTATGCACTTGAGCTGCTGGGCTGCCCTGCATCCAGTGTGCTTTCAAAATGGGCATTCAATGCTGCCGGAGGTTTTGTGACAAAAGATAGCGCATCTGTCCACTGACTTCGTGGAGCAGCTGAAATTTATGAAAATGTTCTAGATTAGCAGAAGCTATCATGCCCTTGATGCCAATGTCACTGATTAAGGTCTTTCTGGATCTAGAATCTGTGAAATACTGTCTAGGTTGCCTAGCTTTGTGGGTGTTGATTTTATCTAGAAGAATTTTTTTGGTGTAGGTTTCATGGGCACAAATAACACCCAAGGGCCAATTTTTACACACCTGTTTGGCAGGTGCATATCATTGCAGTTTTTGACAGCAAGGTCAATTCTTGCTTTCATCAAGAATACCTCAATAGGGTTACTGTGTGAAGGTACCACCGACACCCAAAGACCAATTTTTCCGCACCTGTTTGACAGGTGCATATCATTAACATTTTTAATGGCAAGGCCAATTCTTGCTTTCATCTAGAGTACCTCTATAGGGTTACTGTGTGAAGGGACCACCAATGCCCAAAGATTAATTTCTCCCCACCTTTTGACAGGTGCATATCATGTCAATTTTTGACAGCAAGGCCAATTCTTGCTGTGATCAAGAGTACCTCTATAGCAGTGATGGTGAACCTTGGCACCCCAGATGTTTTGGAACTATATTTCCCATGATGTTCGTGCACTCTGCAGTGTAGTTAAGCATCATGGGAAATGTAGTTCCAAAACATCTTGGGTGCCAAGGTTCGCTATCACTGCTCTATAGGGTTACAGTATGAAGGCACCACCAACACCCAAACCCCAATTTTCTCACACATGTTACTTCTATCCATAGTCTGAGAAAGAAACACCAGAATTTATCCAAAAAATCACTAATCTTGTTGTGAGGGCACTAAATTGTAAGCTCATCATATAGGCTCCCCAAGCCGTTGTTTTTTAAAATAAAGAAGGCTTAAATAAAAAATGTCATTTTTTTGGCTTTATTAATGCCATTATTTCTGCAGCAAGTTTAATACACGGTACAGATCTGCCACTTTACAGACATACTAAGGGGGCCCTCCAGACACTATATTTAAAGGAATTTTCCATTTATTTTTGTTATTTCTAATTCTTATGGTTTTACTTTAAGCATCAGTAAATTACTGCTAATTTAAAAACAATGTTTTTGATAAAAGTTTTTTCATTGATACACGTCCCCCAGGGCAGATTTTTCCAAGTGGGCTCACATAGAGTTTAATGGGGTTTGTCACCTGGTTCTGAACATTTGCAATGTTTGAAAGTTCTCCTGCGAACCAAACAGGGGGTCAATCGGCCCATCTCTACCCACCACATTCCAGAGGACAATGGAGCACTGACTTCTAAACATGAACCTCAATTGCATCCTGATCTATCTAGATGGTGCAGTAGTGTTTTCTGACACATTTGAGGACTATCTTACACACTTGGATGGCTCAGTTGGCTCAGCTGCACAAGCATGGGCTGAAGCTAAAACCCAAGAAGGGCCGTCTATTCAAGCGAGAGATTGAGTTCCCAGGAAATGTCATCTCAGACAATGAATATTCCCCAGTCCAAAGACAGTAAAGTCCACACAGGAATAGAGATCCCCAGTGACTGTGGCGAAAGCCAGAGCTTTTCTTAATAATCCTGTAACGCCCAAAGGCTGGGTATTCTGTACCACAGAAAAATGTTCTCCATTGACTCATCAATGATCTAACAGATTGTATTGCCTGAGCCCTCTCTGTGGCAGAAAAAATCCACATGAAAGTTGGACACTGGGGTGTCCACACAATGTTCACCTGGTTCATGAGACAAGCCATGTGTGTGGGCCTGTTCTGGTTGGTTGAACAGGCCTGATGACACTCTGTGGTCTGTTCAGCATTGAAGGAACTGAGGCCTGGATTCCACTTCTGACTTGGGACAAGTCTGCCCCACGGGGAATACTGATCATCAATTTTCTTCCACTCAACATGTCAGAAGATGGATAACTTCATGTTCTAGTTAATAATAACCTATCAGGTTTGGGGTGGCAGTAACAACCCATGATCAGAGTGCCAAGACTGCTGCCAAGATGGTGTGCAATGATGTGGAAGCACGTTTGTGTTCCTAACCGCTGTCCATAGAAGATACCATTGAATGAGGTACCCTCTTTCTCTAAAGTGACATCTGCTAAGAATGGTGCCACTCATATTGGTGGGGTGGAGCCGGCATCGGCTATGTAAGCAGCACAGGGAGAGACAGCGATCTTGCCTTGATCCTGGGAGCAGTACACGGTGCAGCGGCTTCATAATTCGACGGTTCTAGGGGCCAGCATGGTTAAAATCGGCCCAGCAGCTGATCCACAGCCGGGTGATTGACTACTGAGGTTCATCTGGGGATCCCAAGATGGTGGTGGCGCCGGCCATGTGGACTGGGAGGCCTCAAGCTCACAAAACAGTGTGGATAGCATTGAAGGAGCTCCTTCCTCTCGGAGGGTGAGTCTCAGAGAGGCCATTTCAAGCCCTGTGGGAAATCGCTGGATCAGATGGTGGCCAGGGCGGAATGTTGTGAGAAGGAGGGGGAGGGGGAGTCTGAGCCTTCCCTCAAACAGATTATGGCTGGCATACAACTGTGTCAAACCACGTTGACAGACCATGTCAAGGGGCTAAAAGTGGATTTTTTTTTTCTGAAGCATGATATGAACAAAACGAAAGCGCGATAAACTGTTGCTGAACAGCGTATTAGCGCTGTGGAGGATGGTGTTAGACCTTTGGAGGTAGAGGTGGAGACTCAGGTCTCCCAGGAAGTCTTATCTAAACATTCTGCTAAGATGATGGATATGGAGGACCAACACCAGGCTGGTGGGCTTTCCAGAGGGCGCTGAGGGCAAATGTCCTGAAGATTTTCTGGAGCGTTGGCTCAAAGAAAATATGGAGGTGACCACATTTACTAAGCTATTCGCTATTGAGCAGGAGCATTGCATACTGGCCAGGGCACCACCATCTAGGGTGAAACCTTGGCCTATGATCGCACGGATCCTGCATTTTTGTGATAGAGAGAATATTTTGCGTGCTGCAAGAAATGGTCCTCAGTTGAAGTACAATGGCTATCGTTTTTCTATATTTCCTGATTTTTCTGTTGCAATGCAGAAGCAAAGAGCCAGTTTCCTGCCTGTGAAGAAGCGTCACCGAGATCTTCAGTTGATTTACAGCATGTTATATCCAGCGAAGCTGCGGGTGGTGGATCGGGGCAAGGCGGATTTCTTTACCACCCCTACTGAGGCTTCTAGATGGTTGGATGCCAGAGGCAGCCCGAGCAGTGGCAGTTCTCCTTGTCCTCTCTGAAGGTTAGTGTCTGCTACATTGTGCTGACCTTTTTCCTTCTCATTTTATTCTTTCCTTTTTCCTGTTTTTGGATGTCTCTGTGACACTGATGTTTGATTCACTGGGGTCAATTAATATGTGTCTGCTCTAGGGTATTTTATGTTACCTGGACTCTCAGAGGCTTGTTTCATATTTTTGACTTTTTTGTACATACTGTTTGACGAGTATTATCTCTCTCTCTCTCTCTAGCATTGCTTGATTATGTCTTGTTAACCTATCTTTCCTTTGTAGGCTGGACTATTGGACTATTCAGCATTTGGAGTAGTGACTCTATGTGGATCGGTGAGATCTCTTAGGAGCTCTCATCTCTGTTCCCTATGTACTGTTTTCTAGTTCTGGGTCTGAATGCTTTGGCAGGTTTGGGCAGGGTGGGTGTTCGTTTGTTATCTTTGTTATATTTTTTTGGTCCTTGGAGTGTGCATATTCTGTTTATTGTCATCTTCCTCAAATGTCCCAACTGCCCCTCTGGTGGTGAATCTCTCCATGGCTATAGGTCCCAGCGGATTCTGGAGCTCTGTGAGTGGTGATGCCTGCTCTGTTTATTGTCTCTATTCTAATCTATGGTGTATTAAATGGCGTTAAATCTTCGCTTGGTGTCCTGGAATGTCCGGGGCTTCAATTCTAAATTTAAGAGTTCTCTGGTGTTCGACTACCTCAAAAAGCATAAGCCACATATTTTGCTTCAGGAGACTCATTTGCAGGGTTCCAGAAATATTTATTTAAAAAGGGCTCATATAGCTGGGGTGTACCTGCCACGTTTTCCTCATATGTCAGAGGGGTATCTACCTTGATAACAAAGGCACTACCTATATCCATGCACACTGTTGAAACAGACCCCTATGGTCATTTTGTTATTGTAGTACTTAAAGCCTGGAATGTACTCCTAACAGTGATTAATATTTATGTGCCTCCTCCCTTCTCACTCACACACCTTGATGATATGCTTAAGGCGACCTTGGCAGTTGCAAGAAGAGTATGTTAGGATTGCATGTACAAATACTATAAAAAATGATTGGGTGGAGAATGGTTATACTGGATCTATGTTACTTCAATGAGTGGACTTGAAGGCTACTCTGAGAGGAGTGATCATTACAGAGGTACAGAGTTTTAAACGTCAGCTTGCCTCTACTCTGTCAGAGGGGAAATCACATGTCTCCATAGCAGAAGCTTCATATATCCGGGATCCTACATATGGTTTGTGGAAAGGCAGCAAGTAACTTGTGAGTACCACTCTGCTCTATCGGCTCATACTACTAAGAATATGATGCTCGATGCTGCCGTATTTTTTAATATGGGGTAGTGATGGGCCGAACACCCCCCCTGTTCGGTTTGCACCAGAACATCTCGAGCAGGGAAAAAGTTATAGCGAACATGCAAACTCTATTAAAGTCTATCTTCTTTCCGATTTTAGGTGCTGAAAGTGGTACCATTATTTTGCATGCAATTCTTAATAATTAAAATTTTTTTTTTACTGTGCGTTCTTCTTTATAACATCTCGGGTATGATAAAGTTTGAAACACAAAATCATAAATTATAATATAATAAATGACTATAAATAAGTTAAAGTATGTATGTATGTATATATATATATATATATATATATATATACATACTGTATGTATATATATATATATACGTATATATATATATATATATATATATATACATAAAAAGTACAGTAAAACTGCAGGAAATGGCACTGGGGGGCAATCTAATGTGAATTTATTTTATTTTGCAATGTATCAGTGTGTTTGGTGTGTTTTACTTTTGAATTTGTCGCCGGTTCCACCCCCCTGCGAGCGTCACGTCGCAGGAGATGGAAGCCGGGGCACAGAGAGCATCGGGAGGAAGATCCGCCGCTGCACACCCCCACATACATCGCTGGATCCCGGTGACAAGGTAAGTAACCCCTCTACCAGGATCCATCGATGCTTCTGGAGGTACCCCGAGTGTGGCTCAGGGTTACCGATTTTGGCACTGAAATCTAACCCAGAGCCACACTCGAGTCGGGAATACCGCTAGGAAGGTTAAATGCTTATATGCAAGTTATTGCCATAAAAAGTGTATGAGGACCTGGGTACTGCCCTGGGGGACATGTATCATTCCATTTTTTATTTTTTAAAACAATCGTTTTTACAGGAGCAGTGATTTTAAAAAAGCTTAAAACAATAAAAATGAAAAATTCCTTTAAATATCGTGCCTGGCGGGTTTCCTTATTGTGCCTGTAAAGTGGCGCATTTGTATGATGTATGCAGCCTGCTGCAGCAAAACTGACATTTCTAAAGGAAAAAATCAAATTTAAACTTGCTCACGGCTGTAATGTATTGTCGACTCCCGGCAATACAGATAAAAAAAAAATGATGAAAACGCCAAAATTGAAAATAAAAACTGCGTGGCGTCCCCCCCAAAATCCATAGACCCTTATCCGAGCAAGCAGCCTGGCTATCCAGGATGGGGGGGGTGAGCGAGCGCCCCCCTCCCCTCCTGAACCATACCAGGCCACCCAAAGCACCTTGTCCCCATGTTGATGGGGACAAGGGCCTCTTCCAGGCAACCCTGGGTTGTGGCTGTCAGGGTCTGCGGGTGAGGGACTTATCAGAATCTGGAAGTCCCCTTTAACAAGGAGGCCCCTAGATCTCGCCCCCCACTATGTGAATGGATATTGGGTACATCGTACCCCTACCCATTCACCAAAAAAGTACATTTTTGGCACGTCCTTTATTAAAAAATAAAAATAGTGTCCCTCGATGTAAATTCATCGTCAATTACATCGCCCGCCACACCCGAAAACTAGAAAAAAAAGACGCTCCCGCCTCTTCACATGCCTGAGCCATGACAGCTCTTTTATAGGAAAGGGGCTGGGACATCCAGTTACATCACCCGGTGGTACCGCCCCCTTCTGACGTCACGTGACATCAGTGACATCAAGTGACGCCATGAGCCATAATTGGCTAAAGGCAGCCTGTCTTTGGCCAATCGTGGCTCTGGCAGGACACTGTGCTGTGATTGGCCAAAGCATACAGGTCATGTGCATGCTTTGGCCAATCATCAGTAATTTATTCACTGCACCAGCACAATCCATTATGGGGTGCTCATTGGTGGGCAAACTTACCGTCGAGCGCCCCATTTGTTCATGTGTTCAGCAAACACACGAACAGCTGATGTTCGAGTCAAACTTACTTTCGACTCGAACATCAAGCCCATCCCTAATATGGGGATAAGAATGGTCGTTTGCTGGCCTATCTGCCAAGGTCTGAATATGTGCCCATTTATATTGCTACTATGCGTATAGTACAGGGGGTGGAAGTGGGTGCTTCCCATGATATGTTACAGGTTTTTGTCAAATACTATACTATAGGGACCTTTATGCATCCAGCGCCACTGTGAATAAGGCTGATCATTCTACTTACCTGTCAACAATTAATCTTCCGGAAATTGTCTGCTGCTGATCGGGAGTTGATGGATGGTGCTATTCGTTTGGAGGATATTGAAGGGGCTATAGGCTTCTTTTTTCCTCACAAATCCCCAGGGCTGGACGGCCTGCCCTCGGAGTGGTATGGGATTTATGGGGAGTTCCTGGCTCCCGTGTAAACTTCGGTGTTTATATTAGCAAGAAAGGAAGGCTGTATGATGCCTTCTATGAGGGAGGCCCTTGTGGTTTTGTTACCTAAGAATGGGAAGGATGTCAGGGAATGTGACTTTTATCACCCCATTTCCCTAATGAATGTAGATACAAATATTCTTCCTAAAGTCTTGGCATGTACAGTAGGTTACAATTAGTTATCTCAAAACTTATAAATGCTGATCAAATGGGCTTTAAGCTGGGTAGATGTGCCCAGATGAACATTAGGAGACTCTTTGTAAATTTACAGTCACTGCATGACAACTCCGGTGCAAGGGTAGTGGCCTCCTTGGATACCAAGAAGGCCTTCGACTCTGTGGAGTTGTCCTATCTATTTCTCCTATTGGAGCGCTATGGATTTAGGCCTAAGTTTGTGTCCTGGGTTAATTTACTCTACACTGATCCAGTGGCATGTATACGTGACAACGGGATCATCTTGAATCCCTTTCCTATATTTCGGGGAACTAGACAGGGGTGCCCCCTATCACCCCTTTTGTTCGCACTGGCAATCGAGCCACTGGCTGCGCAGTTACGGGAGGAGAGTTTGATATCTGGTTTGCGCTTGGGTGTGCTGGATGTCTATGACATGTTGTTGTATTTACAGGACCGAGCCCTTCTTTGTCGGTGGCCTTCGATCTGATTCAAAGGTTCCGAGATTTTTAGGGGTTTCGGATTATTTGGTCCAAATCATCTTTGTTTCCTATCGATATTGTCACAGGCGTCCCTGAGGATTGTCCTATCCCGCTCTCTACATAATTGCGATACCTAAGAGTTTGGGTCCAGTTACCAGTTTCTAGATTTTTGGATAATAATTTATCTCCGGTAGTGGCTGCTTTTAAGGAGAAGGTGCACAGGTGGTAGGCCCTTCTACTCACTCTCATGGGGCACATAAATGTATTTAAAATTATTTTTCTCCCTAAATTTCTGTATATCCTCCCCAATTGTCCCTGTCCACTCTAAAATTACCTGTAGCATTGGGGGGGACTGGCGATGCTGGATTTGTGAACTTATTATTTTGCTTCTCAACTAATCTATCTTCATTGGCGTTTGTTTCCTCAAATTCTGAATGCAGTGGAGGCGGAAGTAGTTACCACATATGAAGCCTTGCTTAATATGGTATATAGGAAGGGAATCCCAGGGAAGGAGGGGGAAAGGTATTATTTTACCAGGGAGGATTTTTCATTTGTGTGTCTGTATAATGGATGATGAGCCTTTGTATAAGGAATTAAGTATGTTCATCAATTATATTTAGAGGGGCAGTTTTGTTCCTTTGACCATCTATGTAGGGCCTTTGGGATTTCTAGAACCCAGCATTCTCAATATCTGCAGCTACGTCACGCTGTGATGGCTCAGTTTGGGGGGGGGGGGGGGTTGCCGCACAGTTAAAAAATTCAAAACTGAAAGCTGCTTTGTTGGATTTAGATTATGTTAAAATGATCTCTAGGTATTTTATGGTTCTGGATCCTGGAAATTCTGATCTGGTTGAGAGAGCAAGGACTTGTTGGTCTGCCATTGCACCAGAGCTGTCAGAGCAACAATGGAGTGCGGTGCTTTCCACATATTTACCCACAGTTATTGCCTCTACTAATAAGATGATTCAATTGAGATATTTACATCAAACTTATACTCATGCACATCTATTCCGCATGCATAAGAGGGATTCTGCGCTGTGTCATATATGCCACTTGGGAGAGGGCACCTTCTTTCATATGGTGTGGGAGTTTATAGCTGATTCTTTTGGCTTTCCGAATATATGTAATCATCTTTTAGGCCTGTTGGGAGTTTTTGACACCGAGGAGTTGGATGTGGCTACAAAAATATTCCTCCCACTCCTTTTCTTCTATGTTCATAAAACCTATTGCTAAAAGGTATATTTATGGGGAAACTTTACCTTTGTGGAAAAAAATGGTTAAATATGCGCTTCCGCTTTACTATTCTACAGATACTTTGGTGGATGAATCTTAGGGTTAGGTGCATAGAGGCTGCAGGTAGGGAGGGGTTGTGGAAGGACAGTCGGGTGGTGGGACTAGGGGTTTTACGCACTCTGAGGAACCAATGTTTTTTTTCTCTTTCTCTTCTTTTTGTTACAGTTTTTATTTCTGTAGGTATAATATGCCTCCGGACATCAGGTTGCATCTAAATGTTCTTTTGTATGTTAAAAAAAAAAAAAAAAAATGGTTACTAGATTGAGTGGGAATCGGTTGGTTACATAGTTACATAGTTACTATGGTTGGTTGGTTCATGTATGTCTACTGGGATAGGGACATTGTTGTGCAAATTATGTTCCAATTGTTGTATCCCAGTGGTCCTTTTTTTTTTGCATTCTTTTTATAGACCACATTTGGGCAATGTTTATTACGCTTTGTACCATCTGATGTCTAGTAACAATAAAAAATTTCTTGCAAAAAAAAAAAAAATGGAGCCACTCACGAGCCATTGTCATACACTACCCCATATCACCCACAAGACAATAGGGCATGCCTGTGATTCAATCACATCCTGCTACAAATACATGAAAAACAAAAGAAAAAGGGCCCCTGGCTAAATTATTCAGAAATACAACCATACAGAACAATTTCTCAACAAGCCACTTACCCTACCATGCTGTTTGGCCTGCTGTCTTAAATGTAAAAGTTTGTTAAAGAACAGTTATGGGTGGAGCAAGGACTTTCACCTTCAGTCTGATGTATAGGCTAACATTAGCATGGAAATGTGCAAACATTTTGGGAAGAAGACCCTGGAGTTCTCCTACAATACCCTTTACCAGGTCTACCAGTCTACGTTATTCAGAGAGAAGGAACCCAAGAAAAACTGTAACCCCACATCATGTATACTGTCCAAACCCATTGAAACCCACAGAGAGGTTTTTGAAGAACTTGTCCAAGTTTGTAACCCACAAACCTCTGACACCAAAGGTTCAATGGTGGCTTATCTCCACCATTATCTCAAAGATCTCCAGGAGAAGCAATGGATCCTGATCATATTACACAGCTCATTGGTCATATAAACTCAGTTCCATGCCCTTTGAACCAACAACTAACTCAGTTGGAGCCCTTTGACCCAACATCCACCGATGTGCCTGAAGACAGAGACATGTTTCCTCTTCTCTCGAGACTCAAATCTTGGGCGATTCCAAAGAGCAAACTTCAGGAGTCCCCCTGTACACTTTGTGCAGGATGAGTCTGAATGGTCTGCAAACTTGCCAAGGACAGAAACTTCAAATTGGATTGAGTGTAGCAGTGGGTCTTTTTACTTACAATGCTTGCACACAGGTGCAGGCACCTTTAACTCTCTTCTCATGACTCCATGGGCTCCTAGGCATTCTCGGTGAGGCCATACTTGATGATACATAGGGATCTGGGCAAGTGATTTGCAGCCAGGTAAGAGGCCCTCCAATGTCAGAATCGGTGTGTGAGCAGTCAGGCAAAAGCCTAATAGCACACAGCTTCTCCTGAAGGCCCAGTTACCGTTGAAAGCACATTCACAATTGCCATCAGAGTACTCTATGTACAATGGGCTCTCCATTCTACTGTATCTTTGGGCATTAGATCTGTGACGGTACTAACCGTCACTATGAGTGAAAGACAGATAAGTAATGGTTTGGATTGCTTAAAAATTTGTCAGCAAAATCCTTCATATAGAAATATGAAGATTTAATACCACCTTACACAGTGTATTTCATGATTGGCTGTGAGAGAGACACAAAGACTTTAATTCGCAGACTTCCCTATAATTGGTGTAGGGAATGTTTATTGTGATAAGGTTTTCCTGTCTGTTCCATTGTTACATGTTAATGACCTCACATTGTTCTGTCTCATTACACATAACAGTCCTTCTAATCAAGCTATCGGACCAATCCCTGCTGACTCATTTTCAAGTCCTCATTTGCATGGCTAAGGAGGACCTGAAGGAGGACTACATGTACTTTACAATTGACCAATAGGAAAATGGTTGTCAGGGGCGGGATGTTCCAAATTCTGTATAAAAGTGTGTTGTGTACTTCCAATAAAGGTCTTCCTGTTTGAACTTACATACAGCCTGCCTGGTGTTTGTTCTAATGGATTCCGAACGGCACATAGCTGTAGTTCGGATCCCGGAGCCTTGGATGAGCGAACCATCAGACGTTGCGATCTGCAAGCTAACTCACTAGTAGCAGAGGAGTGTCAGGAGAGCAGAAGCGAGCGAGCAAGGGTCTCGTTACAGGATCCTTCCAGCTGTTTATCTCTGTTACCAGAACTACCCTGGACTGCACTGAGAGGGATATTGCTTGTGATGGTAAATGCAAGTAGCTGTTTGTGTTTTCAACTGAAGTAATGTTTTCATTGATATTTCAAGGGCTTTATCAAGGACATTTTTAATTTTGTAGTAAGAACTGTTATATTAATGTATTTTGTTATTCCTTCCCTAAAGGCAACCCACTGCAATTCACTAAATGCTAGTTTAATATTATTGGGGAAGAAGTAATATTCTTGAAAAATACCATAAATTTCAGTGGGATTATGAAACAAACTTTCCTGGGGTTCGAAGGCAGAAACTCCCATTCACAAGAGTACATGAATTCATTTTACTGATCAACAAATAGTTAAATTTCCTATTACCTAGTTCCTGTTAATATTTCCACATCTTATCTCTCCACCTAAGATAATTTTGGTTAATGAATTGCTATAGTTGTTGCTTAAGGTTTGAAAGATCAATAAATATATCATGGGGCAATGTTTTCTAAAGCATCCCTATCTGATATCAGAGAGAAACTGTTTGGGTTTGTGTTGTCTGTGCTATCTTTAATTGAGATCTATGAGAAGAAAGTTTGCTCCACAACATAGACTTAAAGTGGACTTATGCTTTGCCCATGCAAAGTGCTAGATTCACTTAAATTTTACCCTTACCAGGTTCACAAACTCAGCTTTCTTTAATTCCCCTCACCACTGTGTTCAACCATCAGGAGTTAAGAGAAGATGCCATGTGACTTGGAGCTTAACCAGGACTTAGGCTCTCTCCTTGTGAGATAGTTCTTGGTGTCTGAGCAGCCAATAATCAAACACCAGTGCTGTCACATGAAAGGAAGGGAATTGAGTCACATGCTCCACCATTCCTAGCATGCCACTTCACTCCTGGCTGCTGAAAGGAGTTGTGGGAATGTAAAGGAATGAAAAGCATGTGAAACTCAAGAAGGTAGCAGTTAAAAGAATGTAATGCCTTTCCCTGCATGGAAAAACAGGGGATTATAATCTTGAATGTGAATATGAAAGATGTTGGCATACATTTGCTGTATGTAAGAAACCTAGGGCAACTCATTAGGCAAATTATCAATAAAATAATTATGTATGTCAGACCAAAAAAAAAAAACATCTCTGCAACACATACACAATTTAAATGTTTGTTTCCTTATATATTTATATATTGCAAGTACAGAAAAATACCAGTTGAACTGCCACAAATGTAGTGTGCTCCTAACTTTCTAATTGAGCTGACAACACATTGCCTGTGTTGGACTAAAATCCCAACCAGTGTTATTAGCCCTACCCAGTTCTTTTCTTGGACTACAGAATACCTCCCACATATTTAAAGGGGACAAGTAGAGGGAGGGGTGTTCTGTAGTCCAGGAAAATATACAAGGGAGTGTTGTCATCTCAACAGGTAGGGCCTTGCACTACATAAGCTCACCTAAAGGACATTGCACAGTCAGATTTTAACATGTGTAGCGAGGTTTAGGGTGTTTCACTTTAGGATTCACTTGTGAATATATCCCGCCTGTGATTAGCTGTGAATAGGCAGCTCCATTAAAATAAATAGGAGGTTTTCTGCTCTTGCAACTAACTGCACCCACTCCCATGTAATCACGTATGCAGAAATCACATGCATGGGCATCCGCAAGGTGGGGAGGGAGGGGCAAGGTAGGGAAAGTGCCTCTCCCTGGACATTTCCTGGACTGCTCTAAGAGGGGAATCTATGGGGACCCTGCTCTAAAGGGGGATCTATGGGGGACCTTAGCCTGACCTGGCCTGGCCAGCAATGCTCTAAAGGGGGATTTATGGAGACCCTGTTCTAAAGAGGATCTATGGGGGACCCTGGCCTGGCCTGCTCTAAAGAAGGATCTATGGGGACCTGACCTGCTCTAAAGGGGATCTATGGGGATATTGCCTGCTCTAAAGGGGATCTATTGGCATCTTGGCCTGCTCTAAAGGGGGTCATATTGGCTAAATATATATATGTTCTTTGCAGGGAGAGCCTGGAGTACCTGGTGGTGCAGTAAAACCTGGTAGCACTGGGAATATAGGTGAAAAGGTAAGACTAAAGAGAGATCTATAGGGACCCTGGCCTGCTCTAAAGGGGAATCTATGGGGGGCCCTGGCCTGGCCTGCTCTAACGGGGATCAATGGGGGCGAAAAGGGGCAGAGCATGGGTGACCTTAAAATGATGCCCCATCACTTTGGTTTCCAGTACACAGTAAAAAAAAAAAAACATGAGGCTTGCAGCAAAAGCTCTCCCTTTCTTTACCAGCTTGCAGAAGAGAGAACAATGTTTTCAAATGTAAAAGCCATATTGTATTTCTAACACACCGTGTTGTCTCTTTCTCTGTTTTCTTACTAACTATTACTTCTGAAAGTACTTGCTGCCCATTTCCTGCAAGGCTGTGCTCCATTCTTGTTGTTCACCTATATGAAATGTGCTTTACCACTAGCTCAACCACTTTACCACCGCTAAATTTCCAAATATAGGTTGGTAGAGAGAGCTGATAATAAATATAATGTGCAATAAATGTTTTGTGCAAAGCAATACAAAAACTTCCCAGCGCCCTCTTCAACTAGTCAGCACAAAAAGCCTATTTAAAATGTTTTTAACCTAAAACACTGAAGCAGTTGAAAAGGGGCTTTTAGCACTGACTAGCTGAGGAGTGTGCTGGAGAGTTTTTGTATTACTTTATATATTTCCCTGCCCAAGTGCACGTTCCTTTTAGTAGTTATAAATTCATCTAGTTGCTTGCCATTTTTGCTTTAATAAATCAATTTTTCTATAAGCCAATCAGGGTTAAACAGCCCTACTTTTACCATACAGCGATACATACAGGTTTTGACAGAACATCCTGTGTTTGTACCAAGTATAAAATAATATGTTCTTTCTGAAAAGAGTCAGACAATACCTTGCTACTTTATTGTATCTCTAGAGGTGAAAATACAAGACACTAAATAATGCTCTCTCTGGTCAGGGAACTTCAATCTGCAAACGTGAAGGTGTATTTAAAAAATTCAAAACAATTGAAGCAGTTGTGGACTTTGGGCATGCTTCATAGGCCTCAAAAAACGTAATCAAGGTACACAAAGCATACTTAGCACACCCTGTCCCCTCCTTCTTTTGACCCCTCCCCCCGTCATATTTGCAGGCTGTTCGTAGCTGTCAAAATGACAGGTGGCACTTGCTGTGTATTGCATTAACAATTTAAGCTGCTGCTGTTCAAAACAGAGCTCTTGATTATTTATTGTAAACACTGTTCAGTAGTGTGATTCAGAGATACAATGTAACCTTATTTTTAAATTGCAAATACTCAGTTCAATTCATCTTGAGAACAAAGGGGTGACCTTTAATCTGCATATGATGCCAATTAAAGAAACCTTTACAAGTAACCTTTATTTTTTATAAAATATTTTTCTATTTACTTTTCAACCCTTTGTTAATACTAATCATCTCTTAGTGAAGTAACTCCTTTTAACCTTAGCTAATATTTTTCTGATGTTTGTTTGTTTATTTCAATTTTTTAACCTTTTATATATCATTTTTCTATAATTTATCCCTTTGATTGCTATTTTTTTTTATTGTCACATTAAAAATATGTACAAAACTTTAAAAAAGCCTTTATCTTTATGTAAATAGTATTATAGTGCTTTTTACCAGAATGATAATATTAGTGTCATTGTAAATGGGAAAATTTATAGAATAAAATGTAAATTTTTCATCTACAAAATGACTTGTTTTTTTTAAAACAAACACAATAAAAGTAAAAAAGTGTGTTTTTTTTCACTTTTGCTATTTTTTTTTTGTCTACAGGCTAGAAGATGAATACATTTTTGCTAGACAACATTGCCAAAAGAAAACCCTGCCCATCTTAAAAAAAAAATAACGTACACTGCTCAACAAAAATTATAGGAGCACTTTTTAATCAGAGTATAGCATCAAGTTAGTTCAACTCCTGTGAAATTTACCTGGTCAGTTAAGTAGCAGAGGGGGTTGTTAATCAATTTTAGCTGCTGTGATGTTAATGAAATTAACAACAGGTGCACTAGATGGACAAAAATGAGACGACCTCCAAAGCAGGAATGGTTTGCTGTGTTTCCCAGCACAGTCTCAAGAGCATGGAGGAGATTCCAGGAGACAGGCAGTTACTCTAGGAGAGCTGGACAGGGCCGTAGAAGGTCCTTAACCCATCAGCAGGACTGGTATCTGCTCCTTTGTGCAAGAAGGAACAGGATGAGCAATGGCATAGCCCTACAAAATGACCTCCAGCAGGCCACTGGTGTGAATGTCTCTGACCAAACAATCAGAAACAGACTTCATGAGGGTGGCCTGAGGGTCCAACGTCCTCTGGTGGTCCCTGTGCTTATTGCCTGGCACCGTGGAGCTTGTTTGGTATTTTCTATTGAACACCAGAATTGGCAGGTCCGCAACTGGCACCCTGTGCTTTTCACAGATGAGCACATGTGACAGACGTGAAAGGGTCTGGAAAAGCCATGGAGAACGTTATGCTGCCTGTAACATTGTTCAGAATGACCGGTTTGGTGGTGGGTCAGTGATGGTCTGGGGAGGCATATCCATGAATGGATGCACAGACCTATACAGGCTAGACAATGGCACCCTGACTGCCTTTCGGTATTGGGATGACATTCTTGGACCCATTGTCAGATCCTACGCTGGTATAGTGGGTCCTGGGTTCCTCCTGGTGCACGAAAATGCCCCGCCTCATGTGACAAGAGTATGAAGCCAGTTCCTGGAGAATAAAGGAACATTGATATTGAACACATGATAACATTGAATGGCCCCCACGCTCTCTTGACCTAAATCCAATAGAACACCACTGGAACATTATGTTTCGGTCCATCCAACACCGCCAGGTTGCACCTCAGTCTGTTCAGGAGCTCAGTGAATCCCTGGTCCAGATCTGTCAGGGCATGCATTCAAACACGTGGGGGCCATACAAACTACTGAGTACCATTTTGAGTTGCTGCAATGAAATTTTAGCAAAATGGATTAGTCTGCCGCATTGTTTTTTTACTTTGATTTTTGGGGTGTCTTTGAATTTAGCCCTCTTTAGGTTGATAATTTTCATTTCCATCAAACGATGTGGCATAATTTCCTTCCTAACACATTACCCAGTCCATATAAGATTAGATATCCAGCATGATATTTTTCCCTATTGAGATCTGATGTGTTTTCAAAGTGTTCCTTTAATTTTTTTGAGCAGTGTACTACATTGCTATCCTTAGTAGCCCGATAGCAGAAATATTAAAATTGTTCTGTTCCATGAAGGGTATATAGGTGAATGTGCTGAACTAGTTATGGACAGTAAAACAGAGTACAGAAATAAGCCAAAGGAAGCTCTGGGGCAAAAGGATTATGGGTTACCATTCGACAGCAATTAATACAAAGCACTAATTCAGTCTAGGTCTTCAACTGAATTTGATACAGTAAATCCTTATTGATCTGATTATGTCATAAAATAGTTTTTTGTGTTCTCAAAATGGAGGTGCAAAGCATTTGAGGTTGATTCTTCAATAAGTTTCAGTTGGTAATGTGGGTTTTTAAATCTGAAAATGAGACAGCTCAGTTTCTCTAGCTGTAAGTAAAGCTGGCCATAGATGATTTGAAATTTCGCTGATTCAGCAGGGACTGCCTGAATTTCGATCCATCTAGGGCTGTTCCCATTCGTGAGAAGTCAATCTAGGCTTGTTGGAAAATTTTTGTTCCATCAGAATATCACAGTGGGGAGCATTCTCGCTTGAGTGGATGGGGGAATCCGTTCAGTTTTTTTTTTCCAATCTGCTGGCAGATTAAAAAACTGACCCATGTATGCCCATCTTAAGTGATACTTAGCTGCTGACAAGCGAGATTGAGTCTCTTATGGAAGTTTAGGTTAGATCATTGGTCATTTTTTTCCAGTTTTCCAACACAAGTTTACTTTTATTTTAGTAATACAAATTTTCAAAACATAAATGTAACTAAAAATGGTATCAAACTCAAAAACAAAAATGTATAATATTGCAGTTTACCAATCATTAGATGTGGTGGTTGCATTCATTTTCTTTTTTTTTTTGTAGGATTTCTTTCCCTCTGTTTTCACCTGGGAATCTGACCAGTGACGCAACTCCTGTATTCAATGCATCCACTCTGGATGAATGAGCACAGGGGGCAGATTAGGACAGCAGCATTGTCAATCTGGGGGTAGGGGGAGTGTTAGATTTACTAGCAGATTTAATTACACTAACAAATTGAAGCCAAACTCCAGCTAAAAGCAGTACAGCAAACAATTTTCTTTTCATTTTGTTATAAAGCTTTTACATAAGAAAACAAAATAAATGTAAGCATCCCTGTTTGCTCTTGGGTTTAATACATTTTTAAGGGGTCGCCATATGTTCTTTGCTGAGCAAAATTTTAAACTTTAGAATTTAATACATTTTTAGCATCTTTGAAACTTCTTTCCCGCTTTTATTTTATATTATTTTTCTTCATTTTTTTAGGTAATGCAAGCTACTATTACTTGGCTTCTGATAACTGCATTCTGCAGCTACAATCAATCAAATGGCAGCAATCATCCTCCCTATTCACTGTTATTATTTGACTTCATCACTCTCTGGCATTTCAGCCCACGAACGTGTTTGTACACAGCCCAGTTAAAATTGGAAAATAGTCTGCGTATAAGACTATACAATACATCACGGTCACAGAGTCTAAGAGGAGCAAGGAGCATTTACGCATTGATTCAGTGCATTTTTCTTTTTCTTTTTGGTCCTTTTTTGATTCCTTAAATGATCTGTCTAATAATCTACTACAAATGCCTATGAAATCATATTTGATCATGGAGACATTTACTGTAGCAATTGCCAAGTGTAAACTGACATTATTTCTAAGAGTAAGACTGACATTGGCTAGTGCAAAAACTTTACAAGTTTTATTCATTCACTGTAAAATTTGCTAATCTCAGTAAGTGCCAGTGACAGGTAGCCTACATCATGCAAAAACGGAATTATTGTAATATCTTTTTTTTTTTTTTCCATTTTTTTTTTCCATCGTAAGATCTAAACCATTAGCAGCTATAGTAACACATTGCAAATGTTCAAGTATTCTAATTTATTTTATAAATTGCCAATCATATATTACATTTGCTTCTCTGCATGTTAAAATATTTCACAATCCATAGTACCGCGCTTGTACAGCCTATGGCCCACAAAACAACTGATCATTCAATATTACAATTAGTTGGAGACAAAAAAAAAAAATGGATTTTTGTAAGATCTTACCGTAAAATCCTTTTCTCTTAAGCTCATTGACAGACGTAGTCTTCTTGATTCTCAAGAGCTGGGTTATGTTGTCTCCGCAGGAGTAGGACTAGGCAGAAAGACAAAACGTTCTGGCTCCACCTTAGGGGCAGTCCCTGAGGGTATATCCTCCCTCTCTCTGCTACAGGGAATCAGTTCTGTTCTAAAGCAGTAACAGAGAATTTAACCCAACCCAACTCAATGATAGAGGGGCGGGTACTACGTCTGTCAATGAGCTTAAGAGAAAAGGATTTTACGGTAAGATCTTACAAAAATCCATTTTTCTCTATCGCTCATTGACAGACGTAGTCTTCTTGATTCTCAAGAGCTGGGACATCCAGAAGCAGTGCCACAAATGAGGGGTGGGATTGACAAATCGAATCCAATCTAGAAGGCCCAACCGGTGCCAAACTAGAAGTTTTAAAGGCTCATTATAAACAAAGAATGAGACTAAAGAAAAAAATTTCCAACGGAAAAAAACCCTCGAGGTAGACCACTGGTCTCCTCAAATTGCGGCCTGCAAAACCTTGCGGCCAAACGAGGCATCAGACGATGCCATTACATCAACTTTATAATGTTTTGTAAAGGTATGCACCGACGACCAGGTAGCCGCCTTGCACACCTGGACCACTGACGCCTGATGGCGAAAGGCCCATGACGCACTAAGCGCCCGAGTGGAGTGCGCCTTAACAGGGAACGGGGGCTCCCGACCCTTAATAGAATAAGCCTGTACTACCGTCTGTCTGATCCATCTAGAAATGGTCGCGGCAGATGCAGGCAACCCCTTTTTGGGTCCATCTGGGATCACAAAAAGTGAATCCGTCTTGCGAAACGAGTCTGTCGTTTTCAAGTATACCCTGATCGCCCGGACCACATCCAAGGAGTGTAAAGCAAACTCCCGAGGATGACTGGGCTTAGGACACAGGGAAGGTAACACAATTTCTTCATTCAGATGAAATTATGAAACCACTTTTGGTAGGAAGGATGGATTCGGACGAAGAACCACCTTATCTCTATGAACCACCAGATATGGTGAACGACAAGATAATGCGGCCAGTTCTGACACCCTGCGTGCAGAAGTAATAGCCACCAAGAAGGCCACCTTCTGGGACAACGTAGGTAGAGGAATCTCCCTAATATCTTCAAAGGGAGGTTTCTGAAGAACCGACAACACTAAATTAAGATCCCAGGGGGGTAACGGCGCGTGCACTGGCGGAGCCAGATGTCGCACCCCCTGGATGAAATTCCGCACCAAGGAATGAGTAGCCAAAGGCTTCTGAAAGAAGATAGCTAATGCTGAGACCTGACCCTTGATAGTACTCAAGGCCAGTTTCTGCTCAACCCCTTGTTGCAGAAAAGCTAATATTCGACTAATCGAATAAGACCGAGGAAGGAACCCCAAAGGTTCACACCATGCAATGTAGGACTTCCATGTGCGATGATAAATCTTTCTGGAAGTCGCTTTCCTTGCTTCAACTAGAGTAGGAATAACTGAAGCTGACAATCCCTTGTCCTTCAACACCTGGGTCTCAATAGCCAGGCCGTTAAAGCCAGCGATCGTAAAGCAGGATGGAAGATCGGCCCCTGAGACAGTAGGTCCTCCCTGAGAGGAAGTCTCCACGGGACGTCCGCCACCAGTCTGACCACGTCGGCGTACCAAGCTCGACGAGGCCAGTCCGGAGCTACCAGAATTACTGGAATTCCTTCCTCCTCTATCCTGCGAAGAAGTCTTGGCAGTAACGCGAGAGGAGGGAAGGCATACATTAGCTGGTATTGCCCCCACGGGGCGATCAGTGCGTCTGCGGTTTCTGCTAGAGGATCGCGGGAGCGAGCCACGAATCTCTGAACTTTCCTGTTGAATCGTGATGCCAACAGATCCACATCCGGGGTGCCCCACCGTAGGCACAACTGGTGGAAAACTTCTGGATGGAGGGACCATTCCCCCTGATCCAGAGTCTGACGGCTGAGATAATCTGCCTGCCAATTCTCCACCCCCGGAATGAACACCGCAGAGATTGCTGGAACAAATCGTTCCGCCCAGCGAAGAATGCAAGCCACTACTTTGGCCGCTCGGACACTCTTGGTGCCCCCCTGGTGATTGACATAAGCCACGGCCGTGGCATTGTCCGACTGGATCCGAACCGGGCTGCCCTGGAGCTGCTCGGTCCAGTGAATCAGACAAAGTCTGATCGCTCTCAGTTCCAATACATTTATCGATAACCTAGATTCTTCCGGGGACCAAAGTCCCTGGACAGATAACTGACCGAGAATTCCTCCCCATCCGGATAGACTGGCATCCGTGGTCACTGTCGTCCAATATATTGGCAGAAATGACCTTCCCTGGCTGAGCATCGGAGACCGAAGCCACCAGACCAGAGACTGGTCTGTTTGCTCAATCGGATCTGATTGTCCAGGGATTCTGGATTCCGATTCCATCTGAGAAGAATCTCTTGCTGAAGAATTCGGGTATGGGACTGGGCAAATGGGACTGCTTCGAAGGAAGCCACCATCAACCCCAGAACCCTCATGCAAGTTCGAAGAGAAGACCAGCTGTTGGATAGTAACAACTGGACTGCTGATTGAATCTTTCGGAGTTTCCCTACCGGAAGAAAAACTCTTGTCCTGACTGTGTCTAGAATTAGACCCAGATATTCGAGTCTCTGGGTGGGAACCAGAAATGACTTTTGCTGGTTCACCAGCCACCCGAATTCCTGTAAAGAAATCATAGTAATTTCTATGTTTTGTAGCAAGGTCTGAGGAGACTCTGCATGAAGCAGAAGATCGTCTAGGTAACCAAGGATCGATATGCCTCTTTGGCGCAGAAGTGCCAACATTGGGGCCAACACCTTCGTGAAGACCCGCGGAGCCGTGGCGAGACCGAAAGGTAACGCCACAAACTGATAGTGGTTCTCTTCTACGGAAAAGCGTAGAAACCGCTGATGTCCTGCGAAAATGGGAATGTGAAGATATGCGTCCTTGATGTCTATGGACGCTAGGACATCCCCTGGATGCAGGAAGGCTGCTACTGTGCGAATGGACTCCATTCTGAATCTTCTTATGTTGACAAAAGAATTGAGTGCTCTTAAGTCCAGAATTGGACGCACTTTGCCCTCTTTCCTGGGTATTGTAAATAGGTTTGAATAAAACCCTTGAAACCGTTCTGTCCAAGGAACGTGGACTACCACTCCTTGTTGTAGTAAATCTGTGACTGCTCTCCGCAGATCTTCTAAACGATCCGGGGATAGTCGGATATAGGAAGGGAAGAATCGCGCCGGTGGGAGAGATCGAAACTCGATCTTGTACCCTGACCTTATGACTTCGCAAACCCATTTGTCCGGGATTCTGGAAAGCCATGGATCCGGGAACCGGCGAAGACGTCCCCCCACCCCAGTTATGGGTGGGGGCGCACCTTCAGGCTTTGGACGGTTTATCTTCAGGTCTGGAGGGGGCGGGCTTTTGCTTGCCCGACCAACGACCCCTGACGCCTCCTGCAGGAGCTTTGGAGGACTTAGTTTTTTCACCCGTGGGACGAAAAAACCTCTTGTGAGCAGAAAAAGAAGGCCCTCGTCTTTGACGAGTTCCTTTACCTTTAAAATTTTGCGGTAAAAAGGTGCTCTTTCCACCCGTGAGATCCTTAATGATCTCATCTAAGTTGGCTCCAAATAGACGCTCTCCTAAAAAGGGGATATTAGCCAATGCTTTTTTGGAACCTTGGTCGGCTAACCAACCTTTTAGCCACAGTGTACGCCTGAGAACCACTGCTGAAACTGATGCTCGCGCCAATAATGGAGTGGCGTCTAACGCCGCATCACACACAGACTGTAACCCCTGTATCATTTGTTCCAACAAATCTGATACCGCCTGAGGGACCTCTTCTAAGTCCCGGCGTAACCACTTGGTCCATTCAGTTACAGCCTGCGAAACCAGACCAATAGCTATTATAGGTCTGAAAGCTGATCCAATCAAGGAAAACATGGTGCGAGACATAGCTTCTATCTTGCGATCCACTGGATCTTTAAAAGACGGAGCGTCTTCTAGAGGAATAACCGTGGCTTTATTCAATCTAGCAATTGGTGAATCCACCACAGGTGGTTCTGTCCATTTCTTAATGAGGGTTTCCTCAAACGGATAACGCCTGTCAATGCGTTTAGAAATAGTAAAAGTGCGTTTTGGCAGACGCCATTCTTCTTCGATTGGATTGCCAAAACATTTGGGCAATGGAAAAACCTTCGCCACTTTGATGCGTTTTTTAGTCCCAAAAGGGATTTCAGTTTCAGCTATTTCCGATGGAATACCCTGTAACCTTAAGGTTTCTTGAACAGATACAATGAGTGCGTTTACCAACGCTTCCTCTCGGGCTATGGCGGATGCCGAAACATCCTCCTCGCTGTCTGAAGAGACAGGACCCGAGACACCAATCCCAGATGAAGTACCTGCAACTGCAGAAATAGGCTCAGAGTCTAAATCCGAGGTTTCAGATAATAAGGGGTTAGGCGGGGGTCGCTTTCTTGCGCCCTGTCCCTGACAAGCCACTTCCACCCGGGACACAAAAGTTTCCATAATAGCTGACAATGATTCAATTGTCAGTGGGGTGCTGGAGGATCCTGCAGACCCCTCGAGGGGATCCGGAGGAGATACATGAGTGGCAGGGTTCATGTTAATTCAGGACACCTTTGCCAGCAAAACAAAAAAACTTTTTTTTTTTTTTTTTTTTGTGTGTCTCCCCCTAGCGCAATAGCGCCCCTCAGAGTACCTGCTTCTCGATCCCACAGAGAGAGAGAGGGACCCCCAAGGCTCACCAACCGATGCAGTGAAGTTTCCAACCAACTGCAGTCAGCGTCTGTCTTTTACAGACTGGAAGGAGCTGTTGCTTTTTCCCGGGTAGAAGGACGTGGCTCCGCCCCCTGTGTATGCCTTCCGGCGTTCCCAGCTCTCCACGAGGTAGCTGGGCTCACGAAACATGGCCGCCCCCATAGAAGAGACATAAGACTCCAAAAACATGGCGGCCGGCGTGACCTGAGGACATACATGCACTTGGTCTATGGCAAAATGGCGGCGGACCGCCGAAATTGTTTTCCCAGCACATCCACCTGCATCTCTGCTAAGAGGCGATATATGGATCTACAGGAGATACACTACAAATAAGGTAGGATTATACCTCCTATGTCTGCTGTAATGTTACAGTCTGCTGGGTAGAGTGTTAGCTCTCAAACCAAGTCCACTTCTCACAAACACATGCTGTATTACAAGGGGGACTTGTAAGTATCAGATATATACTGACCATATATGGAGGGGCCCATAATTCATACTGCCTCATAACGAGGAAAGAAAAAAAGGGAACGTTTACTCACCATACCGAACCGACAGGCACCCTCTCTTCACAATATCCTCTCCACCGGGGTGGGGGTTTGTGGACCACTCCGGACGCCTCGACTCTCTGGTTCCTGGCGTCCAAGCGAGACTTTTAACTCGCAAGGTCAGTCCCTCCACTGGGACTCCGTCGCGGCCGACCCAGCGCGGAGCTCTGGTCTGCACGCGCTCGTAGGCAGAAACCGGGGTGACCACTGGATCTCAACATCCAGCCCGTCGCCCGGCCCCGCATACTTACTTGAATGTGTCGCGGCCGACCAAGCGCAATGCCATGGTCTGCGCGCGCTCGTAGGCCGGCTGGGGTGACCACAAGTGTCGCCCAGTCCGGCATTTTTGCTTGAAGATCTCACAGGAAAAACACTGGAGAAAAACTACCTAAAAAATGTCTTTTTCTTAAAGAAAAAAGTCTTGCCAGGACCAAAAGATCCCAGCAAGGAACTTAGGTCCTTACTCCTGAATAGACAGAAAAAAACTGATTCCCTGTAGCAGAGAGAGGGAGGATATACCCTCAGGGACTGCCCCTAAGGTGGAGCCAGAACGTTTTGTCTTTCTGCCTAGTCCTACTCCTGCGGAGACAACATAACCCAGCTCTTGAGAATCAAGAAGACTACGTCTGTCAATGAGCGATAGAGAAAAAAAAATTAACCTATCAATTGTACTTAAAAAGGATCTTGCATCCCCCCCTCAAAAAAAAAACAAAAAAAAACCCCACAGCTTAAAAGGAATTATACATAATATAATCCCTGGCTTCTCCCTGCAGATTAAGTTGATGTCATGCTCCTTTTGATAAGATCACAGGGAATGCTGAATATTCCCGGTCTCACAAAAAAAATGCTCTTGCATTGTATATGCTTGCATGATTTTGGATATTCAGTATTCCCTGGCATCTCACTGAAAGTGCTGTAATGTCACCACCTGCAGTGCAGAAACCTGGGATAAGGTAAGTATAGTTTATATCCTTTTTCCCCACAGTTTATTTACTTTTATGCAGCAGTTTATCTTTGGATAGGGTTCCTTGCCTGTTAGTGCAAGATTCATTTTCATTAAAAAAAGTTCTCATGGAAAGGCATTTTTTCATCTAGATCATGGGTGTCTAAACTTTTCAAATAAAAGCCCAGTTTACTGTCCTTCGGACTTCAGGGGGGCCAAACTGTGGCCAGTTGGAGTAGAAAATGCCCCAGCATCAATGGGAGTAAACAATGCCCCATCATGGTTTTACTGGGAGGTATAGTGTCTCATTATTGGCATGAGTGTGAGAAATAGTGCCCCATCACTGTAATTAGTGGAAGGAATAGTGCCCCATCATTGGTGTCAGTGGGAGGAATAGTGCCCCATCACTGTAATAAGTGGAAGGAATAGTGCCCCATCATTGGTGTCAGTGGGAGGAATAGTGACCCATCATTGGTATTAGTGGAAGGAATAGTGCCCCATCATTGGTATCAGTGAAAGGAACAGTGCCCCATCATTGGTATTAGTGGAAGGAATAGTGCCCCATCATTGGTATCAGTGGAAGGAACAGTGCCCCATCATTGGTGTCAGTGGAAGGAATAGTTCCCCATCACTGGTATTAGTGGAAGGAATAATGCCCCATCATTGATATCAGTGGAAGGAATAGTGCCCCATCATTGGTGTCAGTGAGAGGAATAGTGCCCCATCATTGGTATTAGTGGGAGGAATAGGGCCCCAATATTGGTATCAGTAGAAGGAATAGTGTCCCATCATTAGTATCAGTGGGAGGAATAGTGCCCCATCATTGGTATCAGTGGGAGCAATAGTGCCCCATTATTGGTATCAGTGGGAGCAATAGTGCCCCATCATTGGTATCAGTGTGAGGAATAGTGCCCATCTTTGGTATTAGTGGAAGGAATAGTGCCCCAATTCAATTTTTTATTATTTTGCACTATTTGCAGTTTGCATGCACTTTACTATTTGGCTTATTTGCACAGTGATATTGTTGCTAGGCACAAAGTCGGCTGTATATTTTAATATACCTTCAATAGTGCGTTATTATTGGTATGAGTGTGAGGAATAATGTCCCATCAATGATGTCAGTGGGAGGAATAGTGCCCCATCATTGGCATCAGTGGAAGGAATAGTGCCCCATCATTGGTATCAGTGGAAGGAATAGTGCCCCATCATTGGTGTCAGTGAGAGGAATAGTGCCCCATCATTGGTGTCAGTGAGAGGAATAGTGCCCCATCATTGGTATCAGTGGGAGGAATAGTGTGTTATTATTGGTATGAGTGTGAGGAATAATGTCCCATCAATGATGTCAGTGGGAGGAATAGTGCCCAATCATTGGCATCAGTGGAAGGAATAGGGCCCCATCATTGGTGTCAGTTGTAGGAATAGTTCCCCATGCTAGATGTCAATGGGAGGAATAGTGTCTCGTTATTGGTATGAGTGTGAGGAATAATGTCCCTTTAATGATGTCAGTGGGAGGAATAGTGCTCCATCATTGGTGTCAGTGGAAGAAATAGTGCTCCATCATCAAAGTGTCCCGAGGACCAGATAAGGGCAAGCAAAGGGCCACATTTTGGAGACCACTGGTCTAGATAAAGAATCCAGTCAAATTTAACCACACTTTTTTTTTTCATTTGCTGTGTATAAACCAAGCAAACCTATGCCCAACCATTTTTTGTTGCATGTATGGCCATCATAAGCCTTACATATACTAATCTTCTTTTGGTGTATGAAACCCTGAACATTTGATAAACTGGGTAGACCAGTCTTTCTGCTATTCTGCCATATCAGATTGGCTTACCTATGCTATCCTTGTAAAATGAATGTTGACTATAAGTTAAGTGTTATGTTTTATGGCTCTAAAGTTGTACATGAGCATTACTTCTCTATACTATTTTGAGCCGAAATGAACTTTTGCGAACATTTTAACTGACTGTTCAGAAATCATGCTGATTGGAAGCACTTATGTACAAATTCAGCTGTGTTCTGGATAGAACCTAGGTTTTTGGAGTAAAACAAAGTGGGATATTTTTCACATTTGGTGGCTACTTCATTGAATGAACGCAGTACATACCCCCTTTCATCATCCCCACTTCATAGCATTTTCGCAGTCGGCAGGCTTGACAGCTCTTTCTCCTGTTTTTGTCGATGGTACACTGATTGGTTGCGGGACACATGTAGTCATTATGACCTGTAAAGAAAATAAGGATCTTTGTAAAAATCAGCTGGAAGAGAATTGAAGTGCATTAATGACCCTGATAACCTTTTGTCCTGGAGAGGGTTTGATAGTGAAAGCTTTTATTCTAAACATTCAATTAAACATAGAAAAGTAAAACAACCAGTGGTAATAAAGTCTTGACAAAAAGGTTAACATTTCTACACTAAGAACTATAAACCAAAATAAAATTATTATTAATTTTTTTTTGTAAGAATACAAACAGTAATACAATTTACCATATAGACTGTAAAGAAAAAGATGGCCTTTTTGAAAATCAGCTGGGGAAGAAATGAAATGTTTTTATGACCTCGATAACCTTGAAAAAAGTTTGGTATCAGATGTTTTTCTAAGCATTGACTTCACACAGATATGTTTTACTTTTATCAGATTCAATGCTGTCAGGCATTATTTTAAAAAAAAAGAAAAAGCTTTGAAAAGAAAAAGTTTGTAACCCAAGTTGCCTTCCTTTCTTTATCTTTTCCTCAAGGACAACAATTAGACAATTCTGGTTTGTTGATGTCTTACCATTAACTTTATAGTGTTTTTATATACTGTAGTTTCTTCATGTATTAAAGCAGAAATACGCTAAAAAAAAAAAACAATGCTGACAGGTAGGATTTTAATGACAGAAGAAACACTATCAATAAACTGATCAGTGGCTGTAGCTCAATAAACTGATCAGTGGCTGTAGCTGATTGGCTGCAGCCGCTGATTGATACAAGTTTTCCAGGTATGTCCATTTAACAGAAGTTGATATAATGATCAACAGGGAGCACCACACACAGAATCAAATGCACCCAGTCCCTGCTGAACCAACCGAATTCCAATCTATCTATGCCCAGCTTAAAGCTTGTTACCGCAACACTTCATATTCCTGACATGTGGCTGCTGTACCATATACTTGTAGGTGAAAGTATCCAGTTCTCTTTGTATTGCTTCTTTTGTGTGAAATCGTTTGTGTTCCTGCTAGTCCCCTTGATTTCCTATTAAAAACTGACCACATTAGGCAGGAGAGCACACTGTGGTCAGTTCTCTAGCTATGCTGGGAACTCATTGTACCCTCCTCCAATGATCATACTTGTCCTGACAAGCCCCTTCTGCACAGCCATTCACTGGGCATCTCAGTGTGCTGCTGCCCAGTGTGTGTGCCCCCCCCCCCCCCCCCAAGCTGTTATGTATCTGAGAACAGAGGGAATGTGCTCACTTATAAAAAAAGAAGGGGAAAAAAGGTATTTATAATGTTTTTTTTTTTTTATCTATACAAACATATTTTGCCTTTCATCTCTATTTTGAACTGAATGAGTTGTTTAACAAAGTGATCATTTACAATCACTTTAAGTTTCCCAGCCCTCCCCATTATTAAAATCAAGCAAGGTTACAGCTACCCCTCACAGATATTTTGCCTAAAATATTGGAAGGAACATCATCTGCATATTTGTGGGCTACAAATCAAAACCACTGTGGTAGAAAAATGTATAGGTTCCCACTGGCTGTGTTGCTCATGGTAATGAATATCAATTATGGAACTTATCATTACCACGCATAGGGTATGTCCAATACCAAGGAAAAAAAACTTCTTAATGTGTATTTCCACTTTTGCAGTCAAATTTGAGAAACCCCCACTATATGTTTATTATGTATTATAAATTACACAGCATAACTAAAAATATTTTTTAATCTTTCTTACCTTTCTAGTTGTTTCTCTGGTGCAGGGTTAGACATAGGACTGCAAGTTATTCTAAATAGTTTCAAATTAGAGGGACAAGCTGAGAAAAGTGCATGAAAACACAATGTACCAATCTAGCCTTGAAATATTTACCCTTTGCTAAGGGTACTACTTACTTGAAATGACTTAATTTATTTTCCCTGAAAGCCAAGGCCATGTAAAATAAAATGGTGGCAGAAAAAATGTTCTATGTTGCGTGATATTTGCATAACTGTGTTTCAAATGTACAAACCTGATTCCCAAAACGTTGGGACACTGTACAAATTGTGAGTAAAAAAGGACTAATTTACAAATCTCATAAACGTATATTTTATTCACAATATAATATAGATAACATATCAAATGTTGAAAGTGAGACATTTTAACCACTTTACCTCCGCTCACATGGAGGCTACTGCGGCAAAGTGCCGCGATCCCGTCCAGCGACGTAGACCTACGTCGCTGGACTCCGCCCCTTGTGGGCGGCGCTCACGAGCCGCCGAAGGCTCGCTCCCGCTGTGTTCATTCACAGCGGGAGTCGGGCCAGAGGAGGAGCAGCGGCGATTGAGTCTGGAGATCTGCCCGCTGTGTGTAAACACAGCAGGCAGATCTCCATAGTGACAGGGACTGACAGATCGGAGTGTTCAGCATAGCTGGACATCCGATCTGTCCTTCTGTCACACAGTCACCCCCCCCCCCACACGTCAGTAAGCACCAGGCATACATTAACCCCTCCCTCTCCAATAAAATTAACCCCTTCCCTGCCAGTGTCATTTTTACAGTAACAGTGCATATATATAGCACTGATTACTGTAGAAATGTCACTGGTACCCCCAAAAGTGTCAAAAATGTCAGTCAAGGGTCCGATCTGTCCGCCGCAATGTTGCAGTCCCGCAAAAAAATCGCAGATCACCGCCATTACGCGTTAAAAAAAACCACTACAAATGACAGAAATCTTTACCTTAGTTAGTAAACGCAATAACTTTTGCGCAAACCAATCAAAATACGCTTATTGCAATTTTTTTTACTAAACATAGGTAGCAGAAAACAAATTGGCCAAAAATTCAAAAAAAATTTGATTTTTACATTTTTTTGGGGGGGAATTTCATATAAAAAAATGTGAAAAATATTGTTATTTTTTCAAAATAAACGCTCTTTTTTTGTTTATAGCGCAAAAAGTAAAAATCGCACAGATGATCAAATACCACCAAAAGAAAGCTCTGTTTGTGGGAAAAAAAGGACGTAAATTTCGTTTGGGTACGGCATCGCACGACCGCGCAATTGTCAGTTAAAGTCGCACAGCGCCGAATCGCAAAAAGTGGCCTGGACGGAAGACAGCAAAATCCTCCGGTGGTAAAGTGGTTAAAATGTCATGCCAAATATTGGCTTATTTTGGATTTCATGAGAGCTACACATTCCAAAAAAGTTGGGACAAGTAGCAATTAAAAGCTAGAAAAGTTAAATGTACATATAACGAACAGCTGGAGGACCAATTTGCAACTTATTAGGTCAATGGGCAACATGACTAAGTATGAAAAGAGCCTCTCAGAGTGGCAGTGTCTCTCAGAAGCCAAGATGGACAGAGGATCACCAATTCCCCCAATGCTGCAGGGAAAAATAGTGGAGCAATATCAGAAAGTAGTTTCTCAGAGAAAAATTGCAAAGAATTTGAAGTTATCATCATCTACAGTGCATAATATCATCCAAAGATTCAGAGAATCTGGAACAATCTCTGTCTGTAAGGGTCAAGGCCAGAAAACCATACTGGATGCCCGTGATCTTCGGGCCCTTAAACGCCACTGCATCACATACAGGAATGCTACTGCAATGGAAATCACAATATGGGCTCAGGAATACTTCCAAAAAACATTGTTGGTGAACAAAATCCACCGTGCCATTCGCCGTTGCTGGCTAAAACTCTATAGGCCAAAAAAGAATCCATATCTAAACAAGATCCAGAAGTGCACTCTGGGCCAGGGCTCATTTAAAATGGACTGTGGCAAAGTGGAAAACTGTTCTGTGGTCAGACGAATCAAAATTTGAAGTTCTTTTTTAGAAAACTGGGACGCCATGTTATCCGGACTAAAGAGGACATGGACAACCCAAGTTGTTATCAGCGCTCAGTTCAGAATCCTGCATCTCTGATGGTATGGGGTTGCATGAGTGCATGTGGCATGGGCAGCTTACACATCTGGAAAGGCACCATCAATGCTGAAAGGTATATCCAAGTTCTAGAACAACATATGCTCCCATCCAGCGTCGTCTCTTCCAGGGAAGACCTTGCATTTTCCAACATGACAATGCCAGACCACATACTGCATCAATTACAACATCAAGGCTGTGTAGAAGAATGATCCAGGTACTGAAATGGCCAGCCTGCAGTTCAGATTTTTTACCCATAGAAAACATTTGGTGCATCATAAAGAGGAAGATGCGACAAAGAAGACCAAAGAAAGTTGAGCAACTAGAAGCCTGTATTAGACAAGAATGGGACAACATTCCTATTCCTAAACTTGTGCAACTTGTCTCCTCAGTCCCCAGACATTTTCAGACTGTTATAAAAAGAGGAGGGGATGCCACACAATGGTAGATATGGCCTGGTCCCAACTTTTTTGTGTTGATGCCATGGAATTTAAAATCAACTTATTTTTCCCTTAAAATGATACATTTTCTCAGCTTAAACATTTTATATGTTGTATTCTGAATAAAATATTGAAATTTGGAAACTCCATATCATTGCATTCTGTTTTTATTCACAGTGTCCCAACTTTTTTTAGAATCGGGTTTGTATATTTTCAGAAAAAATACACTAAAAATTAACTTTAGTGCACACAAACAGAATATAATACACATCTATGTGTTAAAATATAAAACATGGGGTTATGTCTAGTAAATAGATGCTTGATTAGCTGCATTACAAGTCACAGTGTCCAGGGAATGACAACTCTGAACCTGGAAGTGACACAAAGCTTGTACTATACATTACATTAGATGCAAAGCTGATTGGGGGTTCCCCAAGCTCCTCCCATTAGGCATCATGACAAAGTTTATTGCATTCCCATGCTCCCTGGATAACTTTTGCTGAAAAGCCAGTCACTGGCCAAGGTCAATCACAGTACCAAGCTCATGGCTGAAGCTGCTATGTAAATGGGAACAAATATACAGTAGGCATTATACCAGTTTGGCGTCAAAAGTGGAAATACACTTTTAGGCTTTTCACTTTCTGAACATACAATAAAAAGATCATTCTACCAAGCAGATTACATTCATGTTCATAGGAAACATGCATGTCTGTCACATGCACAGTATTTGGATTTTGACTGCCATATAGTGTTTATGGCAATTTTTTTTACAAATAACTTATTCACATCAAACTGAATAATATAAATAAACAAAACAACAATCAATGTAAATTATTTTATGGATAACACAAACAAATGCAAACACAAGGACATTCATTCATGGCACCACCATAGCATCTTTTTAGCGAAGGTTTTTCTGCAACTTTTTTCAATGTAGATAGGCTCCCAGAGGACAATTCTAAATAATTAGAAAATCAACACAAAGTAAAAACTATTATTTTACAATATTTAACATGTAATGTTAAACATTCTGCAATTATTCGTGTGTTCTTTTCTACCAGTTGCAAATTAAAATAAAAAAATAAAAATAAATTAAAAGTCCACCCACAGTCAAGAGGCTGATTTTAATCAGTTTTCCTTAGAGTTTGGCAAGTACAAGAAATTTCTCTTCTCCTTTTTATCTGATTTTATAAATCACAATACTTTTAAAAGGCTGGCATTAGATCAATGCTACGTCTGCCTGTAGTAAAATTTAACTGGTTGTTTTCTGAAGGTAATATGAATGTGCATTGTACTGTAAACTACCTAAAGCACAATTGAACGTTTAGTAAAAATTAGCTAAATACATTAATAGTAACATAGTTACCTAGTTATTCTGGTTGAAAAAAGACACCAATACAGTACATCCAGTTCAACCAACACAGAAAAAAAAAGAAAACACATACAAATAAAAAGCCTCCATATATACAATCGTATACTCACAGTTGATCCAGAGGAAGGCAAAAAAAAAAAAAAAAACCCCAATAAAGCATGATCCAATTTTCTTAAGCGGGGAATAAAATTCCTTCCAAACCCCCAACAGGCAATCGGATTATCCCTGGATCAACTTTACCTATACATTTTAGAAATCCAGTTATATTGTGTGCATTTAGGAAACAATCCAGGCCTCTTTTAAAACAATCTACTGAGCTGGCCAGAACTGGCTCTTGAGGTAGTCTATTCCATATTTTCCCAGCTCTTTCTTTCCGTATTTAGAAATGAAATCTATTGTCCTTTAGACGTGAAGAGTGCCCCCTTGTCATCTGTGATGACCTTAAGGTGAATAACTCTACACTAAGTTCACTATATGGACCACTTACGTATTTATACATGTTTAACATATCCCCCCTTAATCTCCTCTTCTCAAGAGAGAATACATTCGGTTCAGCTAATCATTCCTCATAGCTGAGCTTCTCCATGCCTCTAATCAGTTTGGTTGCTCTTTCTCCAGTTTTCCAATATTCTTTTTGTGACCCCTTTTTAAATATGGGCACCATGTTGGATTTACATCAATCCAGTGATGCTATGCCAGTCATTAAAGAGTCCCTAAAATTAGAAACAATTGCTTTAAAATGAATTATTTTAGGACCGGTGGGTGTATGCCATCTGGTCCAGGTCCCTTTTGACCTTTATTCTGTCTACATATTTCTGGACCATATCAATTTTGAGCCATTGTGGATCATGTGGGGCTGTGTCAATATCTCCACATGATGGGCATGAGTTTTCCCATGCTCCTTTCTATACACAGGGCTGAAGAAGGTATTTCATACATTTGCCTACTATTGATATATTTGAAGGATTTCTTTGGGTTTGTCTGACTCTCTCTTGCAATTTGTTGTTCATTTCAAATTTTTGCTGCCTTTTTACATATTTTATTATATTCTTTGTAACATTTAAATGATGATAGTGTTACTTCATTTTTAATATCTTTTAAAATCTCTTTTCTAATCATTTATAGCTTTTTTTACTTTGGCAGTGAGCCACATGGGTTTTATTTTTTAGCCTTTTAAACTTGTTGCTCGTGGAAATATATTTTGCAGTGTGTTAGCTTCGTTATCGTTTGTCGTTTTGATGAATTCCCATTTCTGTTCTGTGTTCATCAATGACAATATTCCCTCCCAGTCCCAGACTTGGAAAATTTGCTCTATTAACGTTAAGTGTTTTTATCTTTCCGGTATGTGCTTGTTGTTTACAGCTAATATTAAATTAAATCATGTTTTGGTCACTGCTATCTAGATGTTTTTTTATATGAACATTAGTAATAAGCTCTGCATGGTTTGCGATTACCAGGCCCAGCAGAGCACCATTCCTAGTCTCTATGAACTGTAAAATAAAATTGTCTTGTATGCCCTTTAAATGTTCCTGCAGTGCCATTACTCCAATCAATCTCCAGGTAGTTAAAATCCCCCATTATTATTATGACTGTCCAAACCCTTTCAGCCCTTTCTATCTGTGCAAGGAACTGAGTTTCCACCTCTTCATTAACAATGGGTGGCCTGTAACAAACTCCAATGATTTACTTTTTTTATTATCATTTTTAATCATTTCAATCAATTTTACAAAACACTTAAAAAGAAAGGAAAGTATCTCCCCCCCTCCTTATTTCCCACCCCGCCCCCTCTATTTCTCTTTTGATATCACAGACTACTACAGTGTTCTACCCAATTTCTTTGTAACTCCGATATGTCCTACTTATACTGATTCCCATAATTTTCCCATATTCGTATATAGTCTCTAGTTGTTTTAAAGTCTTTCCACTTTTCCACTTTATTAAGAAACTGTCAACACTTTCTTCATCCCTGCTACACATGAATTCCATATTGAATATGTATTTGACTCTCCCACACCATTCCCTAACAGTGGAAAAGTATATAAGATGTTACCCGATCTGGAGGGAAAGAGGAAACTTGCTTTTATTGAAAAATGGGAAAGGGAAATAGGAGTAATTTTAGAAGAACACGAGGAGAAAACTGTACAGAGAGCCACACACTGCACCGCCAGAGATGTGAATACCATCGAGTTTAACTATAAGTGCCTCTCGAGATGGTATATTACACCGACTTTTTTTCCAATGATTTATTTTAAACTATGCACACCCATATGTAGTTCCATCCATAATGCTCCAGCCTCATCACATTTTCAATCAATTAGGTCCTCTTTCACACTCTCTTTGTGTCAAGGTCTTACCTTGCCTTCCTGTTGGCAGCCATCCTGGACATGTGCAGACTGCGGTCTCTTATAAACTCTGTTTGCATCATCACTTGTCTGCTGCCTGGGCGTCGTTCAGTGATGATGTTGCACACCTGACTATATATATCACCTGATGGCTTTCAGACCTTGCCCTTGCATTTGTGCTCCATGGTGCATCACTAATAGCAGTCCTCTGGTCTCTGTGGTTTCTCCGTGCAAGACTTGGCTTGGCTTATGACCTTCCTGGCTCTGGATTCCGCATCAGCAGACGACCCCACATCAGACAACGACTCGGCTTTGGCAGACTACCCGCTTCTGGACTCTATCTTGGCTTGGGTGACCTATTCCTGGACTCGATCCCGGCTTGGATGACTACCCGCTTTTGAACTTGACCGAGCTTCCTAGCTGTTCTTGATTTTGCTCCTCTCTCTTGCTGTGAGATTATTATTGTTGCATAAAAAAAATCCCTTTATTTTACTTTATCTTCATGTGGTCTGGTTTCCTGGCACCCTGACAACTTGAGATCACTTCTCACATAGAGACAGACACCACCACCTTTTAGTTTTACCCTGTCTCTCTGAAAGAGAGCATATCCAGAAATATTAATATTGCAGTCATATGAAGAATGAAGCCAAGATCCAGCAATACTGATTAAATCATAGTTTTCTTTGGGCACCAAAGCTTCCAACTCACCTATTTTGCTTGAAAGACCTCTGGCATTGGTGAAGAAAAAACTCCTCCAGCTTTCTCATAAACCTCTCCCCAAGCACAGCAGACCCTCCTTCCATTTAGGTACAAACCATCTTTAGCATAAAGCTTGTATATTAATACAAAAAGGTGCATAAAGTCTTACAGTTTATTGTCTTTAAAAAACAGCCACAGCTGGTGGAAAAACCAGTCCCCCACCAGCATGCTTTAGAGTTAGACCCTTGCTGAATTAGAACCAGAGTGTAATGTTCTGGTACCTTTGGGTACCCTAATTACTCTTTCATAAGTGTATGCGCCCCGCCATTCTCTTTTGGTAAGGTGCGCATACACCTTTAAGACTGATGCTGTCATCACTGAGCGCCGGACTGGATGGCTATTTAGATCGCCGGCTCTCACTCACATGTGTTCGTTCAAAATGCTTTGTGCCTTGATGCTAACCTGTCTTGAAGCTCTCATGCTTGCAAGCATACCTCGCTGACGGAACCACGCTGCGCTGATCCCTGTATCCCGCTACCGGATCATCCGCTCTTGCCGAACCTCTCCTCTGCTACATTGCTATTAGTGATAAGTACCCCACAGGGGAAACCTCTATAACCTTTATACAAAAGCTTACACTATCTAGCTCTGCATACTAAGGACTATTACTACATCTGCATTATCTAAGATTGCTAGCTCTTGAGCCTACTACCACCTGTTCTTGCACTGGGTTGATCTCTCTTGTATGTCCACCTGCTACTCTGTCATCTGCTACCATACATGATTGCTAAACCTATCTGCATCCCATCTGCTACTATCTTACTTTCAAGAACATTTCCTTTCAAGTGTCTGTCATCAACCATCTCTACCCAACCTGTCTCTTCAGCCTATCATCACTGTGTTACTATATACATAAGTCACTCTAGGAAACATCTTATTGAGTGTGTGTATTTACTTGCTGAATTGAGATCATCCACACATGATGAGTCATTGAGAGTTGGGAATGGTGTCTCAGCGTTTCTCTACATGACTACTGAAGTGGAATATTTCTGCAGCTGAAAATCCACATCATACGTAAAACGCAGGAGCGTTACAGATTGAACGAACCCCAAATGGATTCAGCAGAAATAACCACTCAGATGACACAATTAAAACAGCAAGTAACTGCGTTAATACACGCACTTGCTGAATTAAAAGAAGACAATCAGGCTCTGTCGCAGCAGGTAATTAGACTGACACAACTTACCACTGCTCAGTCCCCTGAACCCAAAATAAATCCTCCTTTGGTATTTACAGGCGATCGCAAAAAATTTCGCGAATTTAAAAACGCATGTGAGTTACTTTTCTTGCTAAAACCCCGTACCTACCTTACTGATCACATTAAGGTTTGTACTATTATTTCTTACCTAACAGGCGATCCTCGGGCCTGGGCAGACTCTCTTTTTGAGAAAAGCGACCAGCTTCTCAACTCCTATGCCTTGTTCCTAGCAGAACTCACTAGCCTATATGATGATCCCAATAGGCAGAGTACTGCCGATCTTCAATTAAGATCCTTGAAACAAGGTGGGAGACCTGTAGAAGACTTTGTCGCAGAATTCAAGAGATGGACCCTTGATTCAGAATGGAATGATGCATCTCTGAAATCCCAATTTAGGCTTGGCCTATCAGAGGCTGTTAAAGACGAGCTCGCCCGAGCGGATCTGCCAAAAACCCTGGATGCATTGATACAACTCAGTATCACCATAGATAGAAGACTACGAGAAAGAAAGGCTGAGAAAATGGGAATGCCATTATCCAGTTCTTCTCGGATCTCGGCCGTTGACCCCGTTCCTATGGAGGTAGGAACCATACGCCCACCTCTATCAACTATGGAAAGAGCCAGAAGACGATCTGGTAATCTCTGCTTGTACTGTGCATCCCCGGATCACAAGATAAACGTCTGTCCCCTAGTCTACAAAAAGAAGGGTGAGTGTTCACATGTCCTCCTAGGGGGATTGACAACTTCAATCACTAACCCTTACCTTTCTGTTTGCTTAACATTACAGTGGGACCAGAACAGGATTACTACTAAGGCCATGATTGAAACAGGATCTTGTGGAAATTATATTGACATACGTTTTGCTGCTTTAATTAAAGTTCCTATTATTTCTAAACTTAAACCTGTCTCAGTAAGTCTTATTAACGGTGTTCCTTTATCCTCTGGTCCGATCACTGATCAGACACAGGCACTCCTAGTCACTACTAACGGGTCTCATATGGAGACCACTACCTTCGATCTAATACCTTCACCCCACTTTCCCATTGTTTTGGGACTTCCCTGGTTGCACACACATCAACCAACCATAGATTGGAAGGAACGGACCCTGACCTTCCTCTCTTGCTATTGCGGGGGTACGTGTAACCTCCCGTATTTCGGGAAGATCCTGTCTGTGGTGACAGATGAGATTGCACCACTATGTTATCAGGATCTCTCTGAGGTTTTTCTTGAGAAAAATGCTCAAGCACTACCTCCCCATCGAGACTATGATTGTAGCATTGATCTACTCCCAAATAGCAAATTGCCGTTCGGTCATGTTTATCCTCTTTCACAGGATGAACTTTCCCATCTCAAAGACTATTTGGATGAGAATTTGGAAAAAGGTTTTATTAGACCTTCCACTTCTTCCACAGCAGCAGGACTCTTTTTTGTCCGCAATAAGGACTCAAGTCTCAGGCCTATCATCGACTATAGGCAATTGAATGCTATTACAATAAAAGATCGCTATCCTCTACCGCTTATCCCTGAGCTCATTGAGCAGGTGCGTGGAGCTACCTATTTTTCGAAATTGGACCTGAAAGGAGCATACAATCTCATTCGAATCCGTGATGGACACGAGTGGAAGACTGCATTCAGAACCAGATACGGATTGTTCGAATATCTTGTAATGCCATTCGGGCTATGCAACGCCCCTGCAGTTTTTCAACGATTTATAAACGATATTTTCAGAGACTTACTAGATGTCTGTGTTGTGGTATATCTGGACGATATACTTATATATTCACAATCCCTGTCTGAACACATAAGACATGTAAGACTAGTATTATCGAGATTGCTTGCACACAACCTTTATGTGAAACTGAAAAAATGCTTGTTTCATAAAGAAGAGGTACTGTTTCTAGGCTACATCATATCCAAAACAGGAATCGAGATGGACATGAGTAAGATATCCTGCATTCAGGATTGGCCTACACCAACCACACGCAAGGCGCTACAGCGATTCCTTGGATTTTCAAATTTCTACAGGAAGTTCATTAGAAACTTCTCTGCCATTGTGAGACCCCTCACACAGCTCACTAGCATTAAAAAACCATTCAAAATGGTCAGATGAAGCAAATAAAGCTTTTCACCTGTTAAAGACAAGGTTTACTTCTGCTCCCATACTACGCCATCCAGACCCATCCCTCCAATACATTCTGGAAGTAGATGCGTCAAACATGGCAGTAGGAGCAATACTCTCCCAACGACCAACTCACACTTCACCACTTCATCCAGTCGCCTTTTTTTCTAAATTCCTAAGCAGTCCAGAGATAAATTACCCCGTGGGTGAAAAGGAACTGCTTGCTATAAAATTGGCTCTGGAGAATTGGCGACATCTACTCGAAGGCACCCAATTACCAATACTTATATACACGGACCATAAAAATCTCCAATATCTTCAGACTAACAAAACTCTCTCGCACCGACAGGTACGATGGTCACTATTCTTTCTAAGGTTTAACTTCCTAGTGACCTACACACCTGCAGATAAGAACAAAAAGGCGGATGCACTATCACGACTAACTGAAGAAAACTACTTTGAAATCCCTTCCGTTCCTATAATACCTCACAAACGCATTATTGGAGTTGTCCATTCCTTGAAGGAAGAGGTTTTGCATGGTATAAGTTTGGATACACCCCCACCACAACTAAATACTGATGCAGAAGGCTTCCTCTACTACAACGACAAACTTTACATACCACTTACCATACGCACCAAGATCTTGGAATTATCGCATGATGTGCCTATGGCAGGACATATGGGTATGACAAAGACTCTTAATCTGATTACCAGGCAATTCTGGTGGCCTGACATGAAAACATCTATACAAAAATTCGTCTCTTCATGCAATGTCTGTGCCAGGTCCAAAATTGACACTACGAGACCAGCCGGTCTACTATGCAGTCTACCAATACCTCAAACTCCATGGGAAGTTGTGTCCTTGGACTTTATAGTGGAATTGCCTCCTTCCAAAGGATTTAATACCATCTTAGTGTCAGTGGACCATCTGACAAAAATGGCACATTTCATTGCTATTCGCAGACTACCTTCGTCCAAACAAACGGCAGAACTCCTGATGAAACATGTCTTTAAGTTACATGGTATCCCAAAAACTCTTCTGTCTGACCGTGGATCACAATTTATTTCCAAGTTCTGGCAAGAACTATGTCACATACTACGGATCGAGCGGAAGCTCACTTCTCCTTACCATCCGCAGACCAACGGACAGACTGAAAGAGTCAACCAATGCATCGAGCAATATTTACGTTGTTACACTTCTTACCAACAGGATGATTGGGTGGATCTTCTCCCTCTGGCAGAATTTGCCTACAACAACGCAACCCACAGTACGACCAAGCAGAGTCCGTTCTACTTGAACTATGGGTTTCATCCCTCTATTCTTCCACCACGCATCCTTCCTTCAAATAACCCAGTAGCTTCAGCCTATCTTACCCAAATAAAGGACTCTCTGGGTTTGCTTAATATTACCATTGCACACGCTCATAGTCAACAAAAGAAGTACTATGATCTTCGCAGAAGACCTTCTCCTCAGTACGCTATCGGGGACCTCGTTTGGCTCTCAACAAAAAATTTAAGACTGAAAATCCCTAGCAAAAAGCTTGGACCTCTGTTCTTGGGACCTTTCCCAATCAAGAAACTTATTGGAAAAGCTGCAGTACAGCTTACATTGCCAATAGACCTCAAAATACATCCCATTTTCCATGTGTCGCTACTGAAGCCCCATGTTCCTGACCAAGGAATAAGGCCTACCATCCCACCTCCACCTCCTGTACAAGTTGAAGGTGGAGAAGAATACGAGATAAAAGAGATTCTGGATTCTCGTATCCACAGAGGAAGACTTCAGTACTTGGTTCGATGGAAGAACTATGGGCCCCAAGACGACACCTGGCTAAACACCTTTGACATACATGCCTCTAGATTAATCCGCAATTTTCATGCAAAGTACCCAGACAAACCAGCTCCAGAGGCCTTCAGGAGCCGGCCTGTCTTGAAGCTCTCATGCTTGCAAGCATACCTCGCTGTCGGAACCACGCTGCGCTGATCCCTGTATCCCGCTACCGGATCATCCGCTCTTGCCGAACCTCTCCTCTGCTACATTGCTATTAGTGATAAGTACCCCACAAGGGAAACCTCTATAACCTTTATACTAAAGCTTACACTATCTAGCTCAGCATACTAAGGACTATTACTACATCTGCATTATCTAAGATTGCTAGCTCTTGAGCCTACTACCACCTGTTCTTGCACTGGGTTGATCTCTCTTGTATGTCCACCTGCTACTCTGTCATCTGCTACCATACATGATTGCTAAACCTATCTGCATCCCATCTGCTACTATCTTACTTTCAAGAACATTTCCTTTCAAGTGTCTGTCATCTACCATCTCTACCCAACCTGTCTCTTCAGCCTATCATCACTGTGTTACTATATACATAAGTCACTCTAGGAAACATCTTATTGAGTGTGTGTATTTACTTGCTGAATTGAGATCATCCACACATGATGAGTCATTGAGAGTTGGGAATGGTGTCTCAGCGTTTCTCTACATGACTACTGAAGTGGAATATTTCTGCAGCTGAAAATCCACATCATACGTAAAACGCAGGAGCGTTACACAGAGCTCTCTAATCAGTATAAGTATAAGCTTTGCTGATTGAAGAGCTGTGGGCATGACTGAGTAGCGGGTGTGTCAGACCTCTGCAATAAATGCACTGCTTCTTGACAGTGAGCAAACGTCCCACTCTGCAGCATGCTGGCAGGGAACAGGCTTTAAACTCAGGCTGTGGCCACTTTACAAAGAAAGGGTAAGAAAGTCATTGAACACCTTTTGTTTTAATGCACCTGTAAAGGTTCATAGAATAAACAAGGGGCGAACAAGGCAGAAAAAACACACAATTGAAGGTTCTGCCAAAATATATTTCATGGAAGCCTGTTGTGAGAGAAATCTGTAGGCTGCCAAATGTCAGTACATTATAGGTCCTTTTTATAGTACTTTAGATATGTGGAGGTCAAGTGATTTTATTTTTTTTGTATTTGTTCCAGGTCATAGAGCACTGAAACCAGAAAAGGTAAGTAGCATAGTCAGAAGGTAGCCAATAAGGTCTGTCGATATACTGTAATTCACTTATAACAGTTATTTCTATTTTATTTGGGCTATATGGGACTTCATTTAAATTGAGCCGGTCTTCTAGTCTTGCTTGAAAGTGATTCCAAGGAGCATGATATTATTTTTGTCAATCAAAAAGGCTTTTTTTTGTGCTTCTTTGATACTGTTTTTAACTTGTTACTGCCTTTAAGGCTATGATACTATTACTCTTTGGGCAAATCTTAACGCACCTGCCAATTCCCTGTCTGAAAGCACTTCCCAGTAGCCACAAAGAATGCCCTCATTGGAAAGGTGATAGGTGTCTGGGCAAGGCTTAGCCTCAGGGAAAGAGTTTATCTCAGAAGTCAGGAAAATTAAAACTCTAATAACACAGCAAACCAAGTTTAACAGTGGTACACAGATATTTCTTATTTCTGATCTTGGTAAGGAATTTTACTTTTAATGGTTTGAGGGCTAATAAGTTTACATTCCGCAATATATAAGAGCAAGATATGTTTGAAAGTACCCATTTACATGTACTGCACTAAAAATCATGCAGGACTTCAACTAATCTTACAGGAAATGTTATGAGCTGTAAGATTTGATTAAAGATTAGAGAGTTTGAGTGATGGGACCACTAGTCAAGCACTAACCACAGAAGATGATTGGTTCAGGTCCATGGCTTCTGATTGTGGTACAGATAGCTCTAAAAAATAACTTACAACAACACATTTTCGGGGATTAATTTCCTCTCTTGGAACCCCGTAATATGTTGGCTGTTTTTAAATAATTACTGTAATGAAAAGCTTATCTTGACTGTCAATATCAGGGCTGTTTCTGCACTTGGGAGCTTACTTAAAGTGCTTGAACCTAACAATTAACTTCCCATATTTGCTCCCTATTGGTCTGTTAAATATATAATTGAAAGTGTTTTGTTATATATTTTCAATAAGTGCAAAAAACTGTCAATCATTTCAGAAATTCGGAGCTGTCCTTTGTCTTCTGCACACTTCATGTTTTATTTCAAGTAGTTTATTTGGCTTCATAGTTGTTATCTTGGGGCTACAGCTAGTTTTGTGTCTACAATGTGGAGATGGGAGAGTTGGTGGGTTGAATAGTTTAGCAAAAGACAACTGGACAGAGTTGACACAATATCATTCACAAAATTGCTGTGTGTTGTCAGCCTACAACAGGACTTAGAAGCTCAGTGCCTTTTTAGCAGATCAACAGGTATTGTTCTGTACTTGCAGAGTCTTTCAAGGGATAAAGCATGTATTGAGGAGATGTACTGCATACTTTTTTATTTTGCACTGACAGACATTGGACTGGAATACTTATCTACATTAGGGTCTTGTGCTCTAACTTTTTACCACTTATTTTTTAATTACATACTGTATTTGGGGTTGCCCACATTTTGTAAAAAAAAAAATAGTAAAAACCACATATACTGCTTTGACTGTGCACCTTATATTGTTGTGTCTTGCCTTTCGGTATTTTTTCTTGTTTACCAGAAATATGTATTGTTGTCCTTGATGATAAGTAGGGTAGTGCCCATTTTGCCCTTTGTATGCACCTGCTAGGACAATGATGTCAAAAAATCCACACAGTAAAACATCCTAATTTAGTTTTGCAGCTTGAAAGATTACAGATATAAAATGCGATCTCTTTGTAACTTCAGGTTTTCATTTTTATTAGACACAGCAGTAAATAATTAAAGGCCATGGAGGAGGACTTCAGGCCTGAATCTTGAAAGAAAAATAAAATAAATAACTTGCCTTTTTATTCAAAATCTCCCCCAGAAAAGATTAAAAGTTTTTTTTTAAGGGAAAATATATAAATAATGAAAAACTCACATGTTATGCCAACTCATTACAGTGTACAGCTTGTACTAGGCTTTTTGTATTACCCAGTTATATTTTTTCCTTTTCCTAGTATACTAAATAGATTTAATTGTTGGTTCTACTAAAGACTTGATTTAAGAGATTTGGCAGAAGGCACCTAATGTAATTCATTCAGTTTAACAACAGCTAGTTCATCCCTACGTACTCAAATGCCAAAGACGTTTCACTATTCCCTGGATGGCAAGAAAGAACTAAAAGAAAAAATGAAAACAAAATAAAAAAAATAAGTGACACACAAGTATACATATCAAGAACCCAAAGATATAATATTAATAATAAGATTCTATTTATAAATTTAATAACAGGGTCAGTCGATTGAAAGTAAATTTTAAATATACAGCTAAATTAGCCCTTAATTTCTTATTGTCTCTTGGGAGTTTGGGTGTTTCCATATTCATGTTTCAGTTCCTACTGTTGCATTCCCCATTGAATAAAAAATGAAAGTACAACTAAACCCATGAACAAAATATAATATATATTACTGTTTACTACTCCTTAGATGTGGTGGCTGTGTTAGTTTTCATTTTATAGGACATTTTTTACAGGCACAAAAAATACCTGTTGATCTTGACAAAAGTAATGTACCCTTGCTATTGCTCTTTTGTAAACTACTAATCCCATCACCTACCATGTAACAAAGAACAATAGAACAATAAGGTAGACATATTTAGACTGGGTAGCAACTATGGCTTCCTCCATAGATACAGTGGAGGATCAAGTGTAGCCACCCAGTAACGGAAAGTGAGGAAGTGTGTTATTGGCAGGATTACCAAGGGAAAATGAAAGGAAAAGCATGAACAAAAGGAAAAATAACATAGCCACTACATCTAAGTACTGGTAATGTTCCGCTTCTGCGATCTAAGCACTGGAAGTGTGATCTCTTTAACCAGTTGCCGACTGCGCACAGTATATTTACTGCGGCAGTCAGCCCCGGCCAGGCAGAGTGACATAGGTCTACGTCGCTAGCCTGTTACCGGGTTTTGAGCCAATAGCGCGCGCGCCCGCTGAGGCTCGTTCACAGAGGAGTCCGGGCGTGTGACCGGCGGACCCAATGTCCGCCGGTCACACTACGATCGTCGGTAGAGCGGGAGAAAGGCGGGCGGCTTATGTAAACAAGCCGCCTGTCATTCTCCCCTGTGTAAAAATGGAGATCAGACGGTTCTAATATGTAGAACTGTTGATCTCTGTTTTTACAATAGGAGACCTGTCCCACTACAGTTAGAAACACGCCCCTAGGACACACTTAACCCCTCCCTCTCCAATACAGTTAACCCCTTCCCTGCCAGTGTCATTTTTACAGGAACAGTGCATATGTATAGCACTGATTACTGCAGTAATGTCACTGGTACCCCCAAAAGTGTCAAAAATGTCAGTCAAGGGTCCGATCTGTCCGCCGCAATGTCGCAGTACCGCAAAAAAATCACAGATCGCCGCCATTACTCGTTAAAAAAAAAACCACCAAAAATGACAAAAATCTTTCCCTTTGTTAGTAAACGCGATAACTTTTGCGCAAACCAATCAAAATACGCTTTTTGTGATTTTTTTTTTACCAAACATATGTAGCATAAAACAAATTGGCCGAAAATGTTAAAAAATTTTGATTTTTACATTTTTTTGGGGGGGAATTTCATATAAAAAAAAGGGAAAAATATTGTTATTTTTGCAAAATTTACGCTCTTTTTTTGTTTATAGCGCATGATCAAAAAATCACACAGGTGATCAAATACCACCAAAAGAAAGCTCTGTTTGTGGGAAAAAAAGGACATGAAATTCGTTTAGGTACAGCGTCGCATGACCGCGCAATTGTCTGTTAAAATCACGCAGTAAAAAATCGCAAAAAAAACCCTGGTCAGGAAGGGGGTAAAATCTTCCGGGGCTTAAGTGGTTAAATGATCCAGTTGTGGTGAGATAGCCTAACTTACAGTCTAGTAGCTTGGCAGTCAGTGACTTGATCCAAATGACATCCTGCAGATCATAGAAAGCTTTAATTGTAAACGTGTGCAGATCTTCCCAGGCAAACATCAGATCCAATAATCATTGTGTGCTTAGCTTCAACAGAATACAACACATGTGATAAATGGAGACTAAAGCATTAAGAAGAAGAAGGGTGGGACTAACTACATAGAGCATCCCCTAGCTATGGAGTGATGAAAGAACAAAATTATTTAAATTATTTAAAGACACACAAACAACAATGCACGTGTATTATAAGAAAGCTGCAATACATTATGTTTTTGTTTTTGGGTTTAGATACACTTTAAATTAAATATTCATTAGGGAAAGTAGGAACACCTCATAATGTTTAATGTTGGTATGCAGACTAAGTAACTCAAGTGCAAAGATGTAAGATATCATCATGGGTTTAACGTTTTAGTATCTACCACAAACTGAAATATAATGTTTGGGTGGCCTGAACTTTTTAATGACAACCCTACGCCATAATAACATTTAAAAAAATGGTAATATAACATAAACCACATGCAAAAGTAACTAATGGCAGATTGAGGTCAGCTAGAGTTCAAAGAATACAACTAGATTAAGTAAACATGTATCTATAAGAATATAGAATCAATTATATTAAGCCCATTCAGTGTCCACATTGCACAACTGTACAACCATAGTATTAAAAGGTAACATTTTTTATCTCATAGTAAATAGCAGCCCTCTTAATCCTCTTGTATTTTTTTTGTATTGTAAGGGTCCTTTCACACGGTCTACCTCCGTAGGCGGATCCGTGCTGCTCAGCAGGGGATCGTAAACACTGATCCCCGCTGAGCAGGAAGGTGACAGCTCCCTCTCCACTCTGTGAGCAGAGAGGGAGGTGTCAGAGCCCCATGCATCTCTATGGGGTAATCAGATTAGAGCGGACCGCCTGTCTGCTCTCATCCAATCCCATCCGATCCCATCCGCAGGACGGATGGAAAATAGGGTTTCCATCCGTCCAGATTTCACGGACAGGATCGGATGCGGGTGGCAGCGGGTGGCAGCGGACATGCCTCCGCTGACATCCGCTGCCCCATTGGGATGCATAGGGGATCCGATCAGATCTGCCTAAAAAACTGACAGGCGGATCTGATCGGAGCGGTCGCATGAAAGGACCCTAAATGCACTATCTCCCTTTATATTGTAAAGTGCTGCACAAACTGTTGGCGCTATAAAGGTTGTATGATAATATCAATAATAATAGTTAAATGTTTGGGGAACCAGTGCATTCCAGCACAGCTAAAATAAGTATAGTGTTCTTTTTGATTTACATTGATTTTTCTCTGAAAATTGTATCTTATACTGTAGGAGACTTCAGTCTGCTTGCTCTTCATAAAAAACTATTGTTAGTATTTTATTATTTCTTTTTAGCATATGGAGCATTGTGCTTATTCACCTGTTATATATATATATATATATATATATATATATATATATATATATATATATATATATATATATATATATATATATATATATATATATATATATATATATATGCAGGGGCGGACTGACCATTTGGGGATTAGGGCACTGCCCGAGGGCCCAGGGTCAGTAGGGGGCCCCATGAGAGGCTACACACTACAGAAAGAAGCCAGGAACTTCCATGCAGGCTATGCTGTGGTAGATATTTAAATGCCCACTCTATGTGGCTGAGCTGCAATTTGTAGGTGGGGCTTTGTGTGGCTTGAGTGTGGACACAGGGGGCCCCATGATCTCTGATTGCCCGGGGGCCCCATGAGTTGTCAGTCCACCCCTGTATATATATATATATATAGGTTTCAGTCAATCTTTATATGTAAGTAATGCATTATATACAGAACTATAAATGATATTGCAGTTATAGGAACTCTAAATTATTTTTGATTGAATACAGATATACTTATGGTTACTTATTCATTCCTTATGTATTATATTCTGTTGCATATGACATATGGCATTTTTAATACATTTGCTGTGTGTATTTAGTTCCCACTGAGTGATTTAATGTTTTTGTTTATACATACAATCAAAAATATCTTCTGCAAGAGGGTCATGATTATACTGGGGATAATTTTAAAAGTTGTTAGAAGTTTATTTGGGAAACATTTTTCACATTAATCAAATCTTTATATGTTTGAAAATCTTTGAATATTGGCAGTATTGTACGGCCCATGTTTTCTTGTTTTCTTTACTGTTTCAACAAGTTTATTGAAGTTTTTACAAGAAAAACAATATAATATGACATATTTAAGTACAAGCAGCATCGAAGGCATGGCACATAATGGTTGATAACTTCAACCAACAGTAAGCAACAGTGTATCTGTAATATAATGTACAGTCTATTTTTCACATTGGCTTCACAGAATAAATTGCATTTTTATATCTATCTGTGGCATGTCTTTTATATCACTGGACTATGTACCTAAAGCGTTTCAGAAGGGTAGTAGCCGACAGTAGCTGTATTCACACATGTAAAACAGATTACAGGACAAAAGTAATAGACCACCACAAAGTAGTCAAGGAAGATTATAAAAGACCAGAAAGGTAGCGGGGAATAAGAGGTAAGGTCAGTTACCATAATAAGAAGGAGGTTTCAGTAAAAACCTGTAAACTGTATGAGACCAGCTAGTGAACTCTGCTCTTTTCTTTTTTCTTTTAAAACATCCCCACACAAATGTTAGAAAAAACATTCACCATTATTCTATTCTTACACAGAAAGGCAGTTTATCCCAATACAGCTCCACCCCTGGGGATGAAGGGACTCGCCTATTTGTACTAAATGTTGTTTAGAGGAGGGAACTCTCATTTATCTAATGTAGCAATGCTCTAAGCTTTATACGTATATATACATATATATAAGTATATATGATCAATCTCCGATTAGATCCCATGGATCGTCTGCTAGATGCAGTGGACAAGGAGATCTTTATTGCCCCAACTAATATAGCTGTGCTTTGTCTTCTGTATAATAGATATAAATAGCTTGATTGTAGCTATCTCGCCATGCCCCCACAAAAAAACTTTGGATATAACAGGTTAATTCTATACTTATTAGGAAATGGTTAACATATCAACACAGAAATGCCAACCAAAAGGTCCCTTCTATCTGGCAGGTATAGTTGGATACCCAAGGACTACTCCCACATCTCCAAATTATGCAAAAATTATTACAGGGCCAGGCATAAGTCATTAAGCTTCTCTTAGTTCCTTGTCCAGATTGAGATGTAGGGGCATTACTTGTCCCAGTTAACCTTGTACTAGCTGGACTCAAATCCGCACCCTCTGTCTTCTCCTACAGAGATTGGCTTGGTTTTTAAATTTCTATTGGGATAGCGAAATTGTGTATTATACCCGGCTAGTTGGCCAGTTTTCCTATTCTTCATAAGGGGAAAAGACCTTTTTGGTTAATCTGTTATTTTTATTGTTTTTGTTCTGTTCATTTTTTTCACATCAAATGCCTTGTACATGTATTCTGTAAAAGATATCTCTTATGTACCCAACAAACCTGGGTACTAAAATTTATAGGTAAAGTTGATCCAGGGAATATCTGATTGCCTCTTGTGGGATCAGAAAGGAATTTATTTTTCCCCTGCTGTAGCAAAGTGGATCATGCTTTGCTGGGGTTTTTTTCACCTTCCTCTGGATCAACAGTGGGTATAGGATTGTGTATATGGGATTGTATGGTGCAAAGAAAAAAATTCCCCTATGGGTGGGACTTTGTAGGCACTAAAATGTAACATACACAAGAAATAACGTTTTTTGATGTTTATTAGAAAATTGAATACAAAAGATTAAAAGACTAGGCAAGCTGTATAATACATCACATATACAAATGGAAGATAACCACAAAACCCCAGGGTGAGTACCGGACGCGTTTCGGAGTGTCAGTACATACTCCTTCTTCAGGGGTGCCCTTGGAGAGTGGTATAATCCACTGTAGTGATTGAAATAGATAGCCTGCCCGAATGTTAAAAACAAATAGTCAGCGTGCTTAAGTTGAACATCAGGAATGCCAATTGAATGTAGCAGAACATATTCTGAGGTTAAACAGAATACTGGATATGTGGTCTTGGTATTGCGTGTTGACCAGCCTCAGTGGGGGCTGGGTGGAGATAGCTGGAACCCAAAATAAATTGGCAGCCCTTAGATATCCAACTCTGATAGAAAAGCAGCAAAAAAGCAGAGACCTCAGCTCCCTGTGTTCGCGGCAAGCGCTAACAATCCATAGACAAGAGTCTGGTGTAGGTGTTAATTGGTGATGCCACACAAAAAAATTTGTAAATAGTGTGGGGTTCACACCCATAATTTATACCAGGCCCTTCAGATCTGGTATAGATTTTAATGGAGAACCCAATGCAAAAACCAAAAAAAAGTGTAAGGTTGCCCCTCAAAAACCCACAAAAGACCCTTTTCAGAGCATACAGCCTGCCAGGCTAGGAAGTGGAGGGCAATTGCCTCTTGAACCATACTAGGCCATAAGCCCTCAACATGTTGATGAGGACAAGCATCTCTTCCTCACAACTCTGTCCTTGTGTGTGTTTGAGAGTCTGTGGGCCAGGGGCTTATCAGAAAATACTGTCCCCTACCCATTCATTAAAAATAAATGGGAAATAAAAACACGCACACAGTTTTTTTACAATAAAAAATAGTCCCTCAATGTACATTCACTATCCATCACGTCATTGAGTGATGCAGATCCACAGCAATAACGATGAACAACACCCATCACCTGTGAAGGACAGCAGGTTACAGCTAAGTGAAAAACTGTGTGTGTGGGGTTTTTTTTGTTTAGTTGAGTGATATTATTGACCAAATATGGACATGACTATGGTTGGTCAATGACATCATGGGATTCCTCACCATGTTGAGGGCATGTGTCCTAGAAAAGTTCCAGAAGGGGAGGGGGGTGGCACATATGTGTTCGGACTGAACTGAGAGATTCCACTTAGTCTTTATCACTTTGGTAAGTGATGTTCATTGTTAAAGTAGGTCTCACCTCTTAACATGTAAGAATACACTATAAAAGACACTATGCAGATAAGGCAGGGTATGTCACCTTCCAGCACCCCACTGTATACACACTCCCCTTGGAAAGATTTTAAAGGAACTTGGTAGTTTATGTGAGGTGGTTGCAAAGGGTTGCTCTTGGACATGTGAAGTTTGTGAGAGTCATCGTCAGTCTAGTGAAAGGTGGTTGTGGTCAGTTCATCAGGGGCAGGAGGACTTAGGTGCATGTTATCAGAACTGCTGGAGTGTGGGACTTAGAACTTGCTGGGAGAGACTCATGGACATCATGGAGAAAATGTTCTATTAATTAATATTAATGGGAAGATTTTATTGGTCTCTTTAACAGTGATAATCAGAGAAACAAATTGGCAACAAAGTCAAAAAGAGGCCAAATGTTTTATTGTTGAAGTGCTGTAAACCTAAAATGTAAACATTAAAAATAAACTCCTCCCAAATAAATGCATCTCTTTGGTCTGCTAAATATATTATTGGAAGCATTTTGTTATATCTGTTTAATTTAAGTGCATATCCCCCACGCTTTTAATAAGTATCAAGTGTAAAAAAAAAAGGGTATATTATACCCAATACTATGCTCCTACTTTAAAAATGAATACATGTCAAATAAGTAAAAATACAAAGAAACAAAATTATTAGTAAATGTATATCCACAGTAGCGCAACAACTAAATCAATCTTCAATAGCAAAAATAAGTGTTTTGAACAAAGTCCAATGAAGTCCTCACAAAAAAATCCATGCAGATGTATTGAACAGCGTGATATCCAGCTGAAGATGAACCACCAAAGATTTCACCACCGCTGTGTGCCAAACTAATACCACACCCATAAGAAAGCAACTCACTTGTTCCTATTGCCCCCTATTTGCATGAGTGGGCTAATACACTTATTAATCAGTGTTGACTTTTTCCTTAGTATTCCACTCCACTTCTCCACACCTCTCGCAGCATGGATTCTCATGGAATAATGATTCAATACATTTCTTGGACCTACTAATATTTAGAGAGGAAGACTGTTCGGTTACTAAAGTATATTTTAGGCCAACAGATCGTAACAGTTATCTTTCAATTAATAGTGGACTTTATCCACATGGTTACGAAACATTTCACATGGGCAATAAATGCGTATTAGACACAATTGCACTTTTGACCAAGACTATATTAAGCAGTCAGAATTAGTTAAACAAAAATGTATACAGAAGAACTATGAGGCAAATAAACTAGATCAGGAAATTCAGGATAAATTAAGGGTTTCTAGAGATCAGAGTGTATCTTATAATGATAGGACTGTAGGAGAGGATAAACAGTGGAGTTTTATCTCAGACTGTCCATTCTCCATGTTATATGAGGGGTGGAGAGGTGGAGTGGCTTACTAAGGCGGGAGTCAACACTGATTAATAGGTGTATTAGACCACTAATGAGAATGGGGAGCAATAGGATCTGGTGAGTTGCTTTCTTATGGGTGTGGGCTTAGTTTGGCATACAGCGGTGGTGGTATCCTTCTGTTCTTGCAAATGTAGTGCTTACTCAAGCAGGAGCCGCTAGTAATGCTGGGTCCTTTGTTCTCTGCTACAACCCTTTAATCTGCTCAATCCCCATTGACATCTGGTTATAGATTACTAGAATCTGTGTAACTTCAGCATTAATATTCTACTGCTCAATGATAGTACTAAGAAAATAGACCATGAGCAACTTGAGAATAAGGAGATTTGAGAGATGAACTTGAGATGAATGTATTATTGAAGGGTAAGCAAATGCAATGCATAAAACAAATAAACAGGGCAACAGAAAATGTTAGATTAACTGACAGGCAGGTTAGCCTCACTTGTGGCCATTAACTTACGCCGCAATAATGCTAAGCCCCATTACACTAGACTGTATTAGCAAGAATAGCATCAACCATGAAAGCATAAAAGGCATAAAAGAAACCACACTGTAATTCTTAGCAAAAGCTACTCAAACAACATTCCTGGGTTCACTCTACACATATAGCCCCAATAGTAGATGCGTTTATTCTCTACTGACAAAGGGGTACCCCTGTCGGTGTCTAAATTACCTGGCCCCTAATTGTCAAGGTAAGCTAGCTGTTGTTGGGGCCGTGGGAAAGCACAGTTTTTTCTGACATGGACTAGTCAATATATCTGTGCCATGTGATGCAGGTATATTGAAGACATACACGTCATATGGACAGGTAAAGAATATACTACTCAATTCGTTTATAACAAGGTTAAACATAAGTGATTTTAATTTACTTTCAATGTCAATTTTGTTAGAGACAGGATCTCATTTTCAAATCTGATTCTCTATGTCATCTATGAAAAAAAATAAAAAATAAAGAGGAGCTCCAGGCTCCCTCAAAAAAAAATAAAAAATCAGCAGCTACAATTACTGTAACTGCTGACTTTTAATATAAGGACACTTACCTGTCAAGGAATCCAGTGATGCCCTCACGCAAACTCATTCTTCAGTCGGCTTTGCGTGCAGGTGCTGGCATCTCAAGTAAGAGAAAAAGGTAGTGAAGCCTTGTGGCTTCACAGCCGGCATTTCCTACTGCACATGCGCGAGCCACGCTAAGCCTTGTGAATGGTCTTGTAGTCTTCTGATGCGTCTCAGAAGACTGCAGGGGAAGTAGGGAGGGCAGAACTTCTGGCTCAGATTGCCGCGGTGCATATGACTGAAAGTGGGAGAGGAAACCTGTCAAAACCAGGTAGCCACTCCCCCCAAAAAAATGCCAAATGTGGTAGTGGAGGAGGAGGATGCAAAGGATGGGTGACGTTCAGCTTTAATAACATACACTCATTTAAAAAGACAGCCAAAAATAACCTTATACATTTATCTATTGCTCATCTTTAATTAAATCAATTCATTATAGCCAGTACCTTAAACTTCGATGAAACAGCTCAAACGATCAAGACTTTAAAGATAAAGAAAGATAAACTACTGTATATAACAGACTTAGATGTAGAAGCTACAGTAGTAGAACATTGAAAAAGGCATATTTATGAGCCACAATCCAGAACAGGAAGGATCTTATATTTCAAAACAAGTCATTGTTTTTAAAAATGTTGTTTACCTCATTAGCTCAGCAGGTTATTATTTTATGTCATTATATTGTGGGCATAAAAAATGCTACTTAAATATTCAAATGATATTTCAAAATGTGCCATTTGTTCTATCAAGTTATTTCAGTTTGTTTGTTAAGATATGAGGCAATGCTAAAAAATCAAATACATCTTCTTTATTATCTTCTTATCTTCTTTAAGGATGAAAAATCCATGATTATAAGAGAGCAAATTTACAGTGGAAAAGAAAAAATGTTAAGGTGCTAGTGTTAGCATTTTAGTGTACATTAGAGCCTATACAGTGCTTAAATAATAGTTCCAGAAAAGATCTCTTTGTTGGATAAAATGCTCAAAATTGATATGCTTGATTATACAATTTCCAAACGGTCCTCTTTATACTTTAATGACATGCACACCTTTCATTGTCTTGTAGATAGTTTTAATATTAAATTAGATCCTGCATAACTACAGTTACTGTTTCCAAATTTTAAAAATTTTGACTAACTACCTGGCAAATGCTACCAGAGTGAATATTTAGGTGACCTTTTAGGTTTGCTTCTTTCAAAGTAGTTGGTTACTCAACTGACACAATATAGAATTATATAACGTAACTAAAAAGTAATAGTGAGAAAATGAATTTGCAAATCTGAATAAACAAGTACATTTTTTTATTCAGCTTCAGCTGCATATATGCAAAAAAGTTCATTCAATGCAGATCATTGTATAATTCATGACAAACAGTTACCTGGCATCCGGAATTGTGTAGTTTTGTGCAGAAATGATAAATCTGCATTTCAATAAACAGGAGAATCAAAGAATATTTGTATTTAATTACCACCACTAAGGTTTTATTATTTCAATTCTGGAATAGAGAGGTGGGAGCTAAAATGTGCTTCTATGAAATTCTGATGAATGAAGACTTTCTCAAATCAGTCTTTCCCTAATAAACTCTAGAATGCAGCTGATTAAAAAAAAAATCCCCATGTAAAATAATTCACAAGTAGAATTTTTTTTGTTTTAAAGTTATTTAGTCGCATTTCTACTTTCTGCTTCCCGTCAACAGTGAGCAAAGGACCAAATAGTTAGTCTTTTGGTTAGAGGCCTGAGCAACACACCTCTGGAAAGTAGCTCTCTATTCATCTATTACAATAAGGCTGTTAAAATAGGTTTATGTTAACATTGAAGCAAAATTAATCATGTGATTATTTAAATTATATGTAAAGACAACACTGTTCAATGCAGAAATTGATGGGAAATGTAACATTTTTGAGCTGTCACAGGAACAGGAGGAGAGGGGAAAATCTTCTAGTGTGTAAACCTGTTCTGGTGACAACAAAGGGATGATTTCTTTCTGCAGTGTCTTTGGGACAAGAAGTAAGGGAAATGATTTCTGTCAGGACACAAACAGGAAAACAAAACAGGTTTCTTAAAGCAGTGGTCCTCAACCCTGGCCTACAGGACCCACTAACAGGCCAGGTTTGCAAGATAACTGAAATACATCCCAGGTGATATCATTTGCTGCTCAGTGATTGCAGTACTATAGTCTGCATCTGCCCAAGGTAATACTTAAAATCTGGCCTGTTAGTGGGCCCTGAGGACCGGAGTTGAGGACCACTGTCTTAAAGCATATCTAAACCCAAAAACAGAAATGTAATATATTGCAGTTCACCAATCCTTACATTTGTTGGTGCATTTGTTTTCTCTTTAGCCTTTTCTCTATATTCTCAGCTGGTATCTGCCCAGTAACACACTTCTTGTCTTAGGTGGATCCACTGTACAGAGGAGCAACAGAGACACCCTTGGACAGCAGCGTTGTCAATTTGGGGAGAGAGTAGTGTTAGATGCCCTAGTAAATTTAGATGGACCTGACTAACAAATTGAAGCCAAACTCCAGATAATACATTTGAAGCAGTCACAGCTACAGTGCATTTTTCTTGAGATAAAAGTTTTACATAAATTAATAAAGCCGACCATTATGAAACCCTTATATTATGTTAAATGGTATGTCTCAACTCTCTAACTACCACTTTTTGCTGGAAAGTTTGGTCTGTTAAAAATAACAGACTTACTGGCAACAAGAAAAAAGCCAAAGGAAACGATAACTATGCAGCCACGACTTTTAGGCCTAAATCAAACTATGATGCGTCAAGGCAGGACACGTTGTCAGGCTACACACATAGGGAAGCCCATTAATTTCAATGGACTACCCTATGTGCGTCCAATGCATCAAAGTAGCTCATGTAGCTTTTTGAGCGTTGAACTTTTCATGTTTTTTAACTGCACAGTTTCATACATTTTTGAGCATTTTTCTGTGTGAAAAACTACACATCTCCTAACCACATTCAAGGGGTCAATAAATGGCACCACAAGTGTGGCATGCATTTTTCATGCACTTCAGAAACAAATGCAACATTGCTCAATTTTGGGCATATTTGCGAAATGTTATAGTGTGTATGCAGCCTTAAGGATTGGTATGCTTGAGCGTATAACTAACCTCTGCCATATTTTTCAGAATGGGCCCTATGCTCATTTGAGGAATTAAGTACAAAGTTTGGTATACCTAAGTCTATGTACTTCTATTATATACAATTTAAGCATGCTGTGGCAGCAATGTTCTACACCAGTGTTTAATATGATGGCTGAAACCGTCTCCACCAAGTGATTTATTTATAGATGCTATGAAATGCTATTAACTGATTTTTTTATGGCAAAAAAATATACTATGTATATTAGCGCGCCAGAGAGGCAGTGAACCGTAGCCTGGTTAAGATTTATATAAATAAGTAAATTAATTGTGATAATTAAGTGCAGCTGCTAGTAAAGTGCGGGTGCAAAATGGAAGAAAAAGTATTCACAATAGTGATACCTCTAGCGCTTGCTAATCCCTAGTGGAAATTTAAAATATGTGCTAAAAATTCACAGTGGATACAATTAATAAATAAACATGAAAATAAATCACTTCAAAAATAACTTAAAAATAATAGTCCATTCAATGTGTAGTGATAAATCAATCAACATTAATAATAAACCATAAAATGATAGAGTCCAAATCCAAATAATTTGTAATAAGGTGCTGGTGCTTCTTCCTTAATAACTGGTGCTTCCTTTCCCGTGATAAATAAATAAATAAATTGCCCACTCACCAGATGTTGTGGGTTCTATATGTCTTATGACATTAGAACCTAACTTGCTTCAATAGAAAATCCTTTCCAGGTTCGGGTTCCCTCTCCCTGGGTATGGACAGGCCGTTCGGTTAATAATCCACCATGGGATGAGTCTCCTCCAACCACGGGCCAAAGTATGAGATGTATTCCCTGCAAATCACCTCCAATCACAAGCCGTGATGGGGGAATAAATGGATAGTGTGGTATTGCTTTTCAAAGTTTTATTGCACACACCAAAAAAACAATATTGCACACTCAACGGTCAAATCCGTAAACTCCAAATTTGATAAAAGCAGGTGTCATACACTTCCACATCTTCAAAAGCAATGTCCAGCAAAGTGAAATAGAAAAAAAAGCTGTGCTCAATATTTTCTATTTCACTTTGCTGGACATTGCTTTTGAAGATGTGGAAGTGTATGACACCTGCTTTTATCAAATTTGGAGTTTACGGATTTGACCGTTGAGTGTGCAATATTGTTTTTTTGGTGTGTGCAATAAAACTTTGAAAAGCAATACCACACTATCCATTTATTCCCCCATCACGGCTTGTGATTGGAGGTGATTTGCAGGGAATACATCTCATACTTTGGCCCGTGGTTGGAGGAGACTCATCCCATGGTGGATTATTAACCGAACGGCCTGTCCATACCCAGGGAGAGGGAACCCGAACCTGGAAAGGATTTTCTATTGAAGCAAGTTAGGTTCTAATGTCATAAGACATATAGAACCCACAACATCTGGTGAGTGGGCAATTTATTTATTTATTTATCACGGGAAAGGAAGCACCAGTTATTAAGGAAGAAGCACCAGCACCTTATTACAAATTATTTGGATTTGGACTCTATCATTTTATGGTTTATTATTAATGTTGATTGATTTATCACTACACATTGAATGGACTATTATTTTTAAGTTATTTTTGAAGTGATTTATTTTCATGTTTATTTATTAATTGTATCCACTGTGAATTTTTAGCACATATTTTAAATTTCCACTAGGGATTAGCAAGCGCTAGAGGTATCACTATTGTGAATACTTTTTCTTCCTAACTGATTTTTTAACCTTGTTTTCTATGAGGGTGGGGTGAGATGCGAGAATGATCTTTCCCATTTTACAGATGACCAGTGGGAGGAGGCCCTACAGGCAGTGCCCCAATGTTCCCTAATGTGACAGAAAGGCTCATACAACTGTACCTGCTCTTAAGGGTTCACTTTACCCAAGCCAGATTACACACAATAGGTATCCTAGACTCCCCAACGTGTGGCAAGTGTTTCAGAGATCATGGGGATTTGATCCACTTAACTTGGAGATGCCCCAAGCTCCACCTATACTGGGTGGGAGTGCTGCATACCCTCAATTCGGTGTGCCAGACCTCCATTTCATTGACCCCAAACCGTGCCTTTTGGGCATACTGGATGATTTTCAATTGCAAGGGCCCATAAGAGAGAGGGGTAGCCAGAGCTCTCTTCCAAGCCTGGAGGGTAATACTCTGAAACTGGAAGTCTATAGACTCTCCTCCACACAAACAATTGATACAATGTATGGGGAAACCCTTGGATTAGAGACGCTTATCTATCAAAATAGGGGCCGCCCCCCATAAGTTTGATAACGTACGGGGTCCATGGTTGGATGCCCCAGGTTTGAGCCCATTGGATCTGGTGATGGACAGACTATTCATTGGTTAGATTTTCTTTCCATTATTACTGTCAGTGACAATTTGGCAACTGATATTAAAGGAGAGGTGTTTATCCTGAATGTCTATGTCAGTGTGGACACTGTACTAACTATTGTGTGGATAGGTGGGATCGTTATTATTCCTTCTTTCTTTTTTTATATGCTTATTGCTGGAAGTATGTTGTGGTTGTGGAGGCTCAACTGTATCTGTGTCTTAGCATTACCTTTTTTTCTTTTTTTTTATGTTCTGTGTTTTATTATTTCAATAAAACTTTTCTTGATTTCAAAAAAAGGGCTTGTAAGCTGCAATATATATTAAAATTTAAATTTTTCAGTTTAGACACAGTTTATCTATATTTTACTCCAGCCAAAACTAAGAAAATAAGAATTTGGCTTTACATACACTTTAAAATTCAGGTGCTTCCATTGCTGATGGTTATTTGACTAGTAAGCTGAGCTACAGCTTTTAGTACTATCTGAGTCATTGACCCGTGTCATATGATTTTTGGGTCAGTAACTAAAAGCAGTGAAGCAAGACTATAAGTATTTTTCAGGAAATGTCTTTAGCGAAAGGAAATACAGTTGACTAGCCTTTGTGTTTCTGGTTTTGCTGTGGGTGGTAAGGGAAGCACTGTAACCCAATACAGGTTTACAGCATTGTATAGTGCTGCAAGTCAAGCAAATGAAGCCTACTGGTTGGAGGAGAGAGCACAGGCACAGAGGTAGGTGATTTCATCAGTGAGCTGCTTATCCTTTACATCCAATCACAGTTTTAGCCACTTGAGCAGACTCTTGTTGAAATCCTTGCTGTCTCAACCTTGGGTGCAGCAGCCCTGGAACTGGAAGCCCTGCCTTTGGCTGAGATGGGATGGAGTAGTCAGTAAGATTAAGAGTAAGAGTAAGATTGCATCTCAAACTGATCAGCCATTAATCACAGTGAAGTTTGTTTGTTAGGAGGTATTTTGCTTTGTTGTTTTGGTTTCTTGAAGTAAGGGCTACTGATCAGAGTAGGTGAAAGGCTTCAGTTGAAGTTTTTGAAGTCTTTCTGGTAATTATTGAACAAGGGCAATAACAGTGGGTAAGAAATTCTAAAGCTGTCCATTAGGTGTGGAGTTACTGGTATGCTTTTGTTATAATTTGAGAATGCTAACAAGTGTGTATAACCACTTAAGCCCCGGAAGATTTTACCCCCTTCCTGACCAGGGGTTTTTTTGCGATTTTTTACTGCGTGAATTTAACGGACAATTGCGCAGTTGTGCGACACTGTACCTAAACGAATTTCACGTCCTTTTTTTCCCACAAACAGAGCTTTCTTTTGGTGGTATTTGATCACCTGTGCGATTTTTTGATCATGCGCTATAAACAAAAAAAGAGCGTAATTTTTGCAAAAATAACAATATTTTTCACTTTTTTTTATATGAAATTCCCCCCCAAAAAAATGTAAAAATCAAAATTTTTTAACATTTTCGGCCAAATTGTTTTATGCTACATATGTTTGGTAAAAAAATTACAAAAAGCGTATTTTGATTGGTTTGCGCAAAAGTTATCGTGTTTACTAACAAAGGGAAAGATTTTTGTCATTTTTGGTGAGTAATGGCGGCGATCTGCGATTTTTTTGCGGTACTGCGACATTGCGGCGGACAGATCGGACCCTTGACTGAAATTTTTGACACTTTTGGGGGTACCAGTGACATTACTGCAGTAATCAGTGCTATACATATGCACTGTTACTGTAAAAATGGCACTGGCAGGGAAGGGGTTAACTGTATTGGACAGGGAGGGGTTAAGTGTGTCCTAGGGGCGTGATTCTAACTGTAGTGGGACATGGCTACTAGTGTAAAAACAGAGATCAACGGTTCTACATAGTAGAACCGTCTGATCTCCATTTTTACACAGGGGAGAATGACAGGCGGCTTGTTTACATAAGCCGTTCTGCCTTTCTCCCACTGTACCGACGATCGTAGTGTGACCGGCGGACATCGGGTCCGCCGTCACACGCCCGCACTCCTCCCTGAACGAGCCGAGGCGGGGGCGCGCCTCAGCGGGCGCGCGCTTGCCCGCTATTGGCTCAAATCCCAGTGACAGGCAAGTGACGTAGATCTACGTCACTCTGCCTGGCCGGGGCTGACTGCCACAGTAAATATACTGTGCGCAGTCAGCAACCGGTTAAAACCAATTCTGGACCGGAAGGTTTTACCCCCTTAATGACCAGGCCATTTTTTGCGATACGGCACTGCCTTACTTTAACTGACAATTGTGCGGTCGTGCAACGCTGTACCAAAAAAAATGTACTGTATGTACCGCAAAATGATGTACAGGTATTTAATTTCCCCAGACAAAGTCGACCCGCCGCAGTATAAGTGCGGCAGTTAGTCGGCAAGTGGTTAACACTGTGTGCAAAGGTTCTTGCTATACGTGCTTCCCTAATTTAAAAATAAAATTACATAAATAACAAATGCTTTGTAAGTTTTAGATATTCATATATTAGTATATTAAACATTTAATTGAGGTGTAAATTACCTTGTATACTTCTTTTGAAGAAAGCCTTACAGCCCTCACATGACCAGACTCCATAATGATACCCAGATGCGTAGTCACTACACACTGCACAGTATCGTGTCTCTTTACTGGATTCCATTGTTGGTGTTCCTTTATCATTAGTTCCATTTATCCGATCTCTTCCATTCTGGCGTCTGCTCTCTGAACCTGATCTGGAAGAATAAAATGTACAATTTTATTAAAAATAAAGGTTTTAGGCCAGCAGTTATTAAAAAAAAAAAAAAAAAAAAGAGTATTCAAATGATGTAACTAGCTGGCCATTTGTGAGAATTTACAACATAAATCTTAATTAGATACAATACCCTCACTGAGTCTTCATGAAGAGCAAAGCTGCTTATTTAGGTTTAAAGCTGCCACTAAAAAAGATCTGCTGCCCCTCTGCACTCTAAAGGGTGAAATAAATGTGTTATTGGCCCAGCACAGGAAGGGGTATTGCTATAGGATAAGCACATTTAAAGCGGAGTTCCAGCCTATTTTGCATCTTTAGTGATTCCTGGAGTGCTCGCTATGCTGATCAACAATTGGGCATTTTCAATTTTTTTCGGGGGTCCCTTACCTTATTTTCAGGGCATTTTAGATTGTACTTCCTCCTTCTCCCCCCTCTGTGGCCTCGGCCACCGACATCACTTCCGCCTTTGCATTGCATCCTGGGAGCTGTTTGTCATCGCTCCCAGGAGGCTGGAATCAGGAAGAAGTCCCAGAACACTCCCTGGAATCAGGAAGAAGGACACAGCAGATTACACTGTGGCTTCAGATGCCCACATCCAAGATGGCCCCGCCCAGATAGCCTTTTTAAAAGTAAGATTTTGACTAAAATCCAATACTGTACACCTTGTAAGTATGAGAATAGCAGTTCTGTAAAGGGTGATGGAATAGTATTAAAGGGGTATTTTTAGTTAAAAAAGGTGTTTGAGGCTGGATTTCCGCTTTAATATAAGGCCTAAGAATGTGCGTAGTAAATAGGGACTGGTCTATCATATTTCTAGCTGTACAAGACTGGAGTACACTGTAACCATGGGGACTTTAAAAACGATATCACTGCTCCAGTGACATTTGACTTTTTCCATTTTCAAATGCTGTAGGGGGTGACTTCAGATAAAACTGTACATCCCCAGAGACGATCAAGTTGCCAGTAATGCCAAACTGAAGGTTTTCAGGGCTTTGGAACCGTCTTTCTAAAGCTGACCATAGATGGTTTGATGTTCGGCTGGTTCAGCAGGCACTCCATGTTCAGCTTCATATACTTATTTTCCTTTCAATCCCTCACTGCACTGTTTAGCCACCAGGAGGGAAAGAAGAGCTGAGTGTAAGCTTTGAGCTACCAAAGTTATAGCTTAGATATGGCTTAGTCTCCCCTGGGACACTTATGGCAGAGCTGTCTCATGGAATGGGTTACGTGCTCCTCCATACAAGGCATTTGATTTGGCTCCAAAAAGGAGCAGCAGTGTAGCAAAGGAAAAGTAGGTATGGTGGGTTTATTAAGAATGAGATAGTAAAGCAAAAATGTTGCTTTGCTAGAATAGGCAAAACACATGTTTACTTTAAATTAAAAAAACATCATTTTAATGCCTCCAGCATAAAGATCCTGTTAAAATATTGTTATTCCTGATGACTTTGTGATGTGTTCCACCTAGTGGTTAGCTATGTATGACTTTCTCCAAGGCCTCTGTACATTCCATAAGCCCTCTCTACAGGAAAGGGAAACAGGTCAATCCTGGAAATCAGAGTCAATTTTGAGGACTCAAAGGAAGCCAGCCATCATATTGGGCACATGTTAGGCATGGAAGAACATCTCATTCTGTAGTGGCAGCATCACAGGCAAGAAGTAAACTTACTTGTACCCAGCATCTGCTGCACACTTTAGTAGTAGAAGACATTGGAATAAAATGATAATAAAGGCTTTGTTTTTTTGTCTTCTTTGTAATAACAAACATGGTATACATACATGTGCAAAACCATTGCACAGAGCAGCCCCAAACATCCTCTTCTGGGGGTTTTCCCCACTGGCGATCTTGGCTCCTCTTTTTCTCTGAGTGCTCCCATAGCAAGCCAATTGCTTTAAGAAGCAATGATTGATAGGCTTGATCAAAAGCGGTGTTGTGTGTGTCTATAGACACACACAGCATGGCTCAGCCCTGCTCTCTCTTCAAAAGCTTTGATTAACAGCAGCAGGAGCCAATGACACATTTTCCTCTTCTCTAGAAAAGAGGAAAAAGGGAGAAGAGCTGCTGTATATGGGCACAGTGCTGGATCGAGATTGGGCTCAGGTAAGTGTTTATGGGGGGGGGGGGCTGAGGGGAGAAGCTTTTGAAAAATGTCTTACACTAATGCAGATAATGCGTTAGGGTAAAAAAGTTTTGCCTTTACAACCACTTTGATGTTGAGTTTATTTATGTGTTTTTACTGTTTGTACCCTTTTAATAAAGCCTCAAGATTTGTTTACACAGTCTGATTAAAAATGAGAGGAGGGTGTAGCTCCATGTCAAGCTACATACTGCCACAGGGTAATGTGTAGCAAAGACAGAACAGTGAAACAGTGGATATCCAGCAAGAGATACAGGACAATGACTACACAGTGGCCTGCTACCCTGTCATCTCAGTCAACTGCATACTACAATACAGTGTTCCCTACTAGGTCAAGCACCTCCACAAATAAAATGTGGCAGATTCTGGCATTTTTTTAAAAAAAAATAAGGTCCCAAGTCTTAGGCTCTTCTAAATCCTCATCCACAAGTAATGCACATGTGCAAAAGCTGGAGCCACAAAAGTTTGAGCAGGCAATGCTAAGCAAGTAATGCATATGAGAAAAAGAACTGCTAGAGGTTGAAAAGGCACGGCAAAAGGTGGTACAAGGTATTCTTAGAAATGGAAAAAAGCACACTTGGAGGCTGAGAAATATGCCTTGAGACTAGGAATGCATGCTTAGAAGTTGAGAAGGTGCAGCAAAAGGCATCCATGGAAATGTAGAAATCACACTTACTGGCTATGAAAACACATCAGAAAGCACTCTTAGAAGCATCCCTAGAGAGACTTGCAGGTGCCATAGCTGAAGCAGATTCACCAGAAACCATTCAATATCCTCACAGTGGACTCAGCACATGCATTGTTCTTGGGCCAGAGCTTTAAGCTAAAGGTTCGCTGCAATAGAGTTGGGCCGAACACCCCCAAGTTCAGTTCATGCCAGAACTCTTGAACATCGGAAAATTTTGGACCCAAACCCCCGAACCTGATTGAAGTCTATGGGACCCGAATTAGAAAAATCAAAAGTCACCATTTTGAAGGACTATATGCAAGTTATTGGCCATAAAAGGGTATGAGGGCCTGGGTACTGCCCTGGGGACATGGATCAATGCAAAAAAAAATGTTTTAAAAAGATCATTTTTACAGGAGCAGTGATTTTAATGATGCTTAAAATCAAACAATAAAAATGAAAAAATCCTTTAAATATAATGCCTGGGGGGTCCCCTTAGTCTGCCTGTAAAGTGGCGCATATGTACCTTATATGGAACCTGCTGCAGCAAAACTGACATTTACAAAAAAACGAATTACATTGAAATTCCTGGTAATACAATACCATTGCCCTTTGGGTCTGGTATGGGTTTTAAGGGAAACCCCACACCAAACTAAAAAAAAAAAAGCATGGGGTCCCCCCAAAATCCATACCAGACCCTTATCCGAGTATGCAGCCCGGCAGGTCAGGAAAGGGGGGGGGCGAGCGAGCAACCCCCTCCTAAACCATACCAGGCCACATGCCCTCAACATGGGGGTGCTTTGGGGTGGGGGGGCTCAACCCCTTCCTGTCCTGCCAGGCTGCATGCTTGGATAAAGGCCTGGAATAGATTGGTGGGGGAGGGGGGCCTCACCATTTTTGTTTTAGTTTTTCTCTATTGTCGGCAATGGGGTTTTTTTCATACAGCTGTCAGCGGGGAAGACTGTTGACAGCTGATGACTCATCTATTGTTAAGGACGCAGTGGCCAGCTTCCTGGCTGATCCTTAACAACCAGCTATTCACTGTGCCCTGATTGGGCAAAGCTTAGTCTGCACAGTGCAGCTCACAGTGCATTGTGGGGCACTTGGCAGGCAAATATCCTGCTGAGCGTCCCGCAAAATTTGGTGTTTGCAGAACGAGTGAACAGTCGATGTTCCAGCTGAACTTTTGCTCAGCTTGAACTGTTCACTCATCTCTACTCTGCAACAGACTTTGGAGAATTTTTATCAACCCTACATGCTAAGTAGCAACCCTCAACTAGAAGAGATAAGAAAATATGACTTTGAGGTGACAAGCCAAAGATGCTGCATGGCACCACTGCAAATTAGTGACAAGCTTTAAGTCTGCAAAAAAAGAGATACCAAAGCAAAGGGACTCCCCTTATGACAGACTTCCCAAGTCTGCAAATTATTCTACAGGATTATAATTTATACTTGAATGATATGAAAGGCCATCTTAAACCAGATGCTCTTAAAAGGTATCTCTCCCCTCTATAAAAGTGCAAAGTCAAGAACAATATTTTATGATGCTTCTGTTAAAGCAATAGCTCTTGTTGCCTACTTCAAAACTGTGGCCATCGAAACACAATGTCATGTAGAATTTTTTATAGGAAAAACAAAAGTAGCTACACATCAAATAGAAGCACACTATACCCAGACTAGAATTTTGTGCTACAATTTTAGTTGCTAAGATAGCCTAACTTGTCACTTGAGAAATTGACATTGAGCTCAAAGACACCGAGTTCTAACCTGACAGAAAAGGTTACATCTACAATGAGACCAAACAATTCTATGCTTATTTTTAACAACAGAGTGCTAAGGATTAGGAGGTCTACATGTCCAAAATACTGGCATTATACACCTACTGACCACAGCTGACCATGTAACAAGAACTGATGCTGCAAATCATCTTAAAGGTTTGACAGAGCCTGTTTTCTTGTATAACACACAACAGACCATCTCACAGACTGGAGCATTTGAGCTGGTAGATGATGGCATAGGTCTCTCCACTACATACAGTAACCTCAGAATCAGTCTCAAAGATTTAATAGATTCTTGACCTGGATTTAATAGATTCTTGACCTGGAATTCACTAATTTGGGTTATTACTTGCCTTGCACACATACTGTAGCTTGTTCTTTCACAAGTGTTACACATTCAAATGACAGTAGTCGTAAAAGGGTGGCATTATTACCAACATGTCTATTCAGCAGCATAATATCAGTAATCTCAAGATGTCCACATCTGCATTGTGCAGTATTAAATCTACACCAGTGGGTGTCAGAGACTTGCTAACCGGCGCATTGGCAATCGTCCCTACTATTCAGTGTATCACAATAAGGACTCTCCTTACCTTTTTTTTTTTTTTTTTGGGTGGGATGGGGGAAACCTATAAGAGACATTGGAGAGGCAGCAATAGGATCAGAATACTGAGCCAATGTGAATCCAAATGGATATATGAACCACATACTCTTACACCTAGAGCTCAATGTGGAATATGATGTGAATTGCTTCATCAGTAACTAATAATACTTGTATAATAGTATAATTCTAGGGCATTGTAATAATATTAGTTTACCACTAGCTGGGGCACTCTATTTCCCCAGGGAGTGATTTTAAATGGTAAGGCTTATGAATTTTTTGATTATGTGATATTTTTAGTAATCAAACAAATTTGAAGTTTTATATGAAGACAATTTATGTAGATTATATTGTGATTGATAAATTAGCTCTAATGCAGTTTTTAGACATATGCTGAAGTTATGGCTATTTATATCTTTCTTTTAAGATGGTTATTTATATTATGTTCTTAAGAGGAATTTCTATGCGAGCATCAATACTAGCCTTGACTGTTTATAGTGTAGGTTAGTATATCGGATTGTGCATGCAAATTTGTCTGTAACCATAGCAATGTGTAAATGAAGTGCTCCAATATAGACAACGTGAGTCACCCAGCTTCTATTCCCTGATGAAGTCATGTGATTGATGACGCAACACATTGGGCAGAGGCGGTTGGCGTCAGACCAGGAAACGGGAAGTGCGGTGCTGGAGTGTAGCCAGTGATTACCTATGTTATTTTTTTTTATCTTTATTTATTATCAAAGATTATAATACAAAATAGAGCCTATTGGGCATAGCCAGACTTATCAATATACATAGAAACATGAGCAACCCGACTATTCTATTTGGTCAACCGATTTTATTAGTTGTTTGCCTATATTCTGTCTTTACATGGAGACTCTGTATGTGTATACGGGCCCCTATAAGGTGATTTATTCTAGGAGGTCACTTTAGCTCCGCAGCACATCTGCACACTCATCGACCCCTTGGGCCCTGGTGTTGAGCATTTTTCTTTGTCTAATTTCCCCTCTCCTCCATAGGACAGAGTCAAAGATACCTAGATTTACTTCATGTCTTTGCATTCCGCCTCCCCATACCCCACCAGTCTGCTATACATAATATATTTATTTACTGTCATTCCTTACCTATAGGGCAAAGAGGATATAGAGGAGGGGCCACACATGTATGTTATGGGTCTGTTCGGTTCAAGACAGTTTTTATCACTTATGGGGGTACACTGCAGAGCCCCTTTTATTTAACAAATTCCCTTATACCCACCCTTCCCTCCCCAAAAAAAGAAAAAAAAATTTATACAGTAACTTTCCTCTCCTCCCCTCCCTACCCCCTCCTCCTTTCATGGGACATTTACTAAAATGTCCCATTATACAGCATCTCTGTCCCCACATGTCTAGCTCAACTAACTGTGAGTGGCTAAAATTTTGTTGATAGAATATAGTTAATCCATTGTGACCATGTTTCGCGGAAGCAGGCTTCCTGCCTATTTAATGATGATGTAAGTTCCTTTCTTTTCATAATATAATTTACTGCTCTGATCCATTGGCCCACAGTAATGATAGATGGGGATTTCCAATGTGTTGGCAAATACACCCTAGCCGCATTTAGGAGATGTTTCACCACATATTTTTAGTATTTATATATAGGAAAAGTGAGGTAAGGTGGCGCTGCCTAATTGGTGTAATGAATAAGATGTGATGTTCACAAGAATAAATAAAAATAAAGTGCTGTAGTGTTGACTTATTTATTACTTCTAACACTTTGCAACACCTTAACTAGGGGATCACCCCGGTTATTAATTATGTTTCGTTCTTTCACATATGCACTTTAGATTTTGGATCAACCAATTATATCTAAGTCAACACTACAGCACTTTATTTTTATTTATTCTTGTGAACATCACATCTTATTCATTACACCAATTAGGCAGCGCCACCTTACCTCACTTTTCCTATATATCTAGATATAGCTTTCGGGATATATTTTGGGGTTGGCTGCAGCCTTCTTTTCTTTTTTTCCCTGTCCAAAAGCGCGGAAATTTTTTACCCTTAATTTTTAGTATTTACTTTTAAAGAGAGAGTTGAGATGCAATAGACAAGCTGCCGGGATGTGATTTATAACGAGACCAGTAATATCCCTAATCAGAGTGCCTATATTTTGCCAATAAGGGCGTACTGGAGGGCATGTCCAGCATATATGGAAAAGTGTTCCTCTATCTTCTCCACATCGCCAACAAGTAGGATCTGTGCTCGGGAATATGCAATGTAATTTCCATACTCCCTGGTCAATATCTTATATCCAGATTCCTGCAATCTGGAGGATATAGATGATTTATGTGCAAAATAGAAAAAAATCTCTCTGTTCCACAGAGATTGTTATATTTAGGTCTCTTTCCCATGTGGCTATATTTGGTGGTATATAAGATTGCGAGGGCGTAATCAATTCTGCATAGATTCTGGACAGGCCCTGCCTAATAATCTGGCCCGATGCACATGGTTGCTCAAAGTGTCGTATTTGAATTGCTTGCCATGGTGAAAGAGGTGGTGAGAGCAGTAGCTGGATATCCAATTTGGGTTTTCATCCTCCTGAATCCCTAACATCTTGGATTCTGAACTTATTCACTGCTATAAATTGACAAAATTTAGGGTCATAAAGACCTGGTGAAAATTCTGGATTTCCAATCACTGGTGACATATTAGGCAGTGATAAGGAGTTTATCATCTTTGATTATCTATGTTATAACCAGCCTTGGTACATTTATATTAAATTAGTGCATATGAATTTATGAGTGTATTACTTATTTTCTTATAAAGTGGTGGCATTGTTTTTAAGTACTACATTTTTGCAGCTCTTTATTATTCTTTGTGAGCATTTTCCAACCATAAGCGGGAGTGAAGAACAGAAGAGTATATCTATGCCCTCAATGGGAATATACATCTGGGATGAATTGGTGGATTCCAAGGATTGGAGTGTGGAGCTTACACCATTTCTTCCCTCATAAAAAGGGGTGTAAGCGCAGTAGACCTATATTCCTATATAGGTTGAATTGATAAAGTGAGGGAATATGTGTCACAGAGGTGGAACATGTGGTGTCATGGAGTATATTGTGGAGCACAGGACTTGGTGATAATGTCTTACAAGTATATTGAAGAATATTGATTAGAGATTTTTTATATGAGCACTGTGCATGGACTATAAGGGCATTCATGCTGACCCGGTTTATTTTATTCTTTAATTTTACAAAAGTTTGATATAATGATAGTCACATTAATACTTTTTTCATTGTAGCAGCAAGGCATTCATATTTATTTATATACTATGGATGTATGAACACACATTAGGTGCCAGCAGCAGCTTTACTAATTGTTCAAGTTTGATTTGAGTTAAATGTGATTTGGGGGATTTGATATCACTAGGTTTTAACAAGAAAACATTTTTGCAAATTTTTGTTTTTGATATATTTGGTGGTAGCGCAGGAGTATTTTAATGATTCAATGTATGATGCTGGAATGCATGGGTAATTTTATTGAAAAGGTAAACTAACCCATTAAGGATAAATTACCCTGCAAACATTTTTTTCTGCAGACCTCCCTATCAGGAAGACTTCTACAGCATTATAAAGATAAAAATCATGAAGAAAATTGCCTTTAAAATATGGTATGGATCTGCTTTTCAATCCAAGTAAAGGTAACTACTGTATATGCAATTTAACTTGTAAAAACCTCCAGGTAAGGCCCTCTTGCCTTAATCCAATACTTTGAAAGTACTGCATTTACTAGTCTCCTGTCAGCTCGGTTTTAAACCTTTTTGCCAAGTTAGAGCTGCATGTTATTTTTTTTTTATAATTAAGCATCTTCTAGTCAAAAAGCATAATGCAAACAATGTGCTCAGATATTGCATTTCTGCCAGATTTTTAATGATGCATAAAAGTTTACACAGAAAATTTAAATTACTGCTTAAAGTCAGAAAGTTCTCTTTGCAGATTCAGACTTTTCTTTTTTATTGACATCTAAGAATGAAATTTGCCTTCATGGGAAAAACCTTTAAAAAAATTGTTCACTGACCAAGTTTCAGATCTATAAATCAAATGAATCCTTATACATTTATGGTACTTAAAATGTTATTTATTAATGGGAGTTCTGCTGTGTATATTGGACGACATATAAGCATATACAAAAAAGACATTTATGGTTTATTTCTAACATGTAATAAAATAAATATTCTAAGGCAGTAAATTTTAGCAATACAAATGAAATGAGCTCACTTTGACTACAGAACAGATGGTCAGTTGTGTAAAGAATTAAAAAAAAATGTATTTGTCAAGATATCTAAAACAGCCATAAAGCACTGTGGATTCAACCGCTAGCTATGTCATTACAAGAGACAGTAGTGACGTAGCAGGTAACAGGTAGAACAGTTAAAAACCAGACACCCAAAACACCTGGAAATGTGCTTAATGTCTGAAGCACATAAGAGTAACAACAGGATCAGAGCCAAGGAACTGGTAAGTGTATATTTTGGAGAGTGCACTTTTATATACATTTGTTCTTGGGAATGCATTTGATTGCACAGAAAAAAAGGGGAGCATCTTTCATATGAGGTCCTACTAGTACTTCAATTTCCTTTGTTAGATTGACAGCACAATGCAATTTTTGACTAACTCATCATTTTTGTCCCTCCTATTACTAGTTTGGGTGGTGCTGTAAAGGTATTACAGGAGAAGTAAATAATAAAAGTGAAAAATCTTGCCTTCTCTCATACCTTAATTTTAGTAAACATACTCTTGTGTCGTGTTACCTTGCGTTGATACTTGCATCTTAAAATAGTGCATTTATTTGACAAATAAATAAACTATTTAAACTATTAAAACTTACAAAGAAATGAAGGATTCAGGGAGCTGAAACTTCGAGTTTCCAAGAGACAGCCAAGAAACCTTAAGGATTTAGAGAAGATCTGTAAAGAAGAGTAGACAAAAATCCCTTCTGAGGTGTGTGCAAACCTGGTAACCAACTACAAAAAATGCCTAACCTCTGTGCTTGGCAACAAGGGTTTCTTCAACAAGTACTAAAGTCATGTTTTGCTTGGGGATTACATAGTTTATGAGGTTGAAATAAGACATCAGTCCATCCAGTTCAACCCATGATGTGTGTGTGTGTGTGTTTGCTGTTAACCGTACATCGTATACCCCTGTATGTTGTGGTCTTTAAGGTGCCCATCTAATAGTTTTTTGAAAGTATCGATGCTCCCTGCTTATACGACTGCTTGTGGAAGCGAATTCCACATCCTTACTGCTCTGACAGTGACGAACCCCTTACGTATTTTAAGGTTAAACCTTTTTCCTCTAGTTTTAGTGAGTGGCCACGTGTCTTATTGTATTCCCTTTCTATAAAAAGTTTGGTCCCTATGCTAGGGTCCCCACCAGTCCAGTATTTCTACATTGATATCATATTTCCCTCAAGCGCCTCTTCTCCAGAGAGAATAAGTTCAGTGCTTGTAGTCTTTCCTCATAGCTGATGCACTCCATTCCTATAATTATTTTTGTTGCCCTTCTCTGGACTCTCTCCCGTTCCAGCACATCCTTCCTGAGGACTGGTGCCCAGAACTGGACAGCATACTCCAGATGTGGCCAGACCAGAGTCTTGTAGAGTGGGAGAATAATCTCTTTATTTCTGGAGTGAATCCCCTTTTTTATACATGCCAGTATTCTGTTGGCTTTGCTTGCAGCGGCTTGGCATTGCATGCCACTGCCAAGCCTGTTGTCCACTAGTACCCCTAGGTCCTTTTCCATCTTAGATTCAGCCAAAGGTTCCCCCCCTAGTGAGTAGCTTGCTTTCGTGTTTCTGACACCCAAGTGCATTACTTTACATTTTTCAACATTAAACCTCATCTGCCATGTAGTTGCCCACCCCATTATTTTGTTCAGGTCCGCTTGTAAGGTTTTCACATCCTGCATAGAAGATATTGGCATGCTTAGTTTAGTATCATCCGCAAATACTGAGATTGTACTAGATATCCCCTCCTCTAGATCATTTATGAATAAATTAAACAGGATTGGTCCCAGGACAGAACCCTGGGGGACCTGACTTTCCACACCCGCCCAATCCGAGTACTACCCATTAATCACCACCCTCTGGACTCTCCCCTGGAGCCAGTTCTCTATCCAGATACTCACCCTATGGTTCATACCTACACTCCTTAGTTTGTACAATAAGCGTTTGTGGGGAACTGTGTCAAAGGCCTTTGCAAAGTCCAGATACACCACATCCACAGGCTTACCTTTATCTAGGTCGCAGCTCACTTCATCGTAGAAGGTTAATAGATGGGTTTGGCAAGATGATTTTTCATGAATCCATGCTGATTACTACTAATAATACCATTTTTCATTACTAAAGTCTTGTATGTGGTCCCTTAACAACCCCTCCATAATCTTGCAGACTACTGATGTTAGGCTGACCGGCCTATAGTTACCCGGGATATATCTCGGCCCTTTTTTAAATATTGGTACCAAGTTGGCTTTTTTCCAATCAGCTGGCACCATACCCGTCTGTAGACTATCCTTAAAGATTAAGATCAAATCAAATACTTTTTTTACTCACTGAACTACAATCTAATTTATAGCATTTTTAAATGTTTTTTTTTCACAAAGTTTGGTTTATATTCGGTCTCTATCTTTTAAAAAACACCTATGATAAAAATTATAGACCCTTTATTTCTCTGTAAGTGGGCTAACTTACAAAATATGCAGGGGATCAAATAATTATTTTCCCCACTGTATAAATATTGTAAATATGTTGCAGCATTCAAAATGTATGGATTTTCCTAGTTCTACTCTAAAACACAGTCATCCAAAAAGTAAACTTTACTTTACCTGCATAGTTTTACTTGGGTGGCCAAGACCCAATGCTTAACTATGCTTATACCTGTTTATTCTTGACTCTGGAATATGCCCATTTCAGTTAAAGCTAATTGAATAAAGCAAATTTTAGTTAACACTAATAAAAATGGATGGATCCAATTATGTGTTATTACATTTTTTTTATTTTTTTTTTATCAACACAGAATAATATCCTTTAAGGCAGGGGTCCTTACAATTTTGATACAAAGGGTCAGTCACTGTCACATAGTAGCCAGTAAGAGCCAAAAAATGGCCTATTGTCTAGGGCAGTTTGAAAAAAATTCCCTGGTATTAAATGTTCAGTAGGAATAAAACATGCCCTAGCATCGTGGTTAGTGGCGGTAAAAAAAAGCCCCTGGTAGTTAGTGAGTGGTGTCTGGCAGAATGGCTATAATGGTACCCTATCATTTATATTAGTAATACTAAGAGTAATAATACCTCGTTGATTTCAGTGGGGGAATAGTGCCCTATTGTTGGTGTCAGTGGCAGGAATGGTAGCTAACCTTTGGATTCAGTTAGAGGAATGTTACCCCATTATTTGTGTCAGTGGAGGAATAGTGCTTATGCATTGTTAAAAGTGGGAGGCATACTGTAGTTACCCAATGTTCATGTCAGTAGAAAGAAAGTTACCCCATCATTGGTGTTAGTGGGAATAATATCAACCCTGCATTGGTGTCCATTGGCTGAATAGTGGCCTATTCTTGATTAGATACGCCCAGCATTTGTGTACCTTGGTAACTTATTTTTTTATGTGCTCCATGTCCCACACTACTTCTCTGGTGAGGGAACATTGCTGGGTGCTAGAAGGCACTGAATATAGTGACCGCAGTCAAAATGTAAATTTTCAAGTGTAAATTTTCAAGTGTACTAAATTATCCCAACAAGCAAGTACTGTTTGGCATAAATAAAGACATTTTTCAAAAACTCACTCCTTTTGTGTGGTCTACAAGACAAACAAATTTCCGTTAGCCAAATGTGAAATAATATACTCCAAGCATACACCATCTATGTAGAGCCAGCATGAAGTACAAGGGAGAATAGGCTCACAAATCAGCCTGTCACCTCTTGTATCACCAAAAACTTGAGGGTTTAAATCAATTATTTTTATTTAACAAGATAAACTAATGCAGATGCATCAAGCTTACATAACCCAGAGTCATGCCTAAATATAGTCCATCAGGAAGGGGGGGGGGTTAAAGTATATGGGGACAATGTGTTGCCCTTTGAAGGGTACAAAAAACATAAAATTGTAGTAAAACTGAACTTGAGAAAAACTACTGAATACGCATATTCACATATAAAGTGTCTTATCTTCTAAATGATTTGAAGTTCTGTCCAGACACTTATTGGATTTAGAACAGTCAGGATGTTGCACAGGTGGTATGAATTTCACCTTTTGAAATGTTGTTGTGAATAAGGAGAAGATGGAGGTCATTTTGTACATATAGAAATGCCCATATGTGTGGTTAGAACTACCTATTGAGTTCAGAGGTCAAAAGTATTTAGCAAGTTGATCCCCAAAAGGGGTTGGAATGCTTTTAGGTGAAGTTTGCCACAAGGTGGATGTTTGAAGGTAGAGGATGAAGATCCTTTCTGACACACTTGACTTTAAGAAAGAATTGACAACTATATAATTGCTGCGCTTTATGGAAGACCTGTCACCCGTGTATTTGTACAAATGCACTTTATTCACACGTGAAATGTTTTGATAAAGTTATTTTTTATATTTGTTGATATGATTTTATGTTTAAATGCCATTGTGGTATATATATATATATATATATATATATATATATACACACAGATATACTACATATATACTACATATATACTGTATATACAGTATCTCATAAAAGTGAGTACACCTCTCACATTTTTGTAAATATTTTATTATATCTTTTCATGTGACAACACTGAAGAAATTACGCTTTGCTACAATGTAAAGTAGTGAGTGTACAGCTTGTATAACAGTGTAAATTTGCTGTCCCCTAAAAATAACTCAACACACAGCCATTGATGACCTCTGGCAACAAAAGTGAGTACACCCCTAAGTGACAATGTCCAAATTGGGCCCAGTTAGCCATTTTCCCTCCCCGGTGTTATGTAAATCGTTCCTGTTACAAGGTCTCAGGTGTGAATGGGGAGCAGGTGTGTTAAATTTGGTGTTATGGCTCTCACTCTCTCATACAGGTCACTGGAAGTTCAACATGGCACCTCATGGCAAAGAACTCTCTGAGGATCTGAAAAAAGAATTGTTGCTCTACATAAAGATAGCCTAGGCTATAAGAAGATTGCCAAGACCCTGAAACTGAGCTGCAGCATGGTGGCCAAGACCATATAGTGGTTTAACAGGACAGGTTCCACTCAGAGCGGGCCTCTCCATGGTCGACCGAAGAAGTAGAGTGCACATCCTCGGTGTCATATCCAGAGGTTGTCTTTGGGAAATAGATGTATGAGTGCTGCCAGCGCTGCTGCAGAGATTGAAGGGGTGGGGGGTCAGCCTGTCAGTGCTCAGACCATACGCCGCACACTGCATCAAATTGGTCTGCATCACTTTTGTTCCAGAAGGAAACCTCTTCTAAAGATGATGCAAAAGAAAGCCCGCAAACAGTTTGCTGAATACAAGCAGACTAAGGACATGGATTACTAGAACCATGTCCTGTGGTCTGATGAGACCAAGATAAACATATCTGTTCAGATGGTATCAAGCGTGTGTGGCGGCAACCAGGTGAGGAGTTCAAAGACAAGTGTGTCTTGCCTACAGTCAAGCAGGGTGGTGGGAGTGTCATGGTCTGGAGCTGCATGAGTGCTGTACTGGGGAGCTACAGTTCATTGAGGGAACCATGAAGGCCAACATGTACTGTGACATACTGCAGAAGAGTATGATCCCTTCCCTTCGGAGACTGGGCCGCAGGTCAGTATTCCAACAAGATAACGACCCAAAACACACCTCCAAGACGACCACTGCCTTGCTAAAGAAGCTGAGGGTAAAGGTGATGGACTGACCGAGCATGTCTCCAGACCTAAACCCTATTGAGCATCTGTGGGTCATCCTCAAATGGAAGTTGGAGGAGCGCAAGGTCTCTAACATCCACCAGCTCCGTGATGTCGTCATGGAGGAGTGGAAGAGGATTCCAATGGCAACCTGTGAAGCTCTGGTGAACTCCATGCCCAAGGAGGTTAAGGCAGTGCTGGAAAATAATGGCGGCCACACAAAATATTGACACTTTGGGCCCAATTTGGACATTTCCACTTAGGGGTGTACTCACCTTTGTTGCCAGAGGTTTAGACAATAATGGTTGTGTGTTGAGTTATTTTGAGGGGACAGCAAATGTACACTGTTATACAAGCTGTACTACTTTAAGTTGTAGCAAAGTGTAATTTCTTCAGTGATGTCACGTGAAAAGATATAATAAAATATTTACAAAAATGTGAGGGGTGTACTCACTTTTGTGAGATACTGTATATATATATATATATATATATATATATATATTCACAAAGACACACACTCCTATAAATAAATGTAAGCAACGTGTTAAAACAAAATGTAATGCATGAGAACAATTTTGCAGCTTTGACATGTGTTAGTAAAATTGTACATATCATCACAACTACTTTTTGTATCCAGGTGAAATTATATCATGTTTTTTTCAGGACAAATTAGGCTTTCCTTTGGTGGTAAGATAATAGTTCCCTCTATTATTATTATTTTTTTATCAAAGAAAACCTGACCCAAAATAGTTAAAAAAAAAAAAAAAAAAAAACATTTTGTTTTTAATTTATCTGTTTATTTCTTACTACTAGCATAACTTACCACCAAAGAACAATCAAAAATAAGTTCTCCTGCTCCTACCACATATGTGTATGCTCTTTGTTGTTTGTACAGTATCCATAGTAGGGCCCAGAAATAATAGTGCACATTTCTCTTCTTTTTTTTTTTATATCGTACCTAAAACATAATGCCACTAACTTACACTGAAACTAATTTAAAAATGCTTTTAAACAAAAACAAAAAACAAAAATATATTCACCCGACCTTTGACCCTGACATTTGACCCTCACCTTTACCCTAACAATAAATTTGGCACTGACCTAGAGCAAACCTTAATCTAATTAGTTTTTCTTTTTTTATTTTAAAACATGTTTAATGCTTTTTGCTTGTTTATTACTGGCTCTTCTGCAAGGAGTTATTTCTCATACACAGCATAGACATAGACATTCTTACAATTACACACAAAAACACCTTCTAGTACTTCTCCTGAGTATGGGGATGACACATGTGTGAGATTTTTTCACAGACTAGCCACTTTGAGAGGCCCAAAATCTAAAAGAGAACCCTCAGGCTTTCTATGGGGCATATGCATCTAATTTCCTGACTGTCTATCACATTTTTGGAGGCCCTACAGCACCAGGACAGTGGAAACACCCACAAAATGTTGTAAGCAAACACTTCAAGTTATTTTTTAAGAGGCATAATGAGTCTTTTGAAAATGTCATTTTCGTTTTCGGAAAATGCAGAGATAAAATTAAACCGTAATTTTTATGCACTGTTGTCAATTAATAAGCTATTTCTTCACCCCAAACTCGATTATCCATGTCTTTACAGATCTTGCTTTGTGCACTGGTACCCAGTCATCTTGGAAAAGGAAGGGGCCATCCCCAAACTGATCCCACAAAGTTGGGAGTATGAAATTGTCCAAAATGTCTTAAGAGTTCCCTTCACTGGAACTAAGGGCCCAAGCCCAACCCCTAAAAAACAACCCCACACCATAACCCCCCATCACCAAATGATTTGGACCAGTGCACAAAGCAAGGTCTAAAAAAACATGAATGAGTGAGTTTGAGGTGTAGGAACTTGACTAGCCTTCACTGAGTCCTGACTTCAACCCAATAGAACACCTTTGGGATGAATTAGAGCAAAGACTGCGAGCCAGGCCTTCTTGTCCAACATCAGTGCCTGACCTCACAAATGCACTTCTGGAAGAATGGCCAAACATTTGCATAGACACACTCCTAAGCCTTGTAGACATCCTTCCCAGAAGAGTTGAAGGTGTTATAGCTGCAAAGGGTGGGCCAACTCAATATTGAACCCTACAGACTTAGATAAGACTGACATCCCAATATGTTTGACAATATAGTGTGTATACTATATATATATATATATATATATATATATATATATATATATATATATATATATATAAATATATATATATATATATATATATATATATATAAATTAGCTGGGCAGGAGCTTAAGTGTAGGTGTAAACTTTTCCGATGTGTCAAAATTGCATTGTTGTTCATTTAGATTATCAGAATGCATACACCATGTCAATTTTATCTGTCACCACTGTTTAAATAAAGGTCTAATGTTTTCCAGTTTTTTAGTCTTGGATTTGTCTACTCCACTGTTTAATCAGCATACTTATCCTACATTCTATTTGGTTTATAAGGTCTGGCAATCTTTTAAAAAAATTCTGGGTTTTATAGGGTATACCAGATTCACACCATTATGCTCAAACAGAGCGCTCTCTGAAGTTTCCCGGCTAGAAAAGTTTTCCAGATGGGAACGCGCTGGGATTGATACTCAAATGCAGTTGTACTCCGATAGAGTACTGAAAACCTATCAGCAACTCTGTATGGACTACAGTCTGGTTTGGAAGTTGTTTTTCCAGTGCCTACAACTAAGACATGCTCTGAAATTCCACTGTTTGTTCCCAAACTTCTTTTTATGTAACTTTCATCTTGGACAGTGTAGTTCAAGCTGATAACACATAGGGCTTAATTTCTAAAATTTACATGCGATTGCTCTCTAATTTGCTTAAATTTTCTATACCATGTATGCAGAAATGGGAGTTAGACGTTGATGTGACTCTAGTTTATAGAGTATATGGGATCAAATAATGAAGAACGTTCAGTTGGTCTCGCTACCTCCAACTCATAGAGTCACTCAACTTCATCTAGCATAGGTCCTATGGAACCCCAGAACTGCTGCATATGATAGGTAGGAAGGATAATCCTGAATGTTCAAGAGGTGCCTAATCTCCTGGCTCTTTTATTCACTTGTTTTGGGAATGTTTAAAATTACACTGGTATTGGCAGAATGTAATAGATGCGATAAACTCTGTTTATAACACTGCGTTAATTCCAGATCCTATTTTGTGCCTAATAGGGTATATATATCCCAACAATTTGGAATATGATCAGGTAGTGGCCATTATAAGATCACTTTTTTTGGCCCATAAGTTGATAGCCTCTCGTTGGGTTTTGCCCGATCCATCTACCCTGGGGGACTGGATCTGGGAAATGGAAAAACATGTTTGAAAAACACACCTATGTTCTAAAAAATATGGAAAAAATGGATAGATGCTTCATGCTCTAACCTAAACGCATAATATAGAGAGGTAATGTTTGAAGAGCAGGTTGACCTGATTTATTTAACCTTTTTATACAGTGCATCGGTTACCCTAGAATTATTCTGGAATTTTTGGTATACTTGATAATAATAAAATAAATGTGTTGTTAAAGTTTTATCAGCTTAACAGAGCAGTAAGGAAAGGAGAGAGGAGAGGAAGGGAAAAGGGAGAAAGGGAATTTCTTGTTTTGTTTTTGTTTTTTTTTTTGTTTTTTGGTGGTTGTTTTGTTTATTTGTTATTCTTGTTGCATGTAAAAGGAAAAATAAAAATGAAATCTGATTATAAAAAAGAGAGTGGCACATTTTTGGATCCACACTGGATGACATGCTGGCTAAGTATTAAAATGTATCAGAAAAAGATGTTGATAGTGATGATGTTGTTTACACATGGGAGTATGGTGAGGAGAAGGAATAGGAAAAGAAAGAAAAAAGAAAATCTAGGAAGGAGGCACTAGAGAGGACAGGAGTATTAAAATGTTGTTTAATATCAGTTACATGGCAGTGGCCACCATATTTTAAATATTGTTGACATACAAAAATTTACTTTTGATTATGGACAATTCTGCGCACTGCAACAATATAGGGGTTGGAATGTTGTAATTCTTTATAAACCCAAAAAAATTATTGACTGTATGCAACAAATGTAAAACACAATTGATTTATTAGTAATCTGTAATTGTTTTCAGACACAATAATAATTATTGGACTGACTGCAAAAATTGTAAAACAAAACATGTGCTAACATTGCAGTGCTGTGAAGTTTTTAAAGGACCTTTAGTTGTTTTTTTTAAAGCTTCTCTGGTTTATAATAATAATTGGTTTTATTTATCTCAATTCATATCGATGGCCTAACCCTTCCGGGGCCCTGCTGTGTAAAATACTTCCCTTCCCCATTCTAGTTATATTCACTGTACATTTGCATATGTGTGCAACTGCCCCATTTATTCCTATAGGTTATTCATGCTCAGCTAGAATGCTAGGAGTATGGCTCACCATTTGGAATGAATGGGGCTATGGCACACATGCACAGTATGAAGAGGACCTGGTGGGAATATTTTCTGAGCAAAGGCTGTGTGGAGCTCGGTAGAGCTGCACAATGAATATTTCTGAGAGGTAAAATGTTTACATTTCAAGTTGCATTTAGCTTGGCGGGGCAATACTGTACAGTTACATAGTTACATAGTAGGTGAGGTTGAATAAAGACAATAGTCCATCCAGTTCAACCTGTGTAGGTGTGTGTGGCCGTAATCATCTCGCATACCCCTGAATGTTCTGATTCTTGAGATGTACGTCTGAGTCTTTTGAAAGCCACCATACTTCCCGCAGAAACCACCTCTTGTGGTAGAGAATTCCACAATCTTGTAGCCCTAACAGTAAAGAACCCCCCACGTTGCTTGAGGTTAAAATGCTTCTCCTCTAATCGCAATGTATGCCCTCTAGTCCTCATGCAATCCTTCCGACTGAATAGCTTTTTTCTATGCTGAGATCACCATTGAGATATTTATAAATTGCTATCATGTCCCCTCTTAGCCGTTTCTTCTCCAGGGAGAATAAATCAAGCAATTGCAGACGCTCTTCATAATTAAGGTCCTCCAATCCCCTAATTAGTTTAGTTGCCCTTCTCTGGACTTTCTCCAGCTCCAACACATCCCTCCTGAGGACCGGCGACCAGAACTGGACAGAATACTCCAGATGTGGTCGGACCAGAGTTTTATAAAGTGGTAGGATTATAGTTTTATCTCTGGAATACATCCCTTTCTTTATGCATGAGAATATTCTGCCGGCTTTGGCAGCTGCCGCTTGACATTGCATGCTATTGTTTAGTCTATCCTCTACCAGGACTCCCAGATCTTTCTCCATTTTTGATTCCCCCAAAGGTTCCCCCCCTAAAGTGTATTGTGCTTTTATGCTTTTAGTCCCCAAGTGCAAAACCTTACACTTCTCCACGTTAAACCTCATTTGCCATGTCGTTGCCCACTCCGTTATTTTGTCCAGGTCATTCTGTAGGATATCTGCTTCATGCTGTGCCATTATTGCCCTGCCCAATTTTGTGTCATCTGCAAAAACTGATATAGAGCTACTGATCCCGTCCTCAATGCTGTTTATGAATAAATTGAACAAGGTTAGTCCCAGGACTGAGCCTTGGGGGACCCCACTTACCACCTCAGACCAGTCTGAGTATGGGCTATTTATTACCACCCTTTGGACACGCCCTTTTAGCCAGTTCCGTATGCAAGAGCAAACTCTGCGGTCGATGCCTGCAGACCTTATTTTATAAATTAAGCGCTTGTGGGGAACTGTATCAAACGCCTTAGCGAAATCCAGGTACACCACATCCACTGGTCTCCCCCTATCTAGCAGTTGGTCTTTAAGTTTCTTACAAGTGATCAAAGTATACTGTATGTTCAGGAAAAATTTTAAGGGGATCAGCAAATGCTGGACTTTTGTACTGGGCAGCAATGGTATCTCATTAGTGTGAGGTCCCAAAGCAAATGTAGTGCTACCCTATGTTTTAAAGTCCCAGGTTCTATTTCCGCTAGTGCAGCAGCCAGGCAAACAGTAACTTCACACCCTGATCCAAGAAACACAATCCATAAGGGTTGCCTTCTTGAAGTTTTATTGCAGCATTAACTTGGATGGGTTCTTGGAACTGTGGGATACTCCATATTACTAACTTTACCTTACTAACTTACAAAATGGACCAATAAAGACACTCTTCCTTGTAGTAGCTCAGCTGAACAGTCCCTTAAGCAGTGGGACCTTGAGTGAACAACACTGGGCCACCAATAGCAAAGACACAGGCCAGGAAAGCCTTGTAAATAGTGCAGAAAGGGGGAGGGGGGGGGGCTAAAAGAAAAGAATAACAACAATTCGTTCCCCCTTTGGGTCAGTACTCATAGTGTCCTTCCAGCATAGAATTTAACTCTTATTTCAACAGACTGGCTCTCCCTGTGTGTTTTCCAAGGCAAGTCTTTAGTGGCGCCCCTCTTGAATCCCTGAAAGGGTTTGTGACTGAGCAAGCCCTCTCAGCCTGGGTTGGGATTCTAATGAGCAGGGTGGGCCTTCAGAAATTCAGGAAGGCAGGCAGCTGGGAACTTCTCTCCCATTACATGCAGCCTACCAGTTTACCCAAAGCAGCACCCAAAGCAGCAGCATATCAAACTACTCTAAGCATAACAATTTTTGTCCACTGTGTTTTATCAAGTCCAAAGTCAGCGCAGCCTTTTACCAGAAAATTCTAGAACACTTCATGCTTCCATCTGCTGACCAGCTTTATGGAGATGCTGATTTCATTTTCCAGCAGGACTTGGCACCTGCCCACATCTGCCAAAAGTATCAATACCTGGTTTAATGATCATGGTATCACTGTGCTTGCTTTGCCAACACACTCCCCTGACCTAAACCCATTAGAAAATCTGTGGGGTATAGTCAAGAGGAAGATGAGAGACACCAGACCCAACAATGCATCTGGCAATGCTGGGATTAGGCTGCATCTGTAACGGTGACGATGAGAGTGATCCCCCATTAGCTACTGAGCCAACATGGGGTGGCAATGGTGGATTTGCTTGCAGGTGTACAGCTCACTCTCTGAAGACTCTTCACGCTGTCCGGGCCACGGCGCCTTTCCCTAGAGAAGCCGGGTCCCTGTTCCCAGCAGAAGACTGTGGCCCCAAGAGGAAGAACTCCTCCCCGACCCAGGCTATTTATGTGCTCTCCCAGCATTATTTTCTCTGCAGCCAGCTGGAACTTGTAGTTTGCAGCAGCACTGGCTTCATATAAAACCTAGCTTTTTGGACCACATGTCCCATGATCCCCTGCATTCAGCTGTGGTCTCTCTCTCTCTCTCTCTCTCTCTGCTTTCAGGAAATTATGTTGCAATGACCAGGCTGAACACTAGAGGGAAACAAACTCAAGGCAGCCTTTGTTAACGAATGTCCCACAATGATACGTGTGAAATAGCCAGCACCTTGCTACATATGAGATAAACAGAGTCAAATTACACATCGATATGCGCAATGATGAGGGATAACCCTAAATGATGCAGGGGCATTAGTAGCATCAATGAGACCTGTGTATACATACAAATGATATTGAGAGATCACAAACAGGCCTAAAAGACAAAATAAGGGAATTTTTAGCAGGATTCTATGTAAGCCTGGACATCTGCTACTGAGATACGTAAAAAAAAAAAAAAAGAATTTAATATCGCTTTAATGTAATGCGCACACCTAGCTGGAGAATAATTAGGTGGACCATTTACACAACTATAGTTACACCCTTGTCACTAGTTAGTATTTAGGAACAAAAAACATAAATTAAAATGTAAACCATTCTTTTTGAATCACATTCTTTTTGAATGGCAAGTTATTTTCTGTAATCTACATGAAATGAACTTCAGTTACATTTGCTTTTTTTGCACAGAAAACATTATTTCAATTAAAAAAATCTAAATGAAGAAAATTAGATAATATACTCTGATTGTTTAAATAATGTCACCACATAATACAACCAAGAACACAATGTATAATTGACAAATAGCATTAGTTCTACAGAACTTGCGAATTATTCTGGTACTCTCTGTTTCCATGGCTAAAGGCATAATTGCTAAATTGCTGCTAATGTTTAACACTTAATACAAGTGTAAAAAAAAAATCTGTGTTTTTAGTCTGAATAATAAAATGCAAAAAGAACATGTCTGGGTATATTTTTTTCATTTATTGCTTGTTGTCTTATTTAAAAAAAAAAATCAAAAAAAAAAACACCCCAAACATTTTACATCACTTTTATATTAAGGTCTAACGAGTAGGGCCCTCTTGTATTTAATTGTATTGTAAGAGTCGGTTCACACCTATGTGATGACAGACATCACATGCGATTCTCAGCGCACTGCTCTGCAAATCACATGCGATGTCTGTGCGATGCAAATTCAGCCATACAGATTGTATGGCTGAATTTGCATGGCATTCGGACCAAACTTGCAAAGGACCCTTTTTTGGGTCCGTACCAGCATCGGATCGCATGGGTGTTCATTGTTCACACCTATGCGATCCGATTCATGTCCGAACTGACAGTTGCTAACTGATCTATGGGTGCCGTTAATTTTGTATTGACACCCCCAGTGAATCGCATATTGCCTGTGAACTGCCTGCGAGTTGAGTGCAATGCAGGAACCTACAGTGGATTCGCAGGTTTCCCGCATCGCATATGTATGTGTGAACCGGGACTAACTGTACTGTCTTTTTGTAAAGTGCTGTGCAGACAGTTAACCACTATACAAATCTTGTATAATAATGATATTTATTGGATGAATGGTCAAAAAATATCTACAAAAAGCGATGACACTTGCCTGACTGTGTGGTCTTTGAAGCCTTTTCAGGGAAGTTGTATTTGAACAGGTTAAAATTTGTTATTCTATATTGGTAGTGCTTTACACACATTGGATACAAAAATTTAACTGTTTCAAAATTACAAAAAAACTAAAAACATATGCAGGAAAAAGTAGGAAAAGTATTGATCCTATAACAAGCAAGAAACATTGAAAAAGTCATAAAAGTCAGCCACAGTGAATTAACAAAAAGCAGTTCACAAATTCTCTTCTATTCAAAAGGAAAAAAGTCCACCTCCAGGTAAAATGAATGCTTTGTGATATAATCCCACTGCTAGTTGGACAAGCACTCACTAAATAACTAAGACCACCTACACTAAAAGGTATGTCATAATTCACCCAGAAATCTCCAACTTAAGACACTCAGAATCCTTTCTAAGTACATAAAAAGGTTCATCCAAAAAGCCAGCTTAACCACTTCAGCTCCGTAAAGGTTTTACCCCCTTAAAGACCAGCCTATTTTTTGCGATTCGGCACTGCGTTACTTTAACAAAGAATTTGCGTGGTCGCGCGACGCTGTACCCAAATACAATTGATGTCCTTTTTTTTTACAACAAATAGAGCTTTCTTTTGGTGGTATTTGATCACCTCTGCGGTTGTTAAATTTTGCGCTATAAACAAAATAAGAGCAACAATTTTGAAAAACAAAAAACATATTTTTACTTTCTGCTATACAACATTCCCAATAAAAAAATGTAAAAAAATCAAATTTTTTTGATCAGTTTAGGCCAATACATATTTTTGGTAAAAAAAATCCCAAAAAGCGTATTTTAATTGGTTTGTACGAAAGTTATAGCGTTTACAAAATACGGGATAGATTTTTGGACTTTTTATTTTTATTTTTTGTTTTTATTAGTAATGGCGGTGATTCAGTGATTTTAAGCGGGACTGCGACATTGCTACGGACAGATCGGACCCCTAACTGACATTTTCTACACTTTTTGGAGACCAGTGATACTAATACAGTCATCACTGCTAAATAATATGCACTGTTATTGTATAAATGACACTGGCAGGGAAGGGGTTAAAACTGAGGGTGATCAAAGAGGTTAATGTATGCCTAACAGTGCTTACTCACTGTGGGGGGAGGGACAGGTACAGAGAGATCGGGGTTTTAGCTTAGCTGAAACTCATGATCTCTCCCTGCCTGTGTGACAGAAGACTCGCCTGCTTTGTTTACATAAGCAGACGGGTCTTCTGTCAGTTTCTCTGACGATTGCGGGAGGCCGGCAGCAATTGCCGATGCTCCTCCCGTGGCCCGCCTCCAGCTGTGACTAAACACAGCAGGAGTGGGGCCCTGGTGGCACACGCGCGCCGCCGAGACCGCCTGCACAAAATCACATAGATCTATGTGATTTTGCGCAGCTGAGCCGCCCTGCCGCAGTATATCTGCGTGGGGTGCTCGGCAACTGGTTAAAGTGATTGTAAACCTTTTTTTTTTTTTTTAAATTAAAACACGGACATGTCTATACTAAACTGCTCTGTGCAATGGGTTTGCACAAAGCAGCCCTGATCCTCTTCTTCTGGGATCCCCTGCCAGCGCTCCAGACTCCTCCTTTTCAACAGTTGCCCCCAAAGAATGCCGTTTCATGGGGGCACCCCTGCAGGCTCGCTCCATTGAGCGTCCATTGACACAGACAGTGGGACTTGGCCCTGCCCCCTGTTCCTGTGTACCAGATTTGATTGACAGAAGTGGGAGCCGTTGGCTGCTTCTGCTATCAATCGGTCCAAAAAGGAGAAGGACAGCGGCTGGAGCTCATGCACATCACTGAAATAAATCAGGTTAAGGTAAGAAAAAGAGGGTGTCTGGGGGAGGGGCACTGGAAAAAACTGTTTTTTACCTTAATGCATAGATTGCATTAGGGTGAAACACCTTAGAGTAGATGTAAACCCTCACATATGCCCAGTGAAGTTAACAGCCTCAGGTGATACTCAGAGATTAAACAAATTTCCCTACATAAGTTTTACATGTATATGTACTGTCTTCAGCTTTCTACACCGTTTAGAAAGTGTACATCCCGTTAGAATCTTCTCTTCCTGATGATTCACCTGTGGGAGGGAAGTTTGGCCATACACTGAGACAGCTGATTGGAAGAAAGGCACACACCCCCTCTTCACATAGGCAGCAACATGAAGAGCTACGCTGAGAATAGACCAGCTCTCTGCTAATCTATTTATAGCAACAACCCCATTATGCTGATAACAGGAGATCAGGGCAGGAGAAAGCCACAGGACTTAGGGCTTTGAAGAGAGATAAGTAAACACTACAGATAGATGTGCCCAGGTCATATTTCATGAACGGGGTTTACATCTACTTTAAGGCATTACAACCACTTTAGTGTGTTTATACAGGATTCAGCTCAAAATAAAATAAAAGCTCTTAACAGTGAGATAGGTTTATTTTGAAATGTATCAATAGCCACATTAACACATCCCTAGATGAATTCAAGACTCATATTACATTATCACCAAAAATCCCCACCATATCCCAGTATTTTATTACTGTTATGGTATTGGTTGAACTAGATGGACTTGTGTCTTTTTTCAGCCAGACTAACTATGCAACTATATGCTAGTTGCATCAAAGTGTAGCCACCCTGCCTTAAGCAGGGGTGACTACCAAATTTAATCTTGCAGAGTGATAGACAACCCAAGCTGATTTGCAGTCTGGTTCATCATATGGTCTTCCCCTAAGCTCAGTGTTACTGTTGTTTCTCCCTGTTGGCAATATGGGTCACTGCTAGTTCACTGACAATTATAGGTGTGTGCAGCCTATTGAATTAGGTTGTGCAACCCAAAGCTCAAACACACATGCGTGTGTATCTATATATATATATATATATATATATATATATATATATATATTATTGATATCCATGCCGGCACAGAGAAAGAAAAGTGCATAAGCACTACTCTTATGGCAGAGCCGGCAAGAGGGAGATCTTTCCCATCTCCCTGCTGTTAAACACAGCGATATTGCTAATGCTCACTAGGTGATCATGGTGATCAGGGTGAGCCCAGACACATCCGGCACACCCTGTGAACATGCCTATGCTGACAATAAAGTGAGACCCCAAAGTAATGCTGGGTTATTAACACCTTGTTATACAAGATGGTCCATTTTGTTGCTGACAATGCACATCTAAATATCTTTAGAATCATCTGATTTGAGCTGTTATTCAAGATCACTTTCTTTCTTCCTGTCTATCTTCATTTGTCACCGATCGCCCTTATGATTACATTGTATTGGGTTTGTTTTTTTTGATATAACGTAATATTACTAACTGGGTGTTGTGATATGTACCCCAAGTAGGATGGCCCTATGCTAGGATACCGTATATGTATAATTACATATTTTGTCCTTATTCGTTTCTATCCATTTATGCCTCCCATTTATGCCTCCCCCTGGGTCCCGCACTGCCAATTGGCATTGCTGTCCTTGGTATTGGTTTGATACCTGGTGAGTATGTTTTACCGCACCCTCATGATATTAGGCAATGTGTGGAAAAAGATTCAGGTCTATCTTTGCTTTTACTCACATCTTGGTGGTTATATTAATTTCTAATGTTATATACATATATTGAACTGTACATTTAATAATCCTCTTGAACCAAACTCCTGAAGAAGTGAAAAATCTGCGAAACATGTAGAGTATGATTGGAGATTCACCATTAAAGGTCCCCCATCATTTGGTAGACACTCTAGTAGTTAATATCCAATTTATATTAGAGGAATTCTGCTATGTGTTAATTTATTAGCTTGTCCACTCCTTAGTGGACAATTGTATTGTCTTTCTGTTGTTCAAATTTCCCATTATGGGAGATTTTTTAGCATATATTGATGTAATAAACTTTTGTAATTTTTATAGCCTTATTGTGTTGTGAGTTCATACTATACCACGAAAGTCCTCAATCCAATTTCTTTCTATATGTCAATATATGGGTCGAAGGTACACTTCTTTGATTTTCTAGTTTGTGTAGCACACACATAGTGTTCTACAAAGGATTTGTATGTCATTGTGTTTACCCATTAACCTTTTTTTATCATTACAAATACAGGTTACAAATGAGAGATCCCAAAACCTTGGAAATAATTAAGTCTTGCATCTGCAGAAGCTAAAATGCAAAATATGATGATATGCCTCAAAAATATGACACGCAGTACAAACCTGGAAATATGATCCATGTTGCTTATAGCCTTAGCAAAGATTGTTATCAAGGACCATGTCCAGCTTACTCATTTAAAATAATAAAATGGACAGCTGAAAACAAAAAGATGATGACCCTAAACTGAGAGCACTGGAAAATGTCATACTAAATGTCAGGTGTTGGAATTTTTATAAAGTGATGGGTATTAAAAAACGAACTGATCTACAAAGCTAGAATATTGATTTATTTTAAATTCATGAGAACTAAATTCAGGAAATTGTAATCAAATGGCCACTATAATTTCAACATTGTTCTTCAAATCTAAGAGAACTCATTGCTCCATGGGCAATGCCCTCATGACCATGAGGAAAGACTGGGTAAGACGTTGTGCCAGATAATGCAAATTATATTCTGCTAGTAGACTATTACAGAAGATATTTTAAATACAACCTTTAAATTTTAAATGTATTAAAATGTAATATCTCTAGGAAAGCATTTGTTTTATTGAGTATAGAATTCCAGAAGACTATGTTCTGTTTTCTTCAAAAGAATTTAAAAGGTTTAATAAAGCTATTGCTTTTCAGCATGAAGCCTCAAGTCCTAACAATCGCAAATGGATGGGATGATATACGGACATACGGAACGTCCGTGTGAAAGAGGCCTTAGGCTTACTATTCAACTTTCCTCCATACCTAACAGGCTCTTAGCAACATTTTACTCCCACAATAAGAGAACACAATATATTTCATGAAGTAAACCTGTTTGTTTTTTTTTCTCCAAACATACACAGAAAATCCTTGCCTTGGGTATTTAACTGATTAAATGGTAGATCTTGTGCATTCATTGAACATAACCCAACACTATTGCATTATTATTCTGCCTTGATTCTTGCTTTCCTTAACACAATAAAACACCTTCTCATTCCTTCATTCATTTGGCCCTTTCATTCATACAGTTTCAAACAATCTCATATATTTTTCTTAAAACACCTTCTCCTTTTATGTTTGTTAAATTAGATATGATAAATTAGGAGATTCATTTATGTCAACATTAAGTTACTTCCCTTGTGATTTCAGAGCAACTGAAGTAAACTAACTTTCGCAATTAGAACCAGGAATTTTGGTACTATTAAATACATATAGTTTAGTAGGGACGTCACATTTCCCATATATAATTCCAATTAAACTGTGCCTTTGGCATTGGCTGAATATTATGTGCCCAACACAATCCATACTTACCAATGTTGTTTTAGATCTCTCAACCATCAGACAAAACAAAAACCCAGACAAATTATAACATGTAATAAAAACATACTGTACATTTATAAACATATGTATATATATATATATATATATATATATATATATATAAATAACATTTTCCTAGTATACAAACCTGTTTTAAAATCATCAGCTCTGCTAGCTAAACAGTCACTCTGTTGCAGACTCTAGCCTATGTTGCTTGCACAAAACCACAACAAGACCTTCCTCTTTCTCTAAAACATTTTTTTCTAAACTTCTGACTCTACAAGCAATAATATTTTTAAGGGGTATTCCAACCTTAGGTTTCAATAACACTACAAAACAGTGTAAGTATTACTGCGTTATTTTATTAATTGCTGCACCTGCTCTTCAAATATGTCCTGTATCCCCATGTGTATCACCATACTTTCTCTAAATCATCCTTGACAGACAGAGAATTGCAAAGGGGCTTTAATTTCAAAAATCTCTTAGAGAACAGCTTTTGGCATCCTCAGCCAAAGAAGGAAACACTCCATATGTCCTAACACGCAATCATCTATGGAAATACTGACCGATGCAAGGGTAAAGGGTGTGCTAGCATGAGTACATTCACAAATGTGGGTAATTTTAGGGCTTCTAATATCTCAACGCATTATTCACATTGTGCAAGGGAATCCCCAATTGTATTCAAAAAGACATTTATTTTATTCTGTACTAATGGTAGCTGATGGGTTATGGCGCGGATCAGGACTGGTTTTATAATGTCATTTAACTATTGACTGTCCATTGGTCTTAATACAATATCATTACCCATTACAATATATAGGAATGAACT